>NC_056522.1:164977504-164979686 GCF_019175285.1 Sceloporus undulatus | reverse complement strand
AAACTTCATAGAGTTAACAGGGTGAAGATGAAGTACAAGGGAAGACGAGATCAGTGCTTGAAATATATCCCGTCTTCCATTCACCTTGTTACCCCAAAAGAATGAGAGTTGACTCAACCATACCATAGACCCTCACACTGCTCCTTTGCAATGCCAGGTTGGTTAAGAATAAATCCCATATAGTTTACAATCTGCAGGAGGATGAAAACCCCAACCTGGCTTGCTTTACTGAAACCTGGCTGGGGGAGGGTAGCAGTGTGACCCGGGCTAAGGCCCTCCCAGCCAGGTATACCATTAAGCAAAAGGTGAGGGAAATTGATCCTTTCATTCAAACCGGCTTCAGAGAGGGATACGGAGTTGAGATTGCCATGGTTGCCTGAGTCAATGATCTCTGTCTGGGCATTGATGGGGAAGTGTGACCCTGTTTGTGCCCTTGGACATCTCAGCGGCCTTCGATACCTTAGACCACGGTATCTTTCTGGAACGCCTGAGGGAGTTAGGCATTTGAGGCACTGCACTCCAATGGCTCCATTTCTACCTCTTGGGCAGATTCCAGATGGTGAAGCTGGGGGACAGCTGCTCCTCTAAGAGAGAGCTGACATCTGGCGTCCCTCAGGGTGCCATTCTGTCCCCCATGCTTTTTAACATTTACATGAAGATGCTGGGAGAGATCATCCGGAGACATGGGCACGGTGCCATCAGTACGCTAATGACACCCAAATCTATTTTTCTACGTGTCCTACTACTGCATTGACTAGGGATGGCATCTCTCCTCTGGATGCCTGCCTTGGGTCAGTAATGGGCTGGATGAAGGAAAAGAAACTCAGATTGAATCCAGAGAAAACGGAGGGACTTGTGATAGGTACCCCAAGCCCAGGGATGGAGATTTGTCAACCAGTCCTGGACGGGGTCACACTTCCCCTTAAGGACGAGGTCTGCACTTTTGGAGTACTCCTTGATCCATCTCTGCAGGTGTCATCTCATATAGCTGCGACGGCCAGGAGTGCTTGGTATCAGCTTCAATTGATACGCAACTGTGTCCCTACCTGGACTGAAAGGACCTTGAAGCAGTGGTACTTGCACTGGTAATCTCTCGTTTAGATTTCTGTAATGCGCTCTACATGGGGCTACCCTTGTACCAAGTTCAGAAGCTTCAGTTGGTTCAAAATGTGGCAGCCAGATTGGTCACCAGGACACTTAGGTTTAACCATATAACACCAGTATTGAAATCTCTTCACTAGCTGCCAATTAGCTTCCGGGCGCAGTACAAAGTGTTGGTTATTACAATGCACCCTTTTTATACACGGGCGATCTTTTTTGGATACCACCCCCCGCGTAAAAAAAAACCCTGCATATGCTCAAGCCCCACTGAAAGTAATGGGATGCGCTGCCGCTTGCGCCCCACAGGCTCCCTCGCGGCTTTCAGCATATGCTGAAAGCCGCGTATAGTGCGCCTGCATATGGCGCGGGCGCACTGTACCTTTAAAACCCTATATGGCTCAGGCCTGAGTTACTTGCAGGAACACCTCTCCCTACATAATCTGCCCACACTCTTAGAACATCTGGGACTTTTTTATTAGAACATCATAATATCAGGTTAATGACAACTTTCCATAGGGCATTCACTGCCGTGGTCCCAAAATTATGGAATGGCCTACTGGAAGAGATCCGTCTCATCACTACCTTAGAGGCTTTTAAGAAGGCACTCAAGACAGATCTCTTCTGGCGGGCTTATCCATCGAACTCCATATAAAAGGTTATGATGATCACCCCACTCTTGACTTTGATTATTGGCTAATTGTTGAATTCCTATTTTAGAGAACTAATAGGAATGTTGGTGAATTCAGTATTAGTGTTTTATTGATTGTATTTTGTACTATTATCATTTTAATGATGTAATTCTGCCTCAATCTGTGGGAGAGGCAGGAAATATAAATAAACATTATTATTATTATTATTATTATTATTATTATTATTATTATTATTATTTATTTTCTCGACCAATTGATGGTGCCCTCACAAAACTACAAAACTCAATTCTGTAGGAGGGAGCCATGGCAATTTAAGTGTTGTCAAACTGCAATATTTCTACAGGTAACTGCACCTCGTAACTCATGCTCGCACCCCACACCGAAATAATCCAGTTCTGACACCACTTAAACATGGCCATGGTTCATGCTAT
>NC_056522.1:164893289-164977479 GCF_019175285.1 Sceloporus undulatus | reverse complement strand
TACAGTGGGGAAAGGGGCGGGTGCAGGCCGCCCCAAACGGGCGGTCTGTAACCTGCCTCTGTTTGCATTTTGAACTCAATTTGCAGCAACTGATGTAAGATGAGGATAAAGGGAGAAGGTGGGAAGAAGAGAGAAAAACTGGGACATTTTAAAAGGAGCTGAAAAGGTGGGAGGGCAGACCACCACAGTCAAAGTGGAACAGTTGGGGGTATGTAGAGTAGGGGCAATGCAAAGCTCCAACTGGATGAGGAGGAAGAAATGGAACCTGGCCTTCTTCCTTCACTCCTTTGCTCCACTAAACTACTTTCTACAAACCATTTTTCTCTCTTGAGCTTCACAGATTGGAGGCAACCCTTGCCAACAGACACCTAATTAAAAGAAAGAAAGAGAGAAGTTTCACATGAAAAAGCACAAGAAAATTCCTCCACGACCACTTTCCACTTAAATTGCTCCCAGGACGATATGGAGGGAGGAGGGGTCTACTCCCTTTACTAGTTGCATCTTCTAGTTCCATTTTATTCTACACAAAGAACAAATTTGCTCTTATTTAATTTTTTTTTAAAAGGACACTTCATTCATTCATTCAGCATATTTACTCCTCTTTGTCCCATTCCATGAAACAAACATCTGCCTGTTGCTAATAAAAAGTAAAAAAAGTGTGAACCTTGCAAAGTGCTGAGGAGTTCCAAATTAGTTTAAAACTATTTTGCTTCTTCATGGAACGGTTTCAAGGAGGAATTGATCCGCTAGGTTGCAAGATGCAAAATAATCCGTCAATTTAGCCACTTTCTAGCGCTTGCCATTTTTCTACTTCAATTTCCAGAGAGCACGTCCTGACTCACTCTTTTGCAGGAGTGCCCTTTGGATTTAGCAATTCATACGGTGAAAGCAGAACTGATGAACCACAAGCTCCTTGTGCTGCTGACTTTAATTAAAAATGCCATGTCTAACTCTAGCAGATGTTCCTGCAGTTGAGAGTAGACTAATAATTTAATGCTGTATAATGTGGTGCTGAGTCTACTACTTAGGCCAAGAATGTAATGGATCTTGCTTTTTTAAAGCATCCTTTTGGGATCAAATCCCTCACCACTCATCATCTTAAAGTTTGATGTTCTAACAGAGCTGAACCAATTATGGACTAAACTGAGTTTAGTAAACAGCAGGACTTTCAAGTTAACTCAGGGATTTAAAAATCACAGAGCTGGGAGGGCCAAAATCATCCAGTCCATTCTTCACAGGACCATTTTGCTTATTTATGTATGCTTACCAGACTGCAACCTGAAGGTGATGCCTTTAATGGTAAGTGGCCTAAATCCAAAGGCCTAAATCCAGTCATTATAAATTATAAATCCAAAGGCTTAAACCCAGTCATTAGTCACTAATAGATGAGGCACAATGAATCATTGGCCCAAAATACATAGCCATAAAGAAGCGGCTTCTGGCCATGTTGGAGGTGCACTATTTATATGATGTATGGCTCCATTGTGGCCAGAAGCTAAGCCAAGGCCATGCTCTGGTCCTTTAGACTGGAGCAAAATAGAGCCAGGATAATATGGCTCCTGGCAGTGCAGGTTGGGGCTAGCGGCGGCAGCCCATTTTCAGGATGGGCCATGAAGCTGCCATGGGCCCAGCCTGCTTGTGGTGGGAGCGACCTCGGGCCGTTCCTTCCCATCCATCTGATCTGGGCCATTGGGAACTTTGTAAACCAACATTTATACAGTTGGTCCTTGGTATCCGTAGGGGATCCATTCCGGATCCCCTCGCCTGCAGATACCAAAATCTATGGATGCTCAAGTCCCATTGTCCCTAATGGCAACATGGTCACGTGGCCGCGCCACTGTTGGGGGCAATGGGGTTTGTCCTTCCTCCCTCCCTCTTGGCTCTTACCTGCAGCAGGCAGGCAGATGGGTGGCAGGTGGCCTCCTCCTCCTTTTCCTTTTGCCTCTTTCTCCTCCTGCTTCCTCCTCCTCCTCCTCTTCTTCCTTCTCTGCCTCTTACTCCTCTGCTGCTGCCACCTCACCATAGGCTTGCCATCTGCGGATTCTTGAATCAGTGGATGGCAAGTCTGCAGATACTGAGATCAGACTGTATAAGTCCCAATTGGTCTATCTGGTGTAAAGTAATAACTTGGTTTAGGCCAAAGCATCCACATTTTCTTTCCTGTTGCTTCCATATTCCTTTCTTCCTACTCTCCCATTTATTAGCATGGAGCAAAAGTAGAATGAAGCTTCCTGCAGGTGATGGAGGAAGAAAATGTGAAAAGTCAAAGTAGTAGTATTTCTTTCTTTGTACTCGTAAAACTATATACACAAAATATCCAGCAAAAAGTACAAGAGCCAGAGCTGTATGGGAAAGCACTTACCTTGTATACAAATGGTCCCAGGTTCAAATCCCATGTTCAACTTCAGGTTGAACTGGGGGGGAAATTATGCCTGAAACTGTGGAAAGATGGTTCAAGCCATTTGGAGACAAGACTGAGCTAGGTAGACCTACACCTATACTCTTCCTATGAGACTGTTATCTCTGATCCTTCCACTTGATCCTTCTTCCAATCAGCTCATGTGACTGCAAGAGCATAACACTTGCAAGCCAGCTGCAAGTCCCAAATACTGTAGTTAAAGAAAGTGAGAAGTGCTTGGAAAGTGGGTTAGGGCTCTATTGCACGAGAAAATAAAGTGGAAATGGAGTTGGAGAGTAGCACCTTTTTCCGCATGCCTTATTGCATAACTTTGTAGTGCTTCAGTTATCTTCCTGCAGGAGACAGTTGTAAAAGTGTATTGTTTGTTGAATGGATTTTTCCAACTAGAAAAAAGATGCATTTTACAAACATCTCCCCAGGAAGAGAACCAAAGCATTATAATGTGATGTGGTAAGGCACGGAGAAAACCACTTCTCTTCAGTTCCATTTGCACTTTGTTTTCTTGGGCTACAAGTCTTTTAGACTGTTTCAGCATAAAATCTAGCCGCACCTTTAAGACTAATTGGTTTATTGCAGCATGAGATTTCATCGATTTCTATTGAAAGCTTCTGTTAAAATAAACCAGTTAGATATTAAAAGTGCTGCCTGAATTCTTTCTTTCCTGACTATTTTAAATAAATGATTAATTGAGTTACCATTGCAAGGGTCTGGAACAGTTACTATTTATCAATATGTTTCCATTTTCTAAAAAGGGTTTTTTTATTTTCTGTTTCTCAAAAGTTAACTATAATGTTTTTTTAAAGTGCATCATATAGGTGTGCAGGCTTTGGTTTGTGGCCTACCATTGTGTTGCAAGTGCCACAGGCCATCTTGTGGATTTGCAGATGAAATGTGCATTTTCATGTAGATGATCTTTGGACTTAACTAGGGAGTTTATCACACAGGAGGAATTTCTCTTAATTTCGAATGAAAAGAAAGTGGGGCCAGAACGCATTCATGTGAATTTGCTAGCCCAGCGAATTTACGTGAATTCGAATTGCATTCAGACTGACTTCCCATTGCCTGAAAATAGCTTGCCATTGCCCGAAATTGCATGTGATCACCTCTCACGCAATAACGTGAAACCCCATTGTTGCATTCGGACTGACTTCCCATTGCGGTAGTCTATCACGCAATAACGTTAAACCCCATGATTGCGTTCGGATTGTCATTGGATTATACTTCAAATTTCCCTTGTCTGATAAACTCCTAGGATGAACAGCTTGTTTGTTTATTAAAGTAATATTCCAACTTTCCTTCCAAAAAGGATTGTCACAATGGATCTACTGGTCCTTTCTCTTATGCTTTTAAAAGCTTGACTTGCAGAAATCATCTGGGGATGATTTCACATTCTACAGTTGTAGAACTATGATTCTACTTCAACTACACAGTTGTAGAACTATGATTCTACTTCAACTACAAGATTTGCATCCTATGGAACCTTGGGATTGGTTGTTTGGCTGGAGAAGCTCTCTGGAGGAGAGGTCTAAATATCCCTTCTGAAACTGCAAATCCCAAGATTCCACATGAGAGAACCATGGCGGCTAAAATGGTATCAGCACTATAATTGTACAAAGTGAAAGGACCGCAGGTAAAGCATTTTGGGGCATGGAAACAAATGCTGTCCTTGCAAATCTCCACACAGTAAAAAGCATTGTCTACTCACTTCAGCATAACCAACCCCCCTCCATTGTCTGGAGCAGCTTTCCTTAACCTGGTGCTCTCTTCAGATGTGTGGCACTGCAGCTTCTATCATCCCCAGCTAACACAGCCACATTGGCATGTGGTGATGAGACCCCCACATTGGATTTTTCACACAACATTCTCAGCATATGGAATCCATAGCTGGATGTTGACAGAATGGCAATTGATTTAGAGGTTCTGTTATGTCCTTGAACTAAATATATGAAGGACTGAGACAGAATGTAAAATTGCATTCTTTTTAAAAAGTTTGGACAGCTTTGGTTTCTATTGAATTAACTGAAGTTTTACCGTAGAGGTCAATGACTATAAAGCTCTCAGAACATAGTCATTTTGGTTATCCTCTGAAATATTGCACTCTCTAGAAATATCAGTGTTGTCGGTTGATTCATAATAGGAAAGAATGTTGTTTTAAAAATGTTGCTCAGTATCTGATTTAACAACAGCAAAACCTCCACTCTTTTCCTTCTTCCACCTGCTCAGGAAACAGAAAGCAATTGACCTGTCAAACAATAAGTACTAGCTTCTGTTTATCATCATTTTTCTTACTGTACTCTATGCTGGGATGTGATAAATACTGTAATAACCACAACCTTATTGAGCATCTGAGAACTTTGGCCAATTAATACAATTTCTGGTTGCACATTTACACTAAAACAGGCATGTAGTGTTTGATGGGTAATCTGTCTACAGGAAGAACTACCACTGGCTAAGTGAATAATGGCAGTGGCATAAATGCCTCTGTAAGAGTGTGGTTTCACCATGCTCAAAAGAAGCACGAGTGGGACATTTCTTTCATGAAGTCCCCCCAATTAATATTTTCCAGCCTAACTCTAAGGGCTCATTCTCACTTACATTGAAATCGGAGTGTGATTCGCATTCGCTCCGTGTTGGTGAATTGATTCGAAAAGGTCCCTTGTTCCCACTATGAAAGCAGATCTTTTCATTACCCGCCTGTAATGGCTTCTTTTTTGACGTAGACTGTCAATCCCACTACTTTGCACCGCTTCAAAATGCATGTCAGTCATCTATGCATCATCAGTGACATAAGCAGCTCCCTCTCGGACCCCAGCCATGCCTGGATCGCCTGATCCAAGGGTGGCAGGCGGGAGGGAGACCCCTGGATCGCCCAAGGTATTTTTTAAATAATAATAATAATAATAATAATAATAATAATAATAATAAATTGATCACATATTGAATTGATTCCTTAGCAAGTAGTTGCAAAATCAATCAATCAAATATTCTATCAATTTAATTTTTGAAGAAAGTATAAAGGCAGCACTGAGAGGGGGGAAATGGTGGATCTGCCAAAAACTGAGAAGGGATGGTAAACACCCCTCTGCCATAGTCCCTCCCCTCCAGAATGAATCGATTCTGATCTGCCGTTCCCACTCATGGAACCCGCTTCATAATCGATTCTTCTGAAAGGAACCACTTTGAAACTACTTTCTGGAAAAACTGTTTTCTGGGGTGTTTTTTTTCCCCTTTGCCTTTGCCTTGCTTCATCATAGCAGGATTCGATCACACTGCGGCAGGAACCGGTTTCAAATGGGAATGAGAGTCATTTACACCAATTGGCAATTTGCTGTATTTCATACTGGGAACAAGCCCTAATATTACTTTCTTTGTCAAAGTGCCTGAACGTGATTTAGATTAAAAACTGGCTTTAGAGGGAACATGATTTCTTAATTCATGAATTCATGGAGTGTAGTTATCTCACTATATCACACCAAAACAGTAGCCAAACTGTTTTTACTAGCTTTCTGTCACATAACAAATGGATTTTAAAATACACACGTCTTGTAAAGGCCAAAATTGCTTTGCCTGTGCTTTAAATACTGCATAAACCAAATTTAGTGTTCTGTTTATTTTTCACTCCCTACTTGTCTCCATCATTTCCACTTCTGCTTGTCACTGCCTAAAGTAATTCAGTAAAAGCACTTGCCTGGTATTTTCCGTATCTGAAACCTTTTAACCTTATAAAAATTAGGGATAATGAATCACCAGGAGGTTTTATATCTTCCCTGAATGAAAATGTGTGTTATCTCTTAGCTGCCCTGTGCTTTGATTTGTCTTGCATTTAACTCGTGCTGCACGTTTTGAAAGGTAAACATTTCTGCACAACTGGGAATATTCATACATGTAGTTTACTGGGAAGGACCTTGAATATATTTCTATCTTTTAAATAGGGCAGTGATGTTATCTCTTTTATGAATCCATTTGGCATGCTGCAGATGTAAATGTCAAGTTTACTGAATACGATTGGTGAAGTTCTGTTGCTACCTGCACATTCCCATGTGGGGATACTTCTTGAAGTCACCTCAGTATAAGTAAGTGTAGATACTGGTTAGTGGCTGGAGTTCCTGTTCCCAGTGGTAAACCAAGGTTTGTCCCCTCCTTAATGTACAAAATGAGCCCTCAGAAATTCCTGGCCATTGTTACAAAGCTTCTGTCTTGTCAGTTAGGAGGAAGATGAATCAGTGTTCAGCTTTGCATCTCATTTAATTATCTGCTGAAACTCTAAAACAGCTCTGAAAGTTAAAAAAAATCAGCATTGACTGCATAAAAAGCAACTCCATTACAAAAATCCAGGTGAGATAAATCTTTACAACACTCCACAGCACAAAATGGGATCCAAACAGCAAAGTATTGGTTGTTTTTACCCTGCTGATCTACAGCCGAACTGGATAATCACTCCTGCTCCAGTATATGTATACCCACTTTTCCCAGGCAAGCATTTTCTGAAGATGCCAGCCACAGATGCTGGCGAAACGTCAGGAAGAAACTCTTCTAGAACATGGCCACATAGCCTGAAAAACCCACAAAAAATTATAGATATGAAGGGTTCAGTCATGGCTGGGTGAATGGATGTAAGATAAACAGCAAAGGAGGCATAGAGGTGATGGAAGCTGGACCCTGCCTGACTTTTCCTCTCCAAAGTACATCACACAAATGCCTTTCTTCCCAAAACTAAATCAGTGGCTGCAGTTTGGCCAGGATGGTAAAAATAATACTCCTTTAGGTGATGGATGAGAGCATAGAAAGGAGCTGGTCCATTCATGTATAACCATTCACCTTTTCCCATTCACCTTTAACCATAGAAAGTTTCCAACCTTTTATTTACATGTGAACAAGGTGGACACCAGGGTTGACCCAATCATTTGGTTCAGTGAGGCAGCTACTGTAGCAGTGGCACAACCATTCCTCTTGATTTCCCTGGTCATTCCTTTAGGCTTGAGAAGAAAGCAGGGTGTGCAACCATCCTGTTTGTATTCTACTAACTTAGCTTATAAGTGTGAAAGAGGGTGCTCCATTGCCAGTATGGAGTAGCCTTAAACAACCAGTCCCTTCTGCTTTTGTACATGGCATGAAGTGTCATGCTATCCTTGGGCAGGCCCTGACAGACCTATGGATAACAAATATGGTGGTTGTCCACATGCACATCTAGATATGGGACCTAATGTGGCTGGTTCACATCTATCCTGTTAGGCCCGTTCAAGTTCTGTCTCACTGGACAGAAACTAATGGCTAACGTGTCTTTCCTACTTGTCAAGAACATTTCCAGTTGACAAGAAAAGTGTGTGTTTATGCTTAGTGTGTTATTAACCTTTCTACATATTTTTGAAATTACCCTTAGTACTGTAACATATGGAAACTGCAGCTCATCCAAAATGCTGTGACCAGACTGTTGGCCCTGGGTGGTTTCAAGAAACATATATATCTCCCCTGTTGCAACAATTCTGTTTCTTTTTTCTAAATATATTTTTATTTTAACATGCTCAGTAAGTTAACAAACATAAACAGCATTTACACATAATATGAATAACAAACAAATAAAATCTTAACTTGACAGTTACATAACATACCAACATACCAACACATAACATACATAACACAAATTCCTCTCTATTCTGTTAATTCTTACAATGCTGATTAATGCATTTTCCCCCTTTCTACATAGACTTCATTGTGTTTATACTTAAAATTGCTCTTAATCTCCCGTTTATATATTTCAAATAAAATGAAGCTGAGTACTGTAATTCTTTTCCAAGCTATGTAAAGTCAAAATTTAGTCTCTACCTAATTCTGTTCAATTAACCCTGAAAATACAATGTTTTGAAGTTTCTCATCCTATATCTAAACTTCAACCATTTTTGGATATTTCTAGATTTATGTTGTCTAAGATTGAATTGTCGCAAGTAAACAACTTTGTTATATGAGTTTATCAATAAAAAAGTCCATTTTTATAGCATTTTTCTCCTGATAAATTAAGTTATAAATATTGCTTTCTTAGTTCTCATAATGAATTAAAATATGACAACTCCATTTCTGGGTACAATTCAAAGTGCTAATTGTGACCTATAAAGCCAAATATGATTATATGAAAGACGGTATCTACCCAAAGAAGCCTGCCCAGGCTTTGAGATTGGTGGGTTCTTCTCTCAGGAGTTTAGCAGACAAGGGAAATTGGAAGTACAATCCAATGGCAATCTGAACGCAATCATGGGGTTTAACGTTATTGCGTGATAGCCTACTACATGCAAATACGGGCAATGGGAAGTCAGTCCGAGCGCAATCATGGGGTTTCACGTCATTGCGTGATAGACTGCCACACGCAAATTCGGGCAATGGCATGCTGTTTTGGGGCAATGGGAAGCCAGTTCACATGCAATTCACATTCACGTAAATTCACTGAACTAGCAAATTCACATGAATGCATTCTGGCCCCACTTTCTTTTCATTCGAAATTAAGAGAAATTCTTCATGTGTGATAAAGTCCATAGTCCCACCACCTTCAGAGGTACATTTGGTGAACAAATGATAAGAGGCCTTCTCAGAAGTCACTCCTAGATTACTGAAGTGCCTTCCAAAGAAGGTTATGGTAGTTTCCTGCTGACTGTTGTTCTCCAGGCAAAGTCTTTCCTATTAAGAGAGGCTTCTGCAATTGCCTGTCTGGCACAGTCTCACATTTTAAAGGGATGTGCGGAACTTTTAAATATTTTGCTGCTTATTCATTATTATCCCTGTGTTTTTATGTTGTTTTAATAGCATAATCAATTTTACTTGTTATTTTGATATGTATAATTTAATGTAGGTTTTTTTTAAAAAAAATAGAACCTTCTAAAGTAAGCCACCTTGCACAAAAGATAGGCTATAAATCAAATCAATAAATAATTACACCTCACATGGAGTAAATGCCAAGATAACTAGAGAGAAAATCAAGAGTGCAGATGTTATTATTTGGATCTGTTGCTAATTTCTATGGGATGGATTTGAATTGGACAAGGAGGAAATAATGTTTGCAATGTTCATTTAGTGGCTGCAAAATTACCGCGGCAATACTGCAGATTAAGATCAATAACATACTAGACCTTGGGTACTATCTACAATGACTTTGCAGAAAAATTTCTTTGGCCAGCCTTGATTATGACATTGTTTTCATCATTATCTGTTGTCAAATTGACTCTGATATATGGCAATTTATGGCAATCCTGTTATAGGGATTTCCTGGCAAGATTTATTCAGAGGGAGTTTGTCCATGCCTTTCTGTTGAGACTGAGAGAGTGTTACTTTCCCAAGGTCACCTAAGTTTCTAAAGCTGAGCCTGGTCTTCCAGAATCTTAGTTCAAACCTGAAGCCATTGCACGATGCTGACTCTTGAATATGGCTTGCCTCATGTGAGGCAGTATGTTGCTGTTGTTGTATGACTTCAAGTCATTTCTGACTTATGATGATCCTAAAGCGAACCTATCATGGGTTTTTCTTGGCAAGATTTCTTCAGAGGGGGTTTGCCATGGCCTTTCCCTGAGGCTGAGAGTGTGTGACTTGTCCAAAGTCACCTAGTGGGTTTACATGGCATGCCCTGATGTATGCAAAATACTTTCAATATTCAAAAGCTAAATATTTTTACTATTTGGCAACTGTTGGATGAAAATTGTATAATACTGAGATAATTACATCTCCAAAATACATCATTTTGTTTTTATAACTGTGCCCTTGCATATCCTACGAGTCTCTTTTCTATTTTATTGGTAAGGTTTTTAAAATGCTGTAGTTACTGCATTGATAGAACCTTGGGCAAAAGAAGATTGAATGAAGCTAATAAGGAACATGTTTAGCTAAAACTACAAGCCAGCAGGCAGGGTTCCTTTATTGTTTTGTAACTGAATTTTATTAACTTTTTAATTGATTTAAACTAGTATCGAGTGCCACTGCCTCTTACATATTAGACACCATAACTGTAACTGATTATCATGGCTATGATAATAAAGTTGAATATGTTATAATGATGGGGGAGGTATGTCTCCAAGTCAACACAAATGTATGATTTCATAAATTGCTAAAATATGTCTTTCTGGTCATCCGGGAATGGTCCAAACAACAAAATAGGAATAATCCAAGAACCTAAAGGTTGTATATCAGTGGAACAAAGACTATCAAGAAGGCTATAAAGATGAAATATAATATAATATTATGCACATTTTAACAAAATTAAAATTGTACATGTTTCAAACATTTCAAACACATAACGTCTGAAATGGTAAAGTGAATTAAATGTTTTATTCAATAATAAATTAGAAACATCAAAAGCAAAATTTTCCACAGCTGACATCTGTAATCCAGACATTTTGTCTTGGGTACTAATGCCAGACACATTTCAACAAAACTGTCTTCCTTATCAGTGCTTGCCCAAACTTCTTCTTTGAACTCAGTTTGCAACAACTGAAGTAAGCTGAGGACAAAGAGGGGAAAGTGGGAAAATGAACAATTGGGACATATTAAAAACAACTGAAAAAGTGGATGGCAAAGGATTAAATGGGACTGTCCCTGTCAAATTAAAACAGTTGGAAAGAGTATGTCTACTTTGTGCCTTAAGATCATATTAAGTACATTTCTCAGTGCAATATAAAGTCACCCCACTGGTAATACTATGCACTACTATGAACATTACAATTGATCATGGGATGAAAGAAAAGTCAGTCCACAGCCCCTGTCCTCTTAAAATATAAAGTGAGGAGGTGGAAGATTGCTTACTTTCTCACATCTTGCTGTTTGGCTCCAGTTCAGCCCTTGAATATATAGACAAAATCAAATGCTGAGGTGTGATTAATAGTGGAATCTCAGACAAATGACAATATACAAAGTTACTGTAGCATGGTAGCTGAGAGACATGGGGGTGAAACAGACAGGTAAAATAAAGTGGCTTTTAGCCACTTTGAAGGCGAAGTGTTTATATGATGCACACCTCCAAAGTGGGTGGAAATCGAAATGAAGCCACACTCTGGGACTTAGAAAATGGAACAAAATGAAGCTGGGATGTTTTGGATTAGTGTGGAAAATGCATATCTTCATACCTATATAGCCCGGCACCAGTGTGGGGCTGCAGTAAAGCAAAAAAGTGAAAGTGTGACAACTCCAATGTATGTAATCACACCATACACAAACCAGGCAGTCCAACAGGGGCATGGGGTGAAGGGGGGATGTATGGGGAGATGGCATGATTGTGCTTTGCCAATGTATCACTCGCACACCAAGGCGCCAGTGTACGGGTGGAGCATAGCACATGTGACTGTGTAGCTGATCAAAGGGGCAACCATGCAATGGGATGGCATCTGGGCAGATGTGGGAAGTTCTTGGAGGTCACAAATAGTGTATTTGTAAAATACTGCACATGCATGGTGGGAGGCAATTTAAAAAAATTACCCAGCTTGATGCAGCACCATGCGATCTGCCCATGGGGGCCATGTGGACAGCGAGGTTTTGGAAAAGTCAGGATCGAGCCACTTTTCTACCCACCTGCTCTGGCCCTTCAACAGCACAATTCTGTGAATTAACTTTACTTCAAAAGTTAAGTATTTTTTTGCTGCAGGAGGGAGTGGGCTGTTTCAAGGTAAGCAAGCAGAGGTTTGCAACCTTAATTACTAATTAAAAAATCCTTGGCTCAGAGCTCACCTCTGCCATGGACTCACTAGCCAAGCCATTCTCTGTCATCTGAAATACTAACACTAAAGCACCTTAGAGGTTTGTTGTAGACATAATAAGCAACGAGAATGTGTGTATTATTTGAGCACTCCATATTTTAAGAGCACCCGTTGAACACATTTTTGTACCTAAAGCATATTGCCCATCCTGCACTTTCACACTTTTAAAATCATTTGGTACCAATCCATCCATCCATCATTTTATTTACATTTCACATTACTCCCAGACTGGGACTGAAGTCTGTTTACAAAAAGGCAGAGAATACAGTAACACACACACAAAATTAAGGTTAATACAGTATTAAATATATATAGTCCACCACTACTCCTCTCCCAAAACCTCACCTTTCTGCATTATGATGCTAATTCTGTCCAAGGTATGAAATAAATACTTAGTGTACAATTGTGCAATTCACCCCTCCTAGAGATTATTGACTACTATTCTATGGTCCTAGTCAGCACAGTCAATGTTGAGAGATTATGGGAACTGAATTAAATTGAAGGGGGAACACAGTACCCACATTGTCCTTTGTTGTTATTGCTGTGTGCCGTCAAGTTGCTTCTACTTACGGCAACCCTAAGATGAACCTACATTGGAGTTTTCTTGGCAAAACTTGTTCAGAGGAGATTTGCCATTGCCTTCCCCTGAAACTGAGAGCATGTAACTTGCCCAAGCTCACTTAATGGGTTTCATGGCCAAGCTGGAAATCGAACCCTGGACTACAGAGTCATAATCCAACACTCAAACCAGTATGACACACTGTCCTAAGACAAGTAAAACCAGTGGCTAAAAAACATCAGTGCTAACCAATGGCTAAAAACCACTGCCATCAGTGTGTACGTATCTGGCTTTCTGACCAGGTAGGCAGCACAAAATTTCCCCATTTCTATATATTATTTCACATCAGATTTTGTTTTCAGAGTAAGTTATGCAAATCAGTATATTTATGCAAATAGCTCTAAATCTCTCATTTTCTTACCTTAACTGATTTTGCATAGCAAGACCAGTTCAAAAACAAGATGATTTTTTTCCCCTAGTGCTTTCACTCTTCACATGTAAGTGGTATGAATGCAAAGTTTTTAATTTGAATGCTGCAGATAAGAAGGTTTGGCCTGAGGAGGATTTGGAAGGGAGACCACTTGGAATACATATATAAGCCACTTTTGTCTCCCTGAATGCAGAATAGAGTATAATTGAAAATTTAAAAATGTGTTAGTTTGAATCCACATCAAACACCCAGTGCTTCCGTGTTTGAGAATCCTGCTAAATTGCTTTTATTTTGATAAAATACTGTACAGTAAAGGTAGGAGTTGTGTGATCTCCCCCAACTGGATTGGAAGGAATCCAGTCATGGCTCACAATTGGTTCTGCTGGAAAGGCTGATGAGAACTGTAGTCTAACAAGTTGCTTTCCCTTGCTGTAGAGTTACTAGCAGTTTTGCATAAGGTCTGTTATCTACAGTATGTGTCAGCCCACACTGTATGAACAAGAAGCCAAAGACAGACTCCTAGGATAGGAAAAAGACAGAGGATCCGGACTTCTGGAGAACCCCCACCTCTGTGAGAGTGGACGATTAAAAACAACCAGTATATTATAATTTAATTCTGGTATGTCAAACAAACCAGAGAGTAAAAAAAAAAAGTCTCTTAATAACTGCCAGCATATCCAAGTCTACTCTAAAGACTTAAAATGTATTGATATGATTCAGAATGCAGAATTCAGAGATGGCAAAATGCAACATATATCTTAAATCCAGAACCATACCCAGTTGTTCATAGGACTATTCATGCATCTTGCCACAGAGTCAGTTCCAGCCATCAACATCCCTGGCTGTGTTTTTTGTACTGTAACTCCAATAATCCCTTACCATTGCCCAGGTTGACTAGGCCAGATGGGAACTGCATTCCCCCACACAACATATGGGCTAGAGTTAGCAACCTTTCTACACTTATACTCACGAATTACTCACTAATAAATAAATTATTCATTAATAAGTAAATAATTTGCATTATGGTGACTTCTTGCTTGGTTTTTTTTTTAACCATACTTATTCTCTGCTGCATCAACCTTAACTTGCAGCTGCTTTTTCATCTTTTTTCTCTCTCTCTCCCATTAAACCATGTGCTTGATTTTGTACAAGTAAATTTAAGTAAGGCTACATTTATATGTTTTACAAAGACATCTGCTAGACCCTGCTTTGGGGCTGTGGGGCAGGCTTTTGTTCAGCTTCTGCCTTGACAATTGATTATTCTGCTCGAGAGATCCACTATTGTCTCATACAATCTGGAGGGTCACATGTTCCCCACTTCTAACATACACAATAATTATGAATCATAATATTTGTTTTTATCTTTGCCTCATATGCCAACGCAGATATCCAGGTTACAAGGTGGTACCAAAGGCAACTAATATCAATGAATCTAAAAATCACTAGGATCAGCTATTTGATAATGCACATCAAGAAAAATTATATTACAGGCATAAGGAAGGTCACCAGTGCTGCCTCTTGTTGGCTATTTTATGGTGACAAATGTTATGTTGGCAACAGCTCTGAGTGGAATGCACCGATCTGGAAGTGTCATTGGAATTACTCACCGTGAGATTCTGGAAGTCCCAGTCCAAAAAGTTATTTTTTCCAAGCTCTACCCCAAATAATGCTGAGATTCCCATTAAGCGCCTTACAAAATAGAAAGGAAGTACAACCTGAATGCCAGTGCTCTTTCGCCAACCCAAACTTTTATGTTAGCCCAGACAGCTGGTACGATAACAGGGAAATGTAAAAGGGAACCACTTGTACATTTTACTGACAGCTGTTTTTAATGTCTTTTGTCAACCAAATTTTGCTGCTTTACATCACAGGATTCTTTTATGATGAGGCTCCCTCCAAGAATAACTTGCTTGCTCTAATCACGTTTGCGTAGAGATTTATGACTTGATGCTTATTCACTGGTAGGACTTTGCGACATGAAATGTCAGTGAGCCTGTTATAAATTGCTTCTGGCATCTTTTATTTGACTCATAGTATTTCTACCTGAAAGTGATAAATCCCCACTATAACTGCTTTATGTGCTTCAGTAATTACACTCTACAGAAGGGGTGTGTGTGCAGGGACTTCTACGGACATATCTTTTTAAAAACAGCAAGCAATAAAAAGCAGCGGAATGAGTTGAGCACTGAAATGTTATTGAACAAAAAACAATGGCCAGTGAAACATCTGTGTCACAAGAATTTGATAAATGAGTGGAATATGTGGGGTATGTGTTTGTGTTATACTCTTAATACTGAGTTTTACAAGTTTGTTCACACACCTGGCGTAGGTGTTCGCATTCACATCCTTCCCTTAAATATTATCCGTAAAAGTAATTTAACAGATCAGAACAAAAACTTGAATAAAATATGACTAAGCTGTTATTCATGCTGCTATGGGGAGATATAAAGATTTATCCTCCCTCTCTAGGGTTGCCATAAGTCCCAGAAAGCTGGGAAATCCAGGACTGAAGGGACTAAAAGAACCTGCTTGGCTGGACTGGTTGAAGTAGTAGATACCGGCTTAGTTTTATATGGGTTTTTCAGGCTATAATGTGGCCATGTTCTAGAAGAGTTTATTCCTGACATTTTGCCAGCATTTCTCTGAAGATGCCAGCCACAGATGCTGACGAAACGTCAGGAATAAACTCTTCTAGAACATGGCCACATAGCCCGAAAAAACCACAAAAAACTATGGATGCTGGCCATGATAGCCTTCGACTTCAGATACCGGCTTCCTCCTTTGTTCTGGGCCGCATTTTGGCAGAGACTTTGGTTTCCAGTGTTTGCACTGATATGGGAAACACCTTCTCTGCAAGCCCACTCATCTCCACCTCAGTATTCCCTCCCCTCCCTCCTTTTCTTCTTCCAAGAAAGAAAAGTACAGTCAGTAACCTGCATTGAATGAGAGGTTGGGAGTTTTATTGGGGGTGGACTGAAGGGACACTTTTTAGTTCCATTAAACCATGATTTCCCCAGTTTTCTGGGATTTATGGCAGCCCTAGGGAGGGAGGATAAATTTATATGTCTCTCCATAGCAGCAAGGAAAGGCCTTACAGTTAGAAGTGGAATATGTTTGTTTAGCTATGGTTCACACATTTTAATGAACTATTTATTTGGAATTTAATCCAACTGAATTCAGTGATGATCGTTCCTTAGGAGGTATGCGCAGAATTTAGGGTTTGATCTGTCAGGCTTTGCTTCTCTGTGTTTTTTAAGCCATGAAATAACAGGTGCCCATTCTGGTATGAAAAGCAGTTTTATTCTCCTTCCTATTTTGGCAGGGCAAAATGTAGTGTTTATGAAACGTACGGGTGGGGGAAGTCCATCTTTAAATGTAAAGATAAAGGGAAGACACTTTTTAGATGTCCAGGAGAGGGTCATGGACAGAGGATGTTTGTGAATAATACACCTTTCAAAACATCTTTTATGGTTTTATAGTAAGATGGCTCTGGAAAGGGGAGTTTGGCTCAGTTTGGTAAAGGGAGGTTATTGAGCTTGACTGTTTGAAAGGCAGTATTTGGGGAAATGTTGGATTCTACACAAGGTCTGAAAATCTCCTTGGTTATACTACAAGGAGTAGCAGCTAATACCCCAGAGGACAGGATCAAAATTCAGGATGTCCTTAATAGTTTAGAAAGCTGGGCCAACGCTAACAAAATGAATTTAAACACAGAAATTTAAGGTACTGCACTTAGGCAGAAAAAATGAAATGCATAGATATAAGATGGGGGACAACTGATTTAATGAGACTATGGAGATTATTGCAGTTTAAAAAACTGATTTACCACTGCCGAATTCAATCTGAATTTGGGATACATCTGGATTTTATTGCATGTATTTTTGCAGCTGATCTTCCCGGCTTTGCAAATCGGCTGGCTGAGCTCGGATTCTAGCTGGATGTTACCTGGGATGCACCCGCCCAGTGGCGTCGGAGGCAATAATCTATGTGATAAAATCTGGATGTATCCCAAATTTGAATTGAATTTGGCAGTGGCAAGTCGGTTTTTAAAACTGTGTGACAATCTCCTAAGTGTGAAAGGGATCTATGAGTCCTAGTAGACAAGTTGAACATGAGTCAACAGTGTGATGCAGCAGCTAAAAAGGCCAATGCAATTTTAGGCTGCATAAATGGAAGTGTAGTGTCTAGAGACCAAGGGAAGTAATAGTGCCAATCTATTCTGCTTTGCTCAGGCCTCACTTGGAATACTGTGTCCAGTTCTGGGCACCACAATTCAAAAAGGATGTGGAGAAGCTGGAGTGTATCCAGAGAAGGGTCACCAAAATGCTGAAGGGACTGGAAACTATGCCCTATGAGAAGAGACTTAGGCAGCTGGGTATGTTTAGCTTGAAGAAGAGATAATAACAACAACAACAATAATACAATTTATTTATATCCTGCCTCTCTACAAAATGAAATCGGGGCGGTTTACAAGTTTGAACCCTCAAACCACCCCCAATGGTTAAGAGGTGATATGATAGCCCTGTTTAAGTATTTGAAGGGATGTCATATGGAGGATGAAGTAAGCTTGTTTTCTGCTGCTCCAGAGAGTAGGACACGGGAACAATGGATGCAAGCTACAAGAAAAGAGATGCCACCTAAACATTAGGAGGAACTTCCTGATAGTAAGGGCTGTTCTCCAGTGGAACACACTCCCTTAGAGACTTTCTTTGGAGGTCTTTAAACAGAAGCTGGGTGGCCATCTGTCAGGGGTACTTTGATTGTGAATTCTTGCATGGCAGGGGTCTCTTCCAACTCTATGATGTTATAAACAACTGTTAGTATGTATGTGGATGGGAACTGATACGTATAATCAAGAGGAAATCAATTTCTCTAACAGGAAAGCATTTAAGATGTTAATGGTGGGGGAAAATTGTGCTAATAAAGATGGTGTAGTTATAATATATGGAAAAATGGCTTCCTATATAGCTGATTTAGTGGTGCAAAGCAGTGCAGGAGGATGTTAATCCATTTTATCTTTCTCTTCCGATTCTGTAGTTACTGAAGGCAAAAACAAACGCGACTGAATCAAAAAGCTGTAAATATTGCTACCAGATCATATGAGAACTTGGGCTCGAAGAGGCTTCTAAGGAAAGCCAGTAACCCAGAACTTGGGAACTGCAACAGAAAGTGCCACTTACATGCACTTGATCTTTCAACTTGGGGCACGACTGTTACTTCCAGGAATGCAGGCTCTTAAAAGACATGGTGATGCATATCCAAGAATCATACAACTGTACAACAGCCTTGCTGCTGTCGATTGGTTTTTAAAGCTGTAACCCTATGCCTGCCTGTTTGGAAGCCATATCCTACTGAATGAGAGATCGAATTATTTCAGCTGTGAGCCTTGCTAGGCAATTCGTAGTTTGGGATATATGTAAGCATAAAATTGCTGTTCACTTGAATGGGCTCCAGTGATCTAGCCTTCCGATATCACTTCGGCTGCAGATCAGTTGCATTTCTCAATATCCTAACTTGCAGTATTTTATCACTGGGAATGCTTGCTCCTCAGCTCTTCCCCGCTTCATTGAAACAGCAAACACTGTAGCAATGGCATCATTCAGGCGTTGTGGGGCAGGGGTTCAAAGCGCACCAGGTGACATCCTAAGGTGTTCACTTTAACCACATGAAACTATGGCCCCATACAGACAGGCCAAAATAAAGCTGCTTCAGGTCACTTTGGAGGTATACTCTTTAAATGATGCATGCATCTTAAGAGTCCAGAAGCCATGCCAAACCCACAATCCAGTCCTAAGGACTGGAGCGCAGCTTTGGTGCAACTTCCAGACTCTTAGGACACATGCATCATTTATGCAGCATGCCTCCAAAGTGACCCAAAGCAGCTTTATTTTGGCAGTCTGTATGGGGCCAATGTAACTACATTTAAGCTGTGCACATGCTATTGTAATTTAAAAGTGGGAGGCACGCTGGGTTGCCGTCCGTCTCTGAGACACTGACCATCATTATGAGCATCGGACTATGACTCTGGAGACCAGGGTTTGAATCCCCGCTCGGCTATGGAAACCCAGTGGGTGACTTTGGGCAAGACGCACTCTCAGCCTCATGGGAAGGCAATAGCAAACTTCCTCTGAACAAATCTTGCCATGAAAACCCTACGATTGCCTCTTAGGGTCACCATAATTTCTGTGCTACCACTCCCAGGAATGCCCACACATGCACAAGAAGTGCTTCCCATTTGGAAACTGCCCCAATCCCTCAACCACCTGAATCCAGCCTTGTGGGGAATTCGCATACGTTCCCAAAGGGGGAAGACTGTTTTTGGAAGGGCTTCATGTGGCCTCAACCACTGGTTTTGCCTCTCATTGCTTTGCACTGATTTCTAGCAGTGCAAGCTGTCAATCAATCAATGTGCAAGAACAGCTCTATGGCAATTTAAAGCAGGGCCACAACTCCGTCTAAGAATGAAGCAGACAGTACAGCAGTGGGCAGAAGAATATCAGAAGAAGGATCTCTCCATGGACCTTTCATTTCAAGCTTTGCAGGGGCTGCAGTGGTTGCCAGGGTCTGGACCTGGAAGGGAACCTTCTGTGCAGGATCATAGCATTTTCTCAAATGGGATCATTGTGTTACAGTCATATGAATAAGAAGCACCAACAGCAGTCTTAGCAGGGCTTTTGTTCGTTTGTTTTGAAGGACTGTGGCTCAACAAAATGATAAACTTGAAACACAATGTGCAAGTTTTTTCAATCCAGGCAATCAATCAATCAATCAATTTCTATCATTTATCTATTTGTATGTATGTGTATATATATATATATATATACACACTGTATATATATATACACACACACACAGTATGATAATTATATATATTCAGTCTCTCTACTATCTATGTATCTATCTATCTATCTATCTATCTATCTTCTGATAGACAGATATTGACATATATAAATATATATAGACATTGACAGAATATATATATATATACACACACACATATATATATATATGAGAGAATATATTCTGACATAGATATTGACAGACAGACAGACACACACATATATATATGAAGTAGATAATTATATACTGTATATTCAGTCATCTATCTATCTACCTGAATATATATGTGTGTATACACACACACACACACATATGAGAGTGAATATATTCTGACAGATAGATATTGATAGACACACATACACACATATTGATAAACATTGGCATATACATATATGTATATATTCAGACAGAGATTGACACACACACACATATATGAGGTAGATCAATATACAGTATACTGTATATTCAGTCATTTATGTATCTATCTGAATATATATATGCATATATGTATGAGAGAGAGACAGAGAGATAATTCTCCTCTCCGGGCCCCACAACAAACTCCAACTCCCAGAATTCCATAGCCACGTTGAGCCAGACTTAAAGAGTTAAAGCGGTGCGAAACCGGGTTTATTTCTGCAGTGCGGACGCAGCCGCAGTTTTATCGTGGCCCCTCTCTGACAAGGAACAGGCTCAAGCCCTGACAGATACACTTCCCTAGCATGGGGCCAGAGGGGAGGGGGGCAGTTTAAAGCGGCCTCGAAGCGGATTTGTTTCTGATGCGTTGTGGGCTGGGCCTCCGAAGCCGCCCCTCCCGCCCCTTTCCCGCTCAAAAGGGACGAAAAAAGGGCGCGTAGAAAGATCCTCCGCTTCCTTCCTTCCGGAGAAGAGAAGGGCTCCTTGCTGCCCTGCCTCCATTTTGGGGCACTATGAGGAGGCCTGCTCCGCTCGGGCTTCGCTCCGGGAACCAGCCCTCCTCCTCTGCCAGGATGCAGGGGGGAAAGGAGGAAGAGGAGGCCGGGGAGCAGTGGAAGGAGACCCGGGAGGCCCTGGGGAGGCTGGCGGGGAGCCTGCGCTGCTCCCGATGGTAATCCTCCTGGGAGGGAGGCAGAGGGAGGAGGAGGAGGAGGAGGATAGTGGCGGCGTGGTTCAAGCCCTTTCATGGGGCTTCCTTGGCAAGAGGGGACCCTGCCATTGCCTTCTTCCCCTGGGGAGGCTGAGAGAGTGTGACCTCTTGCCCCAGGTCCATTCCAGTGGCTTTCCATGGCTTTGCGGGGGGATTTGAACTCTGGGCTCCCAGGGTCCAGCATTCAAAACACTACAACACACTGGTTCTATCTATCTAACTCTATCTATCTATCTATCTATCTATCTATCTGTATCATAGAATCATAGAGTTGGAAGGGACCAGAAGGGCCATCCAGTCCATCCCCCCATCTGCCATGCAGGAACTATCTATCTGTCATCTATCTATCAATATTTATATCTATAATCTATCTAATATATATCTATATCTATATTTATATATAATTAATATATATCTATATTTATCTATAATCTATCTCTATAATTTATCTCTATCGCTATCTGTTATCTATCTATCATTTATCTATTTATCCATCTTTTATCTCTCTCTCTCCCTCTCTCTGTCTATCATCTAGGGATATCTGTGTTGGCCATATAGTGAATACAATAACATCCAACCAATGATACCTTTATTGGGCCAACCAAAATGCACAATTACATGTTGCAAGCTCTCAAAGTCGCACTGGCTTCTTCATCAGGCAAACAGGAGAAAGAAATGGAAGATGTTAGTCATAATAGGCCTACGTCTTACTGTTTCTGGTCCTAGTTCAGATGGTAGATCTACCCATCATCCATCTATCGATCCATATCTGCCTATAATCAATCTATGTATCATCTATATATCTCTATCTACCTATCTTCTATCTAGCTATATCTGTATCTATCATCTATCTATCTATGATTTAAGGGTAGCCATTTTGGCCATATAGCAAGTCCAGTAACATCCAAACAATGATACCTTTATTGGGCCAACCAAAATGCAGAATTATACATGATACACTTTCCAAGTCACACTGGCTTCTTCTTCATTAAGCAGACAGGAGAAAGAAATGGAAGATATTAGTCATAGGCCTGCATTTTCTGTTTCCGGTCTTAGTTCAGATGGTAGATCTATCTATCTACCTATCATCTATCTATCATCTCTCTCATCTATATCTATATATCTATCAACTATCTATCAATCTATCTGTATCTATTGCATATGCTCCAAAGACATCCGAGGAAGTAGACTGAAGTGCTGCAGTGTGCGGCTGCTGTGGCACTAACCCAGGGCATACAGGGGCGACATTTAGCCACCCATCTCTATAGCCCCACCGTCTTTCAGATAGTCTGGATTTAAGCCATACTGGGCTTTATAGGCCATATGCAGCTTAGATTTGAAAGTATCTCCCCATATGAACCTACCAGAAGCCTAAAACCTTTAAGGGAAGGATTTGTTTTGATCCCACCACCATTATAGGCTCACTTGGTGAGGACATAAGAGAGTGAGCGTTCAGTGGCTCTTGCCAAATTCCCTCTTCCCTGCTCTCATTTCACCAGCAGGCAATTTTTTCCCCTTATTCAAGCAGGTTTATAATACCTAATTGAGTCCAGAGAGCCTTCTTCTTGGGCTGTTTGCTTTGCTATGTTTTTAATGGTTTTATATATTTTACTTAATATTTCTAAGGCTTTAACATTAATGTAGTATTCTAATTACGTTTTAAAATCATATTGTTTATTGTTGTTGTTCCTAAGCTTCTTTGGTGAGCCGCCTTGGGTCCATTTTGGGAGAAAGGCAGCATGTTGAATGAATCAATAGATAGCCACTATTTGACTTGTGCCTGGAAATGAGCTAGTAGCCAGTGAAGCTGTTTCAACAGAGGAGGTATATATGCTCACTGTAATCTGCCCCAGTCAGCAACCTGGCTGCAACTTCTTGGATCTGCTGAAATTTCTGAACAGATGCCAACCTCAGATTTCAGGGGGAGTGCACTCTGGGGAGTGCAATCCCCAGAGCTGAATCTCTGTTTCTCTATCTGCCTTTCAATTGTCTCTGTATTGCCTGGATTAAGCTTCAGTATGTTTGCCTTCATCCTGTCTTGTTACTGGTAACAGTTACTCATTTAATACTGAAACAGCTTTTTCTGAATTAGATGCAAAGGAAAGAGAGAGACACTAACAGCATGGTGGACAGAACTGAGCCTCCAAGAAGGCCCAGAATCGTTGTAAAATAATGCCTCCCAAGTCCCATCCCAGCAAGGAAGCCCAGAGGGTTAATGATATCAAAAGCTGCTGAGAAATGTGGCAGAACAAACAGGGATTCCCCAATACTTTTGTCCACTTCCATGTAAATGTCATCCACTAAGGTGACAAGAACCATGTCCATCTCGTAACTGGTCCTGAAGCCAGACTGAATGGATCTAGACAACCTGTTTTACCCAGGAACCCCTGAAGTTGGGTGGCCACCAAATGGTCTGAAACCCTATCCAAGAAAGAGATATTGGAGACTGGCTCATAGTCGTCCCACCCTTGCCGGTAACAGCCTCACCACAGCCTCTTTTAGGCAGGATAGAAAGCCACCTTGCTGCAATGAGGCTTTCACTATTGCCCTTATCTGCTCAGCCAGTGCCCTCCTGCTGCTTTTATAAGCCAGGAAGTGCATGGATCCAGTATGCACTTGTTGGTTTTCACCTCTCCAAGGATGCTGTTCACATCCACAGGCTGCACAATTTGTATACCATCCAATAAGACAGGAAAAGCAGGAGCCAAGGTCATACTTTCTGGACTGGTATCAACTACAGCACTCAAGTCAGAGCAAATCTGAGTGATTTTATCTGCAGTGTCATACAAATGCTTAATGGTGGGCTATTAATGGGAGCGAGATTATTAAAATAAATAAAATACATAAGTTAAAAGTGGAAGGAAATATATACCACTAACCTTTGTGATTGTAATACTGTATCTTTCTGTATTTTTCCCCTTGACAGTGATGACATTTTGAAGAAACCTGTGAACCTAGGAGGCTGTGAGCATATCTTCTGCCTGTAAGTCATATCTGTTGAGAAAATGGCTCTTGTAAATTCCAGAATGGCTTGCTCCAATCTTGTGCCCTAAATCTTTCCGGAACATCTGAAGACCTTCTCATTGCAGTGTGCATTTTAATCTGTGGTTTTATTCTGCCAGTTTCTTGTCTTTTAATTTGTGGCTGTTTTGAAAGGAACTGCTTCTCTGTTTTTGCTTTATTTGTTTACTTTTCCATGGTTTGGGTTTTTATTTTAATCTCTGTAATCTACTTTCTGTGCTTTTAAAACAGAAAAAAAAGGTTATCCTGTCTATAATGATATCTCAGCCTGTGAAACAGTCATTTTCGTCAGCCAACTATTCTTATAGGCTGTAAAATATAGAGCACTGCTAGGTGTAAGAATGAATGGTTTGGACAATAGGATGAATCACTGTAATGGTTAGCAGCTGACTAATGAATTACATGGTTTAGCAGTTGTTTATCCACTCAGGGTATTGCCTAAACAAAGTAATTCCAAGTATTTGCGTCAAGACCTATTCCAGATTGCATGAGAGCATGCATATTTCTAAATCAATACAAAATCATCCAATAACAAAAGGTGTCAGCCATCTGGCTGAATATATTCTTTCTCCTACATGCTACTCTGGTTTTTCTGCTGTCCCAGGCATTAAACCTTTGGTTTAACTTCGAAAGTACTCTTGACAATGGCATTGTTAAGATGCATTTAAAGGGAGGGGGGAGTGAACATTGAAAACGACTACACTAAAAGATAGCAATTAAACCTAGTCTCTAAGACACCTGGCAACATTTATCATCACTCCTTTTGTGGAAACTTTCCAAAATGACTCCAGCTGCTGCTCTTTCTTTTTGGCTTTACTGCTAAATTGGTGAGAGAGCGCCTTCCCTGTTTCCTTAAACCACTACACATTTTTAATTGTTGCTGATGCCTTTTTGCTAGGCGTGTGGGCATCATGAGAAGTACAGAATACCTTCCGTCTTTCCACAGGCATACAAGAGTTCTTGACACATGTTTGATGACATGCAAATGCAGAAGAGCTTGTGCTCTCAGAAGATGGAAGTGAAAGAAAGCTGATGTTCTAGGGTGATGGAAATCTGTGTTTTTAAATCTGTAACTGCTTTAATTTTGTAACTAATCCTGAGTCCTAGTTCTGGGCTGAAAGGCAGGATGTAAATAAATACCAGTTAAACCAGTGTTTTTATTGTATTTCTTTTTTGTCCTGGGTGATAGTTGGAGTTCTTGATCTTTCACCATCTGGAGCCATGGAAAAGAAGATCTGACTGGGTTTTTGAACTATCTCAACAACATCTACCCAAACATCCAATTCACAATGGAAAATGAAAAGGAAGGAACATTGCCATTCTTGGATGTCCTGGTCATCCACAAACCGAACCAACGTTTGGGCCACACACAATATGCAGAAAATCTACACACACTGACAGATACCTATACAAGAACTCCAACCATCACCCAGGACAAAAAAGAAGCACAATAAAAACACTGGTAGACCGGGCAAAAAGGATTTGTAAACCCCACTTCCTGGAAGATGAAGCACCTAAACTGGGCTCTACAGACTAATGGTTATTCTAGCTCAGACATCAGAAAGGCTGCCAGATCCAGAAAACACATAGGAGTGAAGTCAAACAACCACCCAAAGGGATGGTATTTTTACCGTACATCAAAGGAATCACATAGGGAAAGTGGTGAGGAAACACAACCCTCAAATGATCTACAAATGGACCAAGAAAACCCAGTAAATGCTGCGCTCAGCAAAGGACAGGAGAGACTCTCTCACAGCCACAGAAATTTATTGCTTACTGTGCAGCTGTGGACAAGTCTACATAGGGACCACCAAATGCAGTGTTCAAACACGAATCAAGGAGCACAAGAGACACTCCAGATTGGGTCAGCCAGAAAAATCAACAGTAGCAGAACATGTTATAAATCATCCTGGGCATAAAATGCTGTTTGAAAACACTGAAATTCTGGACCGTGCCAACAACTATCAGCTCAGAATGCGCAGGGAAGCCACTGAAATCCACAAACACCTAGACAGCTTCAAAAGTAAAGAAAAAGCTCTTAAAGTTTAGCTATCAGTCCTGAAAAACACCAAAATCAAGACCCAGCAAATGAAAACCACCCAGGGTTTCCCAGCAGACAATGTAATTAAATAAAACACCCTGAGGTCTTGATGTTCAACCACAGAACAATTTACACAGATTAACATGTAAATCATTACCTCTCAATCAACAGTATATATACCCCACTCTCTTCCATGCCAGCATTCTCTGAAGATGCCAGCCACAGCTGCTGGCAAAACATCAGGAATAAACTCTTCTAGAACATGGCCACATAGCCCGAAAAACCCACAAAAAGCCCTACACAAAACTTCTGTTTTGAGAGCTAGTTTTCACCCACATTGTTTTTAATTTAGAGTTGTAATTATAGTGTAAGGTGTGGACACCTATACTTAAATGAAGAATGAAGTGTGTTTTTATTCAGACTTCTGCAAGACGTAGTAACTTAATTGATCTATTTAGCTCTGTATTATCAACAGCAGGCGTGGGACTGTATGCATCCTGGGACCATATGTGATCCTCCAAGGCTATTTTGTTACACTGCCCTTCTGGCAAACAATAACATAAAATAAAGATGAAGTGTCTCTCATGGAAGCCTCCAAGAGCGACAATTCATTTGTTAAATAGGTTGCACAGACCCCTTCATAGCTTAGTCGGTTTTAATATGTAGTTTTTAATCTTACATTGTTTAATCTTGTTTTAAGGGGGTATGGATGTATTTTAACCTGTTGTACGCAGCTTTGATTGCTTGGCAAAAAGCGGGATAGAAATAAATTTTTTATTTATTATTATTTATTGGTTAACTTTAAAAAAATGTGTTGGAAAAAAAGTGATAGTCTTCTTGTCAGGTTGTGGGCCTCAGAGGGCTTTATGGGCAAAGCCATGGGTCCTGGCCTCGCCTCATTCTTGTTTTGTTTTGTTTTTTTGAGGGGGGGAGGACAATATAAGAAGTGATTTGAAAATATTTCTTTCATTCCCAGTACTCTGAATAGCTGAAGCAAAAACGTAAAACAGGCATGGGTTCTTACCCCTATCTCTTTAGCTGAGGGTTCTTGGCTGTTTTTCAGCTAACCTCTATCTGGAGGTCGCTCTCATTAACTTCTAGCTCCATAAACCCCCAATTTGTGATCATCAGTATAGCACAGATAGATACATTTAACATCAGTATTCCTCTCAAGCACTCTTAAAATTTCAGGATATTTAACATGAAACAATGAACAGGCAACGTAGTACACTTGTCCCTTCACATTTGCGGCTTTGACATTTGAGGATTTGCTTATTCACGGATTTTATTAATATGCTCTCTCTAGGAATCTAGGTCCTCCAGTGCAACTCAGTGTGGTCAACTTTAACCAAAGGTTGCATGGAAGGACCTAGAGATCCCTAGAGAGAACTTATTAATAAAATCCACTAGGCATTTGTAACTCCTCCAGTGCTAATCTATGGTCAGTGTTTGGCAGATGTTGACCACAGAATTGCACTGGAGGACCTAGAGATTCTTAGAGAGGTGTTCTCCCAGGTAAAAACATAGTGTTTTTTTTTTATTTGCGGTTTTCCCACATTCACTGGAGTCCTGTGCCCCTAACCCCAGCGAATGTGGAGGGACAAGAGTACTCTTTTAGGCTATTTTATTAATATAAACATAGTAGCATGTGTGGGGGTTGAGGGGTCAAAGGCCCAGGCAAAGGGGCGGCTCCCTTAGTGTCCATGGAAAACAAACACACATGCAGACGAAGAAATTGCTGTTGAACAAACTTTACTTCCCACCAGGATTAACTTAAAGCTCTCCTTTACAATAGTATAACTGAACCAAGAGTTCTTAAGTTCAAGATGTCATGACATTTGTTGCACCTCCTTTTTCTTGATAGTTGTCCTTCAGGGGCCGTTATCTTCCGGGTGCAGAACTTTCCTGTAACACTTATTGGGGAATCCTTCATCGGCCTTCTCTCGTATGTCTGACTGGGGACCATGCTCCAAGCATTCCCCTTGAGTGTCCCACCACATGCCTTCTAATCCTCTCTGGGTTTTTTGGCTTTTGGCGGCACTGGGACAATAATACACACACACACACACACACACACACACACACACACAGTCGGCCCCCTGTATCCACAGATTCTTATCCACCATCCATGGCTTGAAAATATTCAAAAAATATAAAGATTCCAAAAACAAACTTTGATTTTGCCATTTGATATTATGAATACCATTTTACTACAGCACTGTTTATAGTGAGACTTGAGCATTCACGGATTTTGGTACCCACGGGGCATCCTGGACCCACTCTTTGTGCGTGTGTGTGTGCATGTGTGTACACACACATACTCCTCATAGGGAAATACATGGACTTCTCATTGTCTTGGCAAAATACCTCATAAACATTATATTGTATGTAAGGAATCCAACATATCACATCCTAATCATTTTAGGAGGCAGTCATGTAGGCTTGCATTGGTAAAGAATTAAACCTCTTACATAGCACTATAACATAATGATATGCTGAGGAATTTTATATATCATCTCTTGTACCTCTAAATAGGCACCCATGGAGAAGATCATAACTTAATACAGGACTAATAGTCCATATAAGATTTAGAGAAGAGGTGCTCTTGTCTCACTCTTTCTCTTTCCAGCATTCTGATGTTATTTACCAGCCAAGAACAACATCAGCAGCATAAAGCATAAAGTTTGTCAGAGACAGCTCGATGTGAAGGCTGTCATAAAGAGCCTATCTTTGTGTCTTGGAAGGTAGCTTTCATATTGTGTGAGAGTTGAGCCTAACTGATCCCCACTAACTCTCAAAAAAGGCCCATTCCAGATGGGCGTAAAGTACGTCCCCAGGACGTACTAGGGTTAGGAAAGGGTGTGCTTTATGTACAAAATGGCTGCAGCCGTTCCACACGGGCGCTGCCATTTTGATGTAGCAGACGCGTAGCGTCCGCATGTCGCGTGGTGGCAGTGACGCCACGAGTGTGCCATTGGGCACTTGCGGTGCCACTTGCGGGGCACAGAAAGAAGCGCCATTTTTGGGCTTCTTTTTGCTCCCCAAGGGAGCTGCACGGTACGGAAGTTGTGGCTCCCTTGTGGAGCAACCAGCAGCGCCGGCAGACCGCCGCTTTCAGGTGGTCTGTAACGTGCCAAAGATTTTTCTCCTCCTGTTGGAAATGAGATTTTCCTGGACCCTAATTAACCAATTTCCCAAGAGTGTCACTGACCACTGTTATTCTGGTTACTTGTGTTCAGATGATTGCATCATGTATGACTCATTTTGATTTAGGACTATGGAAACAAGTTTGCCTTCAGTTTTCTTGTTTATTATTTACTCTTGTCTCTAGACTCCTTTTCTTTATCTTTTCTTACATGCATTATATCTTATAATTTGGGTTAAGCAGATGAATAGCCAGACTCAAATAGTAAGTCTGTACTTTTAATACTTTATTGTCTATCACACAGACATTTTATTTTTTACTCTGAAGACTGCAGTCATTCTCATTTTCTTTTCATCTTCCAGTATACAGGTTCCAGGGGCCTAAATTTTGCAGAATATACACAGAATAGAGCATCCAGCCTATAGCATAATACTTTGAGGGTGTATATCTTTTCACTGAACATTACTAGGTAATCCAACCATAGGTAGTAGACATTTCTTTCAGAATCCAAACACTGTCGTTTATCTCTTAATGTGAAAGCCGAATTGTTCCCGGAGACTCCCAAAGGTTTGTATGCCTTTCAAGGAAAGATCAGCATCTGGAGGAGTTGGGGGTGGGAGCTCCTGATTGACAAAACTCAACAGTCTCTTCCTGAATCAGCAGATGATTCAGTTTGCATTTTGCAGCTTGCTTTTAATAGACTTTTTTTTGCTTCCCCAAGTATCTAAGAAACTCTGGTGCATTTGTTCCCCAGCGGTTACATTAAGCAGTCTTGGATAAACAGCTGTTCTAACAAGAAGAGATCTCTTGGCCTGAAAGGCAAAGCTCTGTTCTGCTCTTTGCCCTTGTTAATAATTTTGTGGTTATAAGGGATAGCTGATTCTGTGACTGCAATAGTCTTGACTACTTCTTAGAGTAGCTTAGTCAACTGCAGTTAATTTCGAAACCTAGTTTGCTGCAGGTCAGATCAGAATAGTAGTACGGAGTGAACTCAACATGTCTGAAGAAGGGAGGGAAGTGTGAGATGATTATGATGCATAAGGGAAGTGTATGGAAACAATGCAGTGACAGTAATGGGAATCCAAAGGGTTCTGTGGCCACCATGGTCTCTTGCTGGAGGTTGAAATGAAACTGGTTTCCCTGGCACTGCTATTTGGGCACAGGCAAATTCTGAAAGCTCACTATAGCTGGTAGAAATGAGGCATGACACACCTCCCAAAGTCAGGCACGTTCTGACCTTTGAGTTTGTCCTTGAAATACTTGGCTTTAAAATCACTGTAGTAGCACCAGGAGTTTCTAATGGAGGTTAAGACCTCATTTAGACCTCACTAGAGGGACAGAATCTTGCTGAAAATCTAAGCTTGTAGCAAGCAAAGCATGTTTTTGTTGTCATTCTCTGCAATATTCATTTTGATGTGCCAGCTGATTACAGTACTTTGGTATCAGCCATATTTACTCCAGAGCCCCTGTGTGCCAATTTTTTAAAAAAAGAAAATATATAATGCATATAAGGTTAACTTTCCTCCTTTATGTTACCGTGGGGTTTAAGCTTAATCTAGGGCATACTATTTTATCCAAAACCTTAAGAAGTCCTGTGAAAGATCAGTTGTCTCATCCAGGATGTATTCTTGCAGAAACCAAGTGGAGACCTCTGGGAAGCTCCTAAGATTTTTATGGGCAAAACAGCAGATCCTACTTGTATTACCTAGCAATTGCTGTTCATAAATATATTCAATTTCCAATATTGGAGACACCAGACTGCTTTTACAACTGGTTGCCACTGATAGCTTTATCCTTTCATGGATTTTCTAACCCTTTGTAAAGGTTGGTGAGCCACACTGTACAGTATCTTGCAGTAGCAAATTCCTTAGTTTAACAGTGCATCTTCACTGGAGGACCCTGGGTTCTAGTATTCCACTGTCTCTGTGTTGTGCATTACACCTTTAGTGTCATAGCAAAATAATTTCTATTTATTATTAAATAGATAGAGGTTGAAACTGTGATAATAGGCTCTCCCATTATCTGGGCAACACAACTGAGGGATAGTCTTCTGGGAAGATTTTTTCCCCTCTATGTAAACAAAGAGTTAATGATGTGATGGTATAAGCTGCACTTATTGGAGTCAGCTTCATGAAGAAGTCATGGTCAACAGAGGCAACTGCCCAGTGAGCTGGCCAGTTGGGCAGAAGAACAAATCTTCATTCTCAGCAGAGGTTATAAAAAGCCACAAGGTGAAAAGAACAACAAAGGGACTCTTTGAGACAGGAAGCTTCTGTTCCTCCTAGATTCCTAACTATCCCCATGAATATCAAGGACTCCAAATTCTATCTGTAGTAGAGAGTAGCTAGGGAATAGTTTAGCAGTGTGAGGACTGATTTTTATTTTGTGATCTTTGCTGAATGTGATCTACACTATTCTATAAATGTGTTTGAAGGGAAGGTGCCCTTTATCTTTTGTTTATGTAGATTTCTTTCTGAGAATAAAGCTTTCCCTTATAGTCTGTCTATCATTCACACTCTTCACTGGCGGGAGGGAAATCTCTGCAGTCAGAGGTGGAAATTGCAGTTTTACCCAGTAACTTCCCACTTAGGTTACTAGGAAAGAGGGTTTGAATCATTGGGTGATGGCAACAGCTGTGCTTATATGGCCTCCAAGCATCCCAGCCTGCTCAGGTAGAAGCCTAAGGGAATCCACAAGGCTTCAGAGAAACATGCTCAAATCATTACTCTAATAATTTTATTGCAATGTGTTAGTGGAGCATTATTGTGCCATGCTAAACCATAGTTTAATGTGACACAGGCAGGCAGGGGTGAATTTGTTCCTATTCTCTTACACTCTGTTCACTTAGGTTTTGTAAGCTTTTACTTTCATTTTTAATTAACTGCAGTTTGCCATGCTGTCTGGACTTTAATTATAGTTAATGCTTAAAAAGGTAGCTTTAAAAACAGTGGTTCAGAATTGGCACGAGAAACAAAAAATACAGGTTTCTGAAGCTATCTTTTGGATTGAGTGGGTGGAAGAAACATGGATGCATGAGGCTCATTGAAGCTTATTTTTATTAGTGTTGCACTAATTTGTAGTCAATCATAATGTGCAAATGTGGTCAATCATTCAGATTATTTGACAGTCCTAACTATCACTTACTAGGTGGCAAAACTTGAAATCTAGAGTTTTATCTTGTTGCACCAAATGTCTGCTAACCTCTCATTCATTTTAAGTAAAATTGAAATGATTGTCTTTGCTTTTTTCTATTCTTCAATATTCATGTAAACAGTTTTTTCCATCTCTTATGTTATGTTTTTCATCCTTCCTGGTCCTCCATTTGATAATCTTATGGTTATATTTCCTTTTCAGAACATGTGTAGGTGACAGCATTGGCACAGCCTGCCCAGTGTGTCACGTGCCAGCCATGGTACGAGATGTGAAGGTGAACAGGCAGCTGGACAACATCATCAAACTGTATAGCAAACTGCAGAGTCTTCAGGGCAGGGACTTTTCAGGTAAGCCAAACAAAGGAATGTGCCTATGTGTAAGATGATGAAAAGAAAGAAGAGAGGGACTGGAGGTTGGGATGATAAAAAGACAGGTTTCTGAAAGACAGTGTAATGCAGGCCAGGGGATTTTACAGCAGAATATGAATGACTAAGCTTCTCCTTTCTCAAATCCATTGAGGATCTTCCTTGAAATAGAGGGGAAAGGCTAATGCAGTATTTATATCTGCAATTCACCAGAATCTCTGCTGAATTTAAATGAAAATGTCACATTTTGCTGGTGTCTGTTGGACTGCTACCTGACACATTAGTGTAAAATAACAGGCTTTCCAAATTCTTGTGCTTCTTTAAGGCTCTCAGAGTCAGTTTGCCCATTAGCTGTTCCAAGCAAGGACCTGCTTCCACAAGTCATTCTCCTGCTATGGCCACATAAGTCCTGTGGTTAGGTGGACTTCGTAGATGTTTTCTATATTGTGGGCATTTGGATTTTGATGTCAACAAACATAGTTTATAGGTAACTCAGTATATTATACATCTGTATGACATGTTTCCAGTTATGACATCACTTTAATAAATGAGATGTGGCATACTGCAAAATAGTTGTGGCCAGTGCAGCATAATTGTTTAAGTATTGCACTGCAACTCTGGAGACCAGGGTTTGATTCCCACCTTGGCCATGAAACCCACTGGGTGACTTCAGCCTCAGGGGCGGTCAATAGCAAACTTTCTCTGAACAGATCTTGCCAAGAAAACCTCACAAATATATACCGTATATGCTCAACTACAAGTCGACCTCATGTATAAGTCGAGGTCAAGTTTTGGGGCCAAAATTAGGGAGAAATGAGGGTGTTCTGGAAAGATTGAGGCCTTGACCAAGAGGGGAATTCTTCGCCGGGGAGAGAGTGGAGGTCCCAAAGCTGTGAGGAGCCCGGGAAAGAAGGTTTCCTAGCGGAGTTCTCCCACCCCCGTTCTTCACCACCGAGTTTGTCCAAGAGATGTTTGAGGCTGGGATATTGGTCACGGGGAGCATTTCATTGGGACCTTCAGGGAAGGTGCTGGCCTGCCCAAGAGGAGGACTTCGACACTGAGGCGGACCTGTAAAACTCCCTAATCACTAAAGGTCTGGGTGAAGTAACAGGGAGTCAATTGTTGTGTTATTAGTTATATTACCTTTTTTTGTTGTGTGGAATTATTCACCATCATGGACCCCTCCAAGAAACCTGGAGCTGGGGGCGTCCCCTGTGGCCCTGCTACACCTGTGGATAAGTTGAGGGTAAAACTTGGAGGCTCCTTCAGTGTGTGTATGTGTGCTTATGGCAAGAGTGACTCTCATTGAGCTTTTCTTCATCATTTCAGCTTTCGTTTCAGTCAGACATGCAGGTGGGAGTGGGACTCTTAAACAAACAGCAATCAGTATCACTCACCCAGGACTCTTTCTGCTTGGCTTTTTCTTGCTAAACACCTCCGCACCGCATGGGGCAATCTGAAAGAGCTGCTATCATGTTTCCATAGTGATCCATAAATAAGTTGACCTGGGATTTTGGTGTCAATTTTTGGGCATTAATTATTAGGCTTATAGACGAGTATATACGGTGTGTGTGTGTCTGTGTGTGTGAGTGTTTGTAGAGAGAGAGAGAGAGAGAATTAGGGAAGATATCATACAGAAATCAGGATGAGATTTGCCCCAAATATTTTTCATACTTGAGGGTACCCAGTTACTCCAAACATGTTTCATGCTGTGCTCTCAGTTGTAGCTGACTTTCTTGGAGAGTGTTAGATACAGATCTGTTTACTATGTTTGATTAGCAGCCGAGAAGATGATAAGCTGATGAGCATTATCAGGAAATCTTTTTCATGATCTTGAGTGCTGTAGTTGATGTGTTATCCCAAATAAGAACATTTTAATGTGCTCGGTAAAATCACCAAAAATTATTTTTCTCCATTGCTGCAAGTCTGGGCGAATTAATACAGTATTACATAATCCTTCCTCCATTTCCCATGAAGCTCACTGGGTGGCCTTAGCCAAGACATGCTGTCTGATGAAACAGCCATGCTGATGAAAAGGTAATAATCTTAAATTTGCCTCAAACTACTTTAAAGAAGATAGGTACAAATACAAAAATTAGATGATGTGACTGTGTTAGAAGATGAAAGAATGCACTGCATCCTTAAGAAGTTCTGGTCCACTCTAATATCTATTGGTACACGTGGTAGCCTTACAAAAGCTGATAATTTTGAGTGTTCATGGGAAATCTCTTGCTCTGTTTTATTGGGATACTTATAACAAACCAGTAAAATGGGAGACCAGAGTTCGACTCCCTGCTCGGCCATGAAACCCATGGGTGTCCTTGGGTAAGTCACATGCTCTTAGCCTAAGGCTATGACAAACCTTCTCTGAACAAATCATGCCAAGAAAACCCCATGATAGGTTCCCCTTAGGGTTGCCATAAGCTGGACATGTCTAAAAGGCACACAACTACTACAACAAAACGAGTTCGCATTTTCCTCAGCTTTTCTGTGGGAGCAAGGGGCTGAGGAAGAGAAGGGATTGCATAAAGACACCCAGTGACCTCATGCTTGGCTTCTAATTTGTCCTTCCAGTCTCTTAGGTGCTGTGCTGCATCATTTATCTTAAAAGTGCATCTGAGCATTTTGAATTATGCAGCACCCTTACCACATATTACAGAATATTATATTCTGCCCTTCAAATAATGAATCCCCAAGGAAGGAGGGGGACTTGTGTGAGATTGATGTGACTCTTTGTTTATCATGGAAAAGAGGCTCCAAGTTTTGTACACATCTTTGTGGTTTGATGTTACATGGTTCAAGCATTCATAACCACTTGTTCATGAGATCTGTTGGACTAACTTCTTAAGTGACTCTCCAGTAGGTGGGAGGAGTCAAAAGCAAATTCTTTAGTAGCAGGAACAGCGATGTTAGCATATAGTTGGTACCTAGAAATACACTAGTTCCCTGAAGTAGTCTCTGAAATCAGCTCACTGACCATTTGCTATGGGGATCGAAAGATGCAGCATTTACCCCAACCTTTGGAAACTCATTCAAAAGTTGCCCAAAACAGCTTCTGGTGCAATGTTTGTATACCTCCTACTACTGGTAAGTGTTAGAGGTTGGACTATCAGTCACAGGGTTGTATCCAGTGGTAGCTTTATGCTAGGAGAAAGGGCTTCTGCTTGCACAAGGTGGGATACTTGATTTCCAATCACCCCCCATGCCTAACTGCAGTCCTCCATCCCATTGTTCTAGAGTGAAGTGAGCAGCATGTATGACTCCAAATGCTCTATCCAGCCTAGCCAGTGGTGAGTGCTGATAGAAACTGTAGTCCAACAACACTGGCCACACATTGCCCATCTCTTTCCTAGAGCGTCTTCCAATCCTTAAGAGCAACTTTAGGGGAACTGGAGGAGTATTCTCTACCAGTGCCATCCATCCATCACTTTATTTTTTATCTTTTCTACCAGATTGGAACTCAAGGCCACTTTCAAGTAGGCATATACGTAGTTTAAAAACATATACCGTATTTTCCAGCGTATAAGACGACCCCCAACTTTTCTTATTAAAATTTAGACTTTGAGATATATTCGCTGTATAAGACCCCCTCCTCCAAATCCAAGGAGGGGAAGGCCAGCAGCCCTCGCGCCGGCCGCGGCTCTCCTTCTCAGCCTCCGTGGAGGACTGGAAGGAGGGGAAGGCCAGCGGCCCTCCTGCCGGCTGCGGCTCTCCTCGGCCTCCACAGAGGCCTGGAAGAAGGGGAAGGCCAGCGGCCCTCGTGCCAGCCATGGCTCTCCTTCCCGGCGTATAAGATGACCTCCAACTTTGAAGTAGATTTTTATGGGTTAAAAAGTCATCTTATATGCTGGAAAATACAGTACTTTAAAAACATACAAAACTAAGATTAAAATTGTATTAAATAACAACAGAATTAAAACCATTTAGTATGTTACTTCAAAACAAAGATTAAATAGTACAGCATCATAAAACTCAGTTTTTTCAAATACTTGTTGGAAAGAAAGGGCTGAACAATAAAGGAGCCATTCTAGCTTCTCTAGGGAGGATAATCCGAAGCGTGGGAGCAGCCACAGAGAAGGCGTACTCCCATGTTTCCCCCAACTGTGCCTTTAAATTCAGCAGGATACAGGGAAGTGCCTCTGTAGATCTTAAAGCTTGAGGAGGCTTATATAGCAAGATACATATAGGAGTAACACATCTATTACTGTATATACTCGAATATAAGTCAACCTCTTGTATAAGTCGAGGGCAGGTTTCGGAGCCCAAGTTATGGATTTTGCTATGATCTGTGGATAAGTCAAGGGTAAAACTTAGGGACACGCAGCAAAGGATCTAAAGGAGGAAGCAAAGGAAAACTATGCTAAAGGAGTTACAAAATTACAGCAGACATATAACTGTTTGTGCTCACACTAAAGGCTGGATGGATAAGAGAACAGAGGGAGGTCAGTGCATCCTGGACAGATAACACTCCTGCTTTTCACCAGGGGATAGTTTCTGTTTTTTAATAATAGTTCAAGTACAATATTTACATTGACCCATGGATAAGTCGACTCAGGTTTTTGAGCTCAATTTTTTGATTAAAATTTCTAGACTTATACATGAGTATATACAGTAATGCATTTTATTCTCAATTGGTTGAGTCTCAGATCCTATTGCCAGACTGGGTATGACGAGAGGGCCTAATAACAGCAGCAGTAACCTCAGGCCTATTCATTTACTCTCTTCTAATACAAGGCATGCTATCACCTACTATTACAGTGTCCTTTGGCTTTCTGTATAGGAGAATCTGGTTGTTCTCTGTACCAGAGATGCAAGGCATGTGGCTCTCCAGGTGTTGAACCACAACTTCCAGCAGCCCTAGTTAGCACAGCCAGTAGTGAGGAGTTGCATTTTAACAGCATTTCGAGAGCTGTGTGTCCCCACCCCTGATCTTTACAAAGAATAAACAGATACAAATTTGTCATTAAAAAACTACTAACATAATATTTTAAGCCCCTTAGATCTTCAGCTAGTGACCTGAAAGTTGTAATTCTCCAACAGAGGAAATTTGGACTTGAATGTTCAGCAGATTAACAAGAATTAATAACAGAGTGTTTCTGCTCATTTGGCTTGAATAGAGACCATAGTTTTTTGTACCACACAATACATATACATTGATTTATTAGTGATGATTTCTGCTGGTTTGAATGGTCATTGTACATATTTAGCATACATTTAAGCTTCAGTTGAATTGTCAGAGGCTACATTTGGCTTGCTATTTTAACCTCTTCTAATAGGTTCCTCACCTCTAAATCCACATGAATATACAGGGTGTTTGAAAATTAGCTTTACAATTTCAATTATATAGAACTGAAATTGTAAAGATATATACTGTACCTACTAGATGAGGAAATGAATTCATTCATCCTGAAACTAAAATTGCTGGTGTTTAAGACAACTCAAGACACTTTTATTTTTGCTTTAAAATCATTACAGATCCTATTATGTGTGTTGATCCTAGCCAACATATCTTATATACCTTTCAGAACTATTTACGTGAAGATTGACTTGTCTTTGGAACTATTATCTGTGACAAAGCCTGAGATTGAATCCATATCTTTTGTGTGCTGTTGTGTAATTGTGCATTCTTTGCATTATCAGAATGACATGCTTGACCCGTTTATTAGTTTTTCTCTTGCAGAATGAATGAATAAATAAATAAATAAACAAACCCTTACTGCCTGCTAATGTGAAGCTTCTGTTGTTAAAAATCTAAATTGAAAGGATTCTTCAGTTTTTTCATCTAGCTGAATTTGGATGTTACCTTCTTAAGATGACTGCTAAGCATCTTGAAAATTAAAGCTGAGAAGTCAAGTGTTAGGAAACTGTCTTCAGGTGACAGTCACAATACATTAATTAATTGGAACAGGAAGTTTCATTTTAATTTACATTTAATTAGATTCAGAGTAGGGAAGACTTAAATGTCTTTTCTGATTGAGCTAGTATTGAACCATAGTGCGGCTGTTTTAACAAAGAACACTTGTTTTGTCAAAATCTTTACCCTGGGTTTTTGCTGACATAAAGACTGTCTTGTCAAACTAATGACTTACAGAAAATCTGCAGTTCTGCGGTTTTTGCACATAACAGGGAACCAGGACAGGAAGCTGCATATATAGCCATCTTTCAAGTTGATGGGTAAACCAGCTCAGGTTCAGCTCCTAAACGAAGCTTCCGGTTATAAGGCTTCCAAACAAGTGAGGATTTGTAAGGCAACCTTACATCAACTTTTAAAGTTAGTTTACAAGTCTAGTTTATTTGGAAACAGTTATTCATAGTACCTCATTTTATTTAGTTATTGAATTTATATCCCGCCTTTCTCCCAAAAATGTTTTCATGTTAACCAGAAGCTATGCTTAAGTGCTTTCTCCTGGCTTGTTCTGTTGCTTGCACAAAGGGAGGAGTGAAGCAGTACTAAGGGGTCTGTCTGTGTGTGAGTGGCGGGCATATGGTTGATGCACAGCATGGTTAGTTAAGCCAAAGTTACAATATTAGCCTGAAGTGCAAACCAGGGTAGTGACTGCACAAGAATGCTTGCCTTTTCCTTTATGGGTCCTTCATCTGGTCGAACTGACCTGACCTTTGAGAAGAAGTAGATTTAAAAAACAGTATCAATGAATATAAACTTCAAAAGGGGAGACCCATGGTTGGATTTCTTAAGTCGGTCTTGCTTAAGACAGCTGTGGGATAGCAGATTTTGATGACAGCACCATCAATTGGAAAGGTAGGATTTAAAGCAGAGGTGAGCAACAGTGGAAGGCCAGGTGGTTGCCTTAGCACCCCAGGAAAACTTAGAGGGCTGCACCACTCATCACATCCACAAAAAATATCAATATTTTTTGCCCCAAAATGCCCTCTGTAGGACACAGGGGCATACTTACCATTTTTCTGGGCCTTCCTGGCACCTAGAAGACATTTTGAGGCAAAAAAACAAACACGTTTGAAGCAAAATCTTTTTGTGGCTCCTGGGAGGCCCCGGGGTCCATAAAAATGGCCAATCTGCCACACTTTGCTCACTCCTACTTTAAACCTTTCTGTTCCTGTACTTGATCAGCCTACTAGACTCAGAAAAGAAGAACAAAGAGAATGCTGTTCTTGAACACAGGAACCACACATAAAGATCCCTGCATAATATTGCTGAATTACGCCTTATTGAGACGTTTATTTGTCTCACCTCTGGACTGAGTACTGGCATCAGTGCATTGTAAGATGCTTTATCATTAGTTCCTGCTGATTTTTATGCTAATTCACTTTTCTTGCATATATTAGACCTATAACTGTATTTATTTATGGGATTTATAGCCCGCCTTTCTCCCAAAGTGGGATTCAAGTCTCTGTCATTCTCACACATTGTCACATAATTGTCACAGACAGTTCTTTCTGCATTTTATTTGAATAAATACCTCATTTTCTATACTTCATTTGTTTTCAGCACCCACGTGTATTTATGTTGGCCATCTTGAGAGAATATTTCATGAACATTAGCACACCCCCTCCAAATCCATGAAAGGTTGTCGTAAATCTGTCAGTTTTTAAAGTGTTTGCATGTCCAAGTTGGAGGTGTGTAAGATGACTGTAATGGTTATAATTTCAAAAGGAAAAAGAAAAGAAAAGATTGATTATCCAGGGGGACCCTGTTTTGCTTCCTCTTTTAACCTCTTGAGCAGATAGACAAATGGGGGACCGTAGTAAGCTGAGCGGCCTAGGAGGTAGCTGATCCACAAGACTGTTAGTAACACCTTACTCAACAAGCAATTCCCAGTTTGTTTTCTTTGAGCTGTATTCAGCAGTACCAATTCTTGTTTGACACTGCTCTCCTCCCCTCTCTTCAATATACCCAAGTCCTCTCCCCCTTTTCCCCATCACTGAAAGAAGAAGGTAAACAGCTCTTCAAAATTATTGTCATTATCGGCTTTGTCATTTCCCTATGCTGCGAGGCTTTTCGTTCTGCTGTCTTTGACAGTATCCTTTCCGAGTGAACCTTATTACCTGCATTTACTCCAAAGTGTATAATTATTGTAATTAAGGTGGGTAATTAGGAAGAACTTGTTGAATTGAGGGACATAGTATGTGGCATCCTGCAGATAAAGAACTCTGATTTATAGTAATGTTTTTCCCCCTTTGCAGAATGAGCTTCTCAACTATTTTAGCTTTTTTCTGTCTTGGTTCAGCATACTTTAAAGAGAGACAATTGTCTGCTATAAACTTTTCCAGCACTACTTACAATCTACCTTATTCTTCATAACACAGTTTTACTTTAATGAAGTGCTGGAATGGTTTTTTGTTTCTTAGAAATGAGATACAGGTGTTGACCGCATCCTTTTAAGCACATGCTGGTCCAGGTGGACAGGACAAAAAAAAAAATTAGACACTACAGGCGTCCCAATTTAGATTCTGTTGGTTGCAATGCAGAGGTGATGGTTTTGACCTCTTTTGGTTATGGATTGTGCAGCATCACATATGTACAATGTGGGTTTTCATAATGGCTCAAAACTAGTGTCTGAATAGCTGGAAATTTCTCCTAATTTTTATTCCCCCAGCGCTGAATGCTTAACATACAAACTAATCATTCTTTGGTGAAGGCGCTAATGTTGCACAGATGGTATCAAAGCACTTCCCTTTGGTTTTTAATAAGGGACTAGTTTGTCAAAGGGATTTCTCAACTTCTGTTCTGAAAACACATAATAGAGAATAATTTCAGTGATGCACAATGTGCATCATTATATTCTTTTGATACAGATTAATGATAGTTGAACCACATTTTCTAATTGCTGCTTTTTTCTCTATAGCTTGTTAGCGTATTACAGGGAAATCATGGGTAAGCAGTGTTATAGCTATACATCTTTCGAGATCTCAAATTTTGTCTGCTCCGAAGTATTCTTAAATTTAAGGATCGTACTAAGTGTCACCCCAAGGAAACTTGGTTCCTCCTGTATTGTACCTCTTCACTTTGGACAGCGTTTCCTCATATATAATAAGCCTGTGTACAAGTGAACATTAAATTTTTGACTGTTACCCAGTATAAATATTTCTTGCATTTGAGTCTTATTTGGCAAATATAAAGATTCCTGTGCTATGTCAATATGGTTATGATTTTGGCCAATTTTATAAGCCTGTTCGTCGTTACTATGAATGAGTTTTTAATAAATTCATTGCATTTGGTAGTTTATACAGTGCAACAGTGCACCCGCGCCATACACGGGCACATTATGCACAGCTTCCAGCTTACATGGAAACTGTGCAACAATTAAATGAGCCATAAGTATGCGCCTCATTGTTTACAATGGGGCGCGAGCATACATGGATTTCTCCTTATGCAGGGGAATCCGGAACGAATCCCCCGCGTAACAGAAGGGCCCTCTATATACTGAACACAGAGATATTTTGAAGGGGTGCATTTTCCTGCATTCTCATTGATAGATACCCCCATTTGTTTGAATGCTAATGCAACTGAACTCTAGCTATATGGGTGATGTTCAATTCTATAATTTTGTGGAGAGGAAACCACTTTGATAATCAGAGCAAAGCTTTGAACATACTAATTTGTTGTTGTGTGCCTTGAATTCATTTTTGACTTATTGTGACCCAAGGGTGAACCTATCCCATGGTTTTCTTTGCAAGATTTATTTAGAGTGGGTTTGCCTTTTCCTCCCTCTGAGGTTGAGAGAGTGTGACTTATCCAGGGTCATGCATTGGGTGTTCACGGGGATTTGAACCTTGGTCTTCGGAGTCATAGTCTAATGCTCAGACCACTACAGCACACTGACACCCATTAAATATATTATTATTATTTATTATTTTATTTATAGTTCACCCACGTCATACGCGGGTGCGCTTTATGCAGCTTTCAGCATATGCTGAAAGCCGTGTGGGGAGGAAGGGGTGGCACATCCCATAGGGAGTACATGGTGCACACGCGCCACCGCACACACAAATGGGGCTCGAGCATGCGTGGAATTTGTTTTATGCCAGGGAGGGGTCCGGAACGGATCCCCGCATAAAGCAAGGGTGCACTGTATTTATATTCTACCTTTCTCCAAATATAGGGACTCAAGGTGGCTAACAACAAATTTAAAAGAGTGCAAGTTAAAAACAATACAAAAGCATTAAAATGTATGTATATTGTTGTTGTTGTGTGCCTTCAAGTCATTTTTGACTTAGGGCAACCCAAAGGAGAACCTGTCTTGGGGTTTCTTAGCAAGATTTATTCAGAGGAGGTTTGCCATTGCCTTCCCCTGAGATTGAGCATATGTGACTTGCCCAAGGTCAGTGTTTAAAAAACAGTTAAACAATTTTAAAAAGTTAAAAACATTACACGTTAAAAATTAAAATGTATTAAAAACTCTGTAGACACCTTAAAATCTGAATTACGTAGCATTTGAAAGCCCAGCCCTCATCAGCCTGAAAAAGGCTGTCGGCACAAGAATATTTATATCTGCTGCTGAAAGGAGAGCAGGGATGGGGCCATCTTGGCCTCTCTAGGGAGGGAGTTCCAGAGCATGGGAACATACTAATAGTAGCACATTTTCTAAGTGAGGGCCTTATGTGGCCAAAAGAGGGCACTAGCCACACACAAGAGAGAGTATCCATTAAAACCTTTATGGCAAATAAAATACAAGGGGACTCTTGCAAAAACCCACTTGAACTGAGTATACTGAGTATGACCCAGAATGTAGTCTGAGTGTAGCAGCGTAGGAAGAGGAGATCTCATGACAGGGGAAATGAAATGTATTATCCTGGAAGAGAGTGACAGTCTGGATGTTTTTGGAAGATAGGTGACAGTCTGGAACCATGAACAGGAACACTTCCCACTACATTATTTTATTACAGGTCCCACTTGTGACGGTAAAATGTTGGAATTAGCCAAAAATATATACAAGTACTGTCATAGTTATTTATTACTCTACTTTTCTTTCAACTCAAAGTCTATCCTAATGAAAGTAAAGAAGAAAGGCAAGCAGTCGGAGCAATAGTGCTTCCAGAATTTCTTGCAGATATTCTAATTTATTTATTTTTAACAGTTTCTCTTCTGCTCAGTGAAACATTTGAGTTCAGCTATTACTTATGTAGAGCAGAATTTAGACCTGGCACCAAACTTGAGAACACAATCCCTATTTGCTTGGTTCATTCTAGCTTGCCAGTTCGTGGTGAATCAGGGACGTAGCTAGGATTTTAGGAAGGGGGGGTCCAGACTAAGTGCCGCCATTATAATGGGGCTTGGGTGCGGCGGCGCAGCAGCACACACCATTTTTCTAATGGAAGGGGGGGGTCCGGACCCCCAGATCCCCCCCCTTGGCTACATCCCTGGGTGAATGAAGGTTTCTCTGTTGGATCTTGAGCTTTTTTAACCAAAGACCAGCGTGATACCTGAATTAAGCCACTATATCCATAATGCAAGCTTGAAAGTTCCTTAAAAATAAGTTAATAAACATTGGGGACAGCTCTCAGATTCAGTGCAGTTCTCTCAAACTTCTGCATGCGTGGAAAAACCGAAGAATACCTCACCCCATTTCTACTAATGCCAGCAAATAACAACAAAGCTGAGCTGGTATTTCTCTAATAGGATTTCCCCCCTCTTCCCTAATCTGGTTTTTCTCTGTTCTGCTTCATGGACGTGAATATTTATATCAAGGTAAATATTTTGCAATTAATCTTGTCAAAGTATAAACAGAGAAGAAGACAAGAGTAAATATCATCTGCAGAGTGTTTTTCTCCTCAATCTGTTGGCAATCAAGCTTCGTAGATTCTATTGTTAGACTAAAATTAGATCTCAGATTTGCTTCTTGGTGTTGGGCATCCATTGCTGTGGGTTATTTTTTGTGTTTTTGGTTCTATGGCTCCAGGCAAGCTGTGCAGGAGCAGCCATTTAATGGACAAGCCTCAGTGTACTATTGGGAAATTTGGATTTTTCAATTAATTAATTGGTTGTCATTACTGAAGGCTCTTTTATACTTGGAGTGGGCAATAACTTATTGGTACAACTTCCCCTCTCAAAGCCCTCTCAACAGATACACTAATTGGAGAAGAATGAAATTTGCATTTAGCCTAACACGTTGAATATCTTACAGGAGTTCAGGAAAGCTTTCGTTGTGATGCCCTCTGCTCTGTTAATTTTCTTTGCAAGTTTTTCATTTAAATTTTGATAATAGGGATTTTTATCTTGCTGGGGTATTTATGCAGTCTACTTCAGTTGTGGAAAATGGTTAAAAAAACCCATTATATCCTTTAAAAAAAAGAAAAGAAAATTATAGCCAGAATTTTAATGCAGTGAGGTAGAAGTAATGTTAACTACATTTAGTCTCAAAGGGCTACAGGTTTTTTAAAAAAGTATTACACATTAGGTTTGCATGCCTATGCTCCCAGAATGTTAAGCAGCTAAAATCGTCCTTAGTATAATGTGTCAGTGTATCTCATGTTCTTTTTCTTAATGCTCTGTATTAGGAGAATCATTTATGTAGGACTTGGGTTCTTAGAATATGGCCTGCGCAGCAGGTGCTGCTTAGGCAGTACATAGATTTGCGATAGCTCTGAGGACTATCAAGTCCTCCCATGCTGTTGCCTGACCTTACGTGAAACAAGGATGATGTTGGACCAGTTTCAGAGACACAGAGCCAAAACATGGCTGGATGTTGTACTCAACGAGGTCTTTGCTGATATGTTGGTTACACAAATGTGGAGCAAGACCACTGGTCCAGCTACCTTAGTACTGCCCACATCGGAACAGGCTGAAGGCAGGTCTGGCTCTCCTGGCAGATCTTCTGGTAATCTGCAATAGGTCAGCAAGGGTTTCTTATTCCCAGTGCTTTAATAATAGTGGCCACAAAAAGCCTCCCCCTGCTCCTAAATTGGTCTGCTGATTTAAAAAAAAACCCAACAACAACAAAGTGGTTAAACGACCAGATGGTTAGTTAAAAGAATTTATGTACAAGGTGTAGTTCTAGTACAGGAAACAAACTTTGTTCACTGGTTCCATATCCAAACCAATAAATTATCTTAGAGATCTAGTCTTAAGTTAGTTTAAAACTTATAACCATGAAGTCTGCCCACTCTTGGACTATATTGTTTGGTAGTCAGTCTTCAGCTTCCTTGGGTCTACTTGGAGATGCTAGAGACAGAAGACAATACATTCTGCATACAGAATATACATTTGACACTGAACTGTGGACTTTCCTGCCATCCTCCCCTCCTCCTTGGTTTGGAAGGCACTTACAAATCACAGTTTGTTGGTTCAAATGTAATGGCAAAGGATGGCTTTCTTCAATATAGGAAGGAGAGGAAAAGGGAGTAATTAAACACTGGACTCATTCCCTCTGTGCTGAACTGTGTTTTGACACTGTGTGTAAATTGACCCCAGTATCTGTGGGTGAGTGAAGTAATTCTATCTTTTTACAGAAGCTCTATTGAGATGCCTTATTCAAACATGGTTAAGTTTGAATTTCATCTACAATTTGGTTTGATGCCTGAAAAGACAAACCACAATATGTATTGTCTGCCAAAGTAAAATAAAAACAACATATTTTGAAAATATGAAAGAGAGAATTTCTTGCTACAGGTTTTGTTTTGTGGAGCATTCTAGCATGTAACCTCTCACTTATAGCCATAAGTTGGACAGCCCAGACACAGGGAGAGTAAGCAGGCCACTTATTACAATTGTTCGTTGTGGTTTTCCCTGTTCAACCCTTAATTCTGATTTTCTCTCCAGGTTCTGGAGGTAACCTGTCTGCTCCAGAAGAGGTAGCTTGTGTGCCAGGAAAGAAGAAGGAGATCAAAATGTGGTTCAGTCCTCGTAGTAGGAAAATGAGATTTACTCTGAAGAGGAGGCCGCAGAAGCCAGAGGCTATTGTGGAGAAGGACAGCCAACTTCATGCCTTGACTTCCACATATGATTTCATTTCCTCTCCTCCTCAAGAGAAGTTCAGAGAAGATACGAAACGTCAACCGAAATGTAAGAAAAAACTGAGAAAAAAGACTTTAGAAGATATCAACCAACAATGGGGACTGCTTGGGGGAAGAAAGAAAAACATCAGTGGACATACCGAGAACAACTCAAGTGAAATCAAAACAAATTTAGTGTCATTTTGCAGTCAAACTATGATTATCCCCAGTCCAGACTCAAAATGCACATCTGAGAAAGGATCTGTAATGGGGGAAGAGGCTGTGCAGAATGAGAGTGAACTTGGTACAAGTGATAGTACATCTGTGAAAACCACACCGAAGAGCAGCAGGAATAAATTGTCTAGTATGTGTGACTTCACTGAAGAGAGCTTGACTTCGGAAGAGTGTCTCTTTTTAAGAAATAGTGCAACTAAACGTGGCAGACAACTGACTGAATCTCCTACTTCTATACATAAACGTTCCAGAAGGAAAGAACAGAACATACAAGGGAGATCATCCCTGCTGAAAAAGTTGCCACCCCAAAATCTCCATGGTAAAACCTCTCCCACATTTGATGCTGTAAGGTCTTCTCGATCTGGCTTCACATCAACATTGAAAAATTCTGAAGGGTTTCAGCATGCAAGTGGTGAAACATTTCCAGGAACACCACTCAAATCCAATAATGCCACTCAAAAGGGCACACAGCAAACTGAGCCCTCCTCCAAGAAGTCTCCTAATAATTCATCACTGAGAAGAAATCATAAAGGGGAGACTCTGCTTCACATAGCTTCCATTGAGGTAAGGTCAACTATGTTTTATTCAAGGGAACAAAAGATTTCTGAGAGCAATATGAATACTTCTGCCTTTCAGAAAGAACACTTAAGAATAAGCAATAGCTCTTAGTGATGGAATCCTTGTAAAGACGCACAGGCATTGAGGAGCATCATTGCCTCTCTTTTCTAGAAACAGGAAAATGCCTGCTGTGCTGTAACCAGTGCACCTAAGGATATGCCATATATAATCATCTATAACTCTAAAAGGTTACGCCCAAAAATTGACCCAAAATTCCAGGTTGACTTATTTATGGATCAGTATGGTAATGTGTTAGCAGCTCTTTCAGATTTCCCCATTCAGTGGGGGATCAGTTCATTTCTTTCTTGAACCAAGCAGAAAGAGTCCTGCGTGACTGATTGCTGTTAAACAAACAGAGTCCCTCTCCCACTCACCAGCCACCGGTGTCTGGGGAGTGAAGGCTGAAACGAAAGCTGAAACCTGTTGCTGCATGCACACATACACACACAGAAGGAGCCTCCAAGTTTTACCCTCGACTTATCCACGGGTTATGGCAAAATCCATAATTTTGGCTCCCAAACCTGCCCTCAACATGAGGTCACCTTATAGCCAAGTATATGCAGTAGTTTAAATTCACAAGGATGTAGTTTATATACAGCAAGGATCAGTGGTGAGGAATAGTAGAATTGTACTTTGCATCTCTGCAGAGTTTGGAAGTGACGAATTATAAATAGTGTCACTTGTAATAATTTCTTTTTTGCAACAACCAAGGCATAGCTAACATTACATTAGGATTGTTTCATGGCGTAACTGCAACTGGATTTAGGGGTGGTTTTATGATACTGTGATATCATACATGGTTTATTTGGGTTTAAAATGTAAGTGTGTATTGTTCTACAGGCAACACCTTCTAGCATTCCAGGTTTTTTTAAAAGTGTATTAAAAAGTGTATAAAAATTAGGGCCTAAATACTCTAAAGGCATCTGTCTGATCTTTCAAGCTAAGCAGGGTCAGCACTTGAATGGGAGACTTCCAACAAATACCAGGTGCTTTGGCTATAATTCAGAGGAAGGAACTGGCAAAAGCACCTCTGAGTATTCATGGGGTTGTAAGTGAACAGGTGACTTGAAGGCTCATGTACACACACATAAAAAATAACAGTTTTAGTTACTATTGAATAGTGACGAGCTGGTTTAATGTGGAGTCCCCTCATAACTTTTTGTTTCTTCTTAAGTAACTTTTCAAGCACTGCATCTGTGCCCTCCCTCCAAGATTTTTGCCACTGAGAACCATCAGCAGCTTCATGGCAGAATTGTTCTTATCTGTATCTATGACTTACGGGGTTTACTTTGCCCAGGAGACTAAAAGCACAGTTGCGTGAAAATGGCTCAGTGTACAAATGCTTTTGTTCTCCAGCATTAAACATTTGTATAGATTTTGAACAGTTTGTAACCCAAGAAATAGCTTGTTGATGTATAGAAAGGGAGAATCGAATTGTTACTGCTGAGCGAAGAAAGATATTATTGCTTTGGACACATAAATATTCTCTTTCCTGAAGCCCTGCCTGTCTCATGGGGCTTGTCTATTTTGCTTTCTGTATGTGAATTTTAACATGAGCAACTTTCTGTATGTGAACTTTAACATAAGTACAACTATTCTTACTGGGTGTTTGTAAAACCAAACTTTCCATTTTAAATGGAAGTGGAAACTGCACATTATTGCATACAAATTCCCAGTCTGAAATCACTTACATTTAATTAGTCATGGGGGGAAACAGTTGTATTGATGAGAATGCTTCTGCTTGGTTGTAATTGCTATTCCTTGAGTTTATTGAAATCAGCATTTTCTTCATTAAAATGGCATGTGCAAACTATCTCTGGATTCTTTCCACAGGGATGTTTGTAAAGGAAGATGTTGAGCTAGGTTGCTCTGAAAAACTGACTTACCTTAGCAATTTTCCTCTAATGAAAGTCCCTTTCCTTCAGATTTGCAATATGTTTGTATATTTTAAGGAAGCAAGTAACTCTGGTGGGAGTGAGAAATGGGAGCAGTCCTGTTATTATTCCAGTATTCAGGGTTTTTTTCTGTGGGGAAATTCATATTAAACTAAGTGATAAATTAGTTTTGCAAATCAGCCACAAAATAGGGTTAAAGTTAAGATCTGCCATAGGTTATCTTATTTGCTTTTCCTTTATAACCTTGGCTGCATCACTTCCTGCATGCTTAATATATAACAGTAATAGAAGGCCCTCCTGTATAGGATAATATAGATTACTTTGGAAGTTAGGGAGCAGATGGAGGGCAAGGCACATGATCCTGCATCTCCACAAGCAGTTTTAGAAGAATGTCTGAACAGCTTTTTGAATGCCCTTGTTCAATTAATGTGGGGCAATTCTAGTTAAATTTTAGAACCTTTTGAAATTTTAGGACTTCTGGGACCTTTGAGGCGACACAAAAGTATGGTTCAGATGATTATTGAAAATGAATTTGGAAATGAATTGCAGGTTCTTAAATTTCAATTAGGTTAATCAAGTTGGTGTGATAGTCGAGTGCTAGATATAGGGGCTAAACAGACCAGCGTTTAATGTCAGTTTCTTCCATATCCAAGGGGTAAGCACCTCCACAAGAGGTTGACTGTGAAATTACTTTGAGGAGTAAGGGAAGACACTGAATCTAATCAGAAATTGAGATAGTGCGTGAGTGAGAGTGACAGATAGATAGACGGAAAGACAGCATATATCCTTTGTCTGCAAATAGGAAGGAGGAAGAATCCTCAACAACAGAGTTGAGTGTAAGAGTAAGAAAGATTTTGCATTTTCTGGCCCCAGCGACCAAAAGATATGCCATTCAATTAGGCATCCAACAATAAGTGCCAACTGTTGGACAGAGAATTTGTGAGCATAATTGCCCTTGAAAGTTGGAGGTCCACATACAGTTATACACACACACATATGTAGCATCCCCCACCCCCCAAATTTGGCTAAGTACCCTGAAGGCACCTGGTCTTTCCTGGTCTTCAAATCTAAGCAGAGTCAGGCCTGGTTCATTCTTTTGAAGAAAGACCACCATGGAATGACAGGTGCTGTATTTTAGAAGATGGCAATGGCAAGCCATGTCTTGAGCATTCCTTGTCTAAGAAAAAGCAAGATATTCATGAGGTCACAATAAGTTGACGGGCACATACTATTACTTTTAGAAACAATTATACTTTGTTTTTCTGTAGGCAACCCATAGATAATTAAATTTCCAAATGAGGTAAAGGCGTAGAGGTGCCAAGGCTACTCCTTGAAATGGGAGGAGTGGATTTCAGTGGATGGCGGTTTTCACACTCAATCATGTATCTTTGTCAGTCTGATAACAAGGAACAGATGAAATGGAAGGCTAGCTACAGATAGAAGCAGCCTGGCAATAGATAGAGGGAGGGGTAACACTATTCATTTGCATACTTCCAAATCATATTTTGGAATATTTTCTGAACTGAGGAATTGATTTTTGAAATGATAAACCTGTGCAGTACTTCTGGGGCATGAAAAGTCATGTAAGCTAGAGTAACAATAGTTTTTTTGTACTGAAATGTGCATAAACATGAAATAGTTTCATTTGGAAGTGGGGGGGGGGGGGGCCAGGAGAGTTAGTCCTATTCCCATGTGATTTTTGGAAGTAATGTGGGAACAGTAACTCGGTCTCTTTGAGCAAGAGGATGCTGGCACCCATAAATAATGGCCGCCTCATAAGCCATCCCCGAAAATTGTGGGTTCCATATATATGGAACATAGTTTGCCAATTGCTAACTAGAGACTTCTCTAGCGTAATATAGCACACACATTGTCTGCTGCTACACATCAGTGCAATTCTTTTTATCTTTGGGTCTGGTTTTTCTGCTGAAACAAAGGAGCTGGTTTTTGAGAGTCAGAATTCATGGAAGAAAATCCAGGTGCCACTTTGAATCAGCCAACAGAAGTATTTTTGTTTTCCTCTATTAGTTTTCCCCATTAAAGTTTTCTGAATTTCTTATCCTATTATGTTTGTCCATTTGTCAGTGTAATGGAAATAGTCTTGCAAGGAGAGTACATGAGAATTACACTTAATTCTTCTGGGACTTCATTAATTATCAAATAAATCCATACTATTTTCATTAGTGTGTAAGGCTTAATACAGCAAACTTAATGGAAGTTAAATGAGTTGTACATTTTGGACTCTTAAAAGAGGATTAACAACACCAGGCATTTAAAATTAAGTATGTTGTGTTGTTCCAGATCAATCTAAACTGGAATTGCAGGAAGGTCTTTGCCATTTTACTACTTTGATGCTCATTGTAAACATTTTAAAAGCATATTGGCTCTGAAAAAGGGTTTTGGAATTAGATGAGTTTGCTGCTGAAATGCATTAATAAACTGAAACGAATGTAGCTATTTGGCTGGCACACTAGAATACCAAGGTTTTCCCCCCATTACCCACAATAATCATTAAGGCAAAATAAAGCTAGTTAAACAAAATAGTGATCTTATGTATTTGGGCAACATCTGTGCAAGTCCTCTATCACAAACTTCATTGATTTTAATTGAATGTGTTGTTTCATAATTATTTTAATGAAATGATTTGTGCTCTTTTGACGTATTAACTTTGCTGTAAGGGTGTGGAAATTTTGTAAGCTTCCTCTTGTTCATGCAATTTTAGTTTTGGCAGTATTCTTCCAACTTTGCAATGTTGTTGAATATATTACGTTGAAGGGTTATAGTTCTTGAGTAAATGTGCAGTTGAGTACACTATTGACAATTGCATCTGTGTGGCACTTATTGCCAGAGGCTTGCTATAAGATCGTATTCTAAAACTGAATGGGGCAGACCGCAACCAACACATGAACTCAGACTAGCTCCTCCTGAAAAGTTGGCATCTTAACTAGCCTGACTTAACTCACAAGTACAATTCTAGCACTGGAGAAGGCTCAGAGCCCTTTGTCAGAAGAGTGATTGCCTGTTGCAGTACCTGACTTTATCTCCAGATCTGACAGTACAGAGGTCATAGTCTTCAGTAGAGGGACCTCATGATTGGACAGAAGCAAACATAGTTCTCAAAGTGAGAAGCTTTGTAAGTTCAAACAGATAAGCAAAACCTTATTGATTATGTTTTGTGTGTGCACATGGCTCGTCGATTTATGGCAATCCCATGAATTTCATAGTATTTTTCTCAGGCAAGAAATACTCAGTGTGGCTTTGCCAATTCCTTCTTCTGAAATGTAACCTACAGCATCTGGTACTTGGGAGGTGGTTTCCCAACCAAGTACTTACCAGGGCTGACCCTGATTAGTTTTCAAGATCAGACAGGATCTAATGCCTTTTTAGGCTGAACTTGCTTATGTTTTACTTCCTTTTTACTCATTCTGCATGTGGTCATTGAAGGCCCCCTTCCTCCTCAGCATCTCAAAGCAAAAATGTAAATGCTGTGACTGAAACACTTTCGTTTTGCTTCTCTTCCATCACTGTCTGTGAGTTTTAAAAGCTAGTATGATGTATTTTGTACTTTTTGGCTGTCCTAATAAAGGTAACTCCACAGTATGGAATTTGGATGTAGTCACTCAAGACAACCCTGCCACAGAATTTTTGTCCCTTTTGTACACAGCCACAATTGCATGAGGACCATATGTTAAGTTTCCATGTGGCTGTATTGCGTGTATAAATACTGAAGCCATGTCTCTGGAGTTCATGATGTGGGTTTTTCCTAGCCCATTGGGCATCCTACTTGAAGGAAAGGAAGCATTTGGATGGGATTGAGAACCCAAAGAATATTGACTTGGAGATTAATTTCCATGTGCCTGTAGCAGTTGTATGGCATCCCATCCCATAGAAATTTCCCATATAGTTATAGCTGTTTGTGTGAAGGGAGCCAGACTGGTTTAAAGTTTAGGAGAACTATTTTTCTCTTGCATTCTTAATCTGATCATACTTAAAGGCAGCTTGGGCAATACATTTTCTTCTTTGAAAAAAGTTAATTCAAGCAAGAGGTTTGTTAGGTTTTTTACATTAACAAAACAGTGGATATAGGAAAGCACTGAAAAGGATGTGTTTCTTCAGTATCTCCTTGTTTGTTATTGTTGTGTGACTTCAAGTCATTTCTGATTTATGGTGAATCTAAGACTAACCTATCATGGGGTTTTCTTGGCAAGATTTGTTAGGAAGTGGTATGCCATTGCCTTCCCCTGAGGCTGAGAACATGTAGCTTACCCAAGGTCACCCAGTGGGTTTCAAGATCTAGCTGGGAATCGAACCCTGGTCTACAGAGTCATAGTCCAATGCTCAAACCACTACACCACACAGGTTTTACTCTTCTCTTTAGAGAGAGATGCAAGATGTATATCCAATGTGAATTTCATTTGATATACAGTTGGTACCCCGGGATACGAATGCGCCGCCTTACGAAATTTCCGGGGTACGAAAAAAATCCATTTAAAAAAAACTGTTCCGGGTTACGAGGTTTTTTTCGGGTTACGAAAATTTTTTGGTGGCTTTTTCGGCGCTATTTCGCACGAAATCGCGCTTTTTCCCCATTAGCGCCTATGCTTTTTCGCCTTACGAAGGTTTTCGGGTTCGAACGCGGCGGCGGAACGGATTAATTTCGTAACGCGGGGGTACCACTGTACACTATTTGAATTTGAGTATCTTTACCTAGATGTCCTTTTTTGATGATGAGAGAGATAAAACAAGTGATAATTTCTGTCATTTTGGATCAAAGAAGCATTCAGCAACCATTTTAGTGGCTATAAAATTGACTATAGATTAGTGCATTGGCTTTAATCCCCGACAGGATAAAGGCACATTTGATTTTCAAAATGGTGTTTTATTACATTCACCTGTGCGAGGCCAAATGACGCCCATATACAGCCCAGATGCCAGCCGGGCTTATCCAGCACCTTTTCAAAAATGGGTTTTTGAAATTAATGTGCCTTTTCCCATCGGAGATAAGACGCTTTAAAGCCAATGCATAATTTCCTAAATTTTTAGAACAGATAGCCTAAAAAATGCCTTCCCAAATACCAGTGCTTAATTCCCATGGTTTTTTGCACTTTTCTCCAAATGTTTCTTTCATTGAAAATAGTTATTTCTTTCTGGCACGTTTTTTTAATCACTTCTAAATACATCATGAAGGAATTTATCATCTGCTAATGACGAGGCAATTTGAAACCAAGCACAGGGTGCTGTTTTCTCATGCTATAAAACATGCACACAATTTTATATAGATCTTCCAGACAGATCAGTCTGGGCTTGGATAATACAGTACATGGTTTTGGCTGGTGTTTCATTTTTGCTGTTTCTAAAATCTGTAAGATAGAAGAATGTTGCCTTGTCTTATCTAAATGTGACATTCTTCTAGATGCTTCAAATTTTGGCGAGGGTCTTTGACTGTCATCTAAATCTTTGTGTCCAAGCCAAAAATCTAAAAAGGGGCACTCCCTACAAGGAAAAAGTATAACTTCGATATAAATTTCTCTTGGAAAATACAGTGGACCCTTGTTATACGCTCAGTTTGGTTCCAGATCCATGTATAACAAAATCCATGGATGCTCAAGTCCCATTAAATATAATGACATAGCAAATGGTGTCCCTTATAAAAAATGAAAATCAAGGTTTGTATTTGAAATTTATACTTTTTTGGAACATTTTCAAACCGTGAATTCTTGAAAATCCATGTATAAAAAAATCCCATGTATAGAAGGGCCGACTGTAATTTCTTCAAATCACTAGGAAAACAGGACAGGGCTTCTGAGACTCTGCTGCTATGATTCATGAGGTTAAAAAAGAACTGGAAAATTGGAGACGTTCTAGGAGGGAGTGCTACTAGGCTTCCCATTTAATGTTGGTAAGAAGGGGAAATAGGAGGCTCTATGAGTTCTTTCCAGGGTATTAGGATCCAGACCTGGACCTCTCCAGATACATTTCTTTCCCCCCCCCCTTTCTATGGCCCCATACAGTCAGGCCAAAATAAAACTGCTTCGGGTTCACTTTGGGGGTATGCTGTTCAATGATGCATGCCTCCTAAGAGTCCGGAAGCGCCGCCAAAGCCACGCTCTAGTCCTTCGGACTGGATCCTAGCTTTGCATGGTTTCCGGACTCTTAGTATGCCTGCATCATTGAAACAGCCTGCCTCCAAAGTGACCCGACGCAGCTTTATTTTGGCCTGTCTGTATGGGGCCTGTATTAACAATTTCAAAATACTTACTTGCTATGCAACATCAACACACCTCTCCATACATGCACCTGTGCGCATGGCATGCACACACACAACCACTTTCACTTTAGCATTTCCTTTAACCTAGGTTGTGTGTCAGGGAGTGGGGTCATTTTTGGAAGACTCCATTCCTCCCTTGCATTCTGAAAGCTACAGACCTTTACCCAAGTAACTAAGACTGTTTCAAGGTTCAAATGTTTGTAACTACAGTAAGACCACAGGCTCACCTGGTTGTAAACATAAAATTTCTAGATATTTGGGGGTACTGGAGGGGGGGGGGGAACCAGGCTTTTTCCACGTGAAGGGGGAAGATGGGACATTTCAGAAAAAATGTGAGACGGCAACATTCCACCCTTCACTATCAAAAGACACTTAATCATAGACTCATAGGTTGGAAGAGACCTCAGGGGCCATCCGGTCCAAACCCCCTGCCATGCAGGGAAATCTAAATCAAAGCATCCCGATAGATGGCCATCCAGCCTCTGTTTGAAGACCTCTAGGGAGAGACTCCACTACACTCCAAGGAGAGTGTTCCACTGAGGGAACATTATTGTCTGATGCCATGGGAAAGTACTCTTTATTTAAAATATATTTCAAATGAATTTCCTTTCCTTTTTCAAAAAAATGTGATTACAAGTGGATTTACAAAAACCTGAACTGTGAGGAACACCCAAACTATTACACAGGCTCTTTGATTTTGGCGTTTGAGCAGCAAGCAGAAAAATCCCCCATAAAAAAAACAGAAGTAACCGTCCTTAGTGACAACAGCAGACATTATGCGGCTCATTAAAAAAAAAACAGATAACAAACCTGCAAAAAGAAAGCAACATCAGGAATTATAATGATCCCATACTGTACATAAAGGCGAAATATATAAAATAAATAAAATCTTACATAAGTCTTCTTTTTTTTAGAATGTTTTTATTGTAACCCTCTTTGGGGCAGGAATATATGAACATATTGTCATAAACATTTATTCATCATTTATTTATTTATTTATATGGCAATCAGCAGCTTACTTTTTAGTGCCCGTCCACCACTTAAAGCAGTTCACAATATTTGAAGCTGCAATGCAGCAACATGCACTTCGTTTAGTAGATGTTCAAACTTGTGAGTTTGCTTAAGCACATCTGAATTCAGTTTTATATGGTGTATTGTTTTAAAACTGTAATCTTTTTAATTGCATTTTATTGTTTAACTAGAGATTTGAAGGTTTTAGTAATGTGACCCATTTAATTCTTTTACCATTCGCTTTTTGATGTTTTTAAACTGTACAGTGGTACCCCGGGTACGAATTAATTCGTTCCGCCGCCGCTTTCGTAACCCGGATACTTCGTAAGCCGAAAAAGCCATAGGCGCTAATGGGGAGGAAACGCCGCGATTTCGTGTGAAATAGCGCCGAAACGCACCAAAAATTTTTCGTAACCCGAAAAAACCTTCGTAAACCCGGAAACAGTTTTTTAATTGGATTTTTTTTCGTAAACCCCGGAAATTTCGTAAGGGCCGCATTCGATTCCCGGGGTACCACTGTATTGCTCTTTTAATGGTAAGCTGTCTTATGTGAGGAAGGTGAGTACAAATAAATTATATAGTAATAATACTAATTGGCTGAGCTGGTTAATACTGATAGAAGCATCTGGAGATACTGCTTCTGGATTTTTTAAAAACTGACATTCGTTAAGATAAATCAGAGTTACACATTCATATACTGTATAACTTGATCCCTGTATCCACAGGACCAGTAACCACCGTTTCAATTAGTTGCCAACTGAAAAAAAATTGGTCTCTCTCGACATCTGAAGCATGACTGGGTCAATTTCCACTAGAAATTAGGTTTCTTATTATCCATGATTTCACTTGATGATAAGTCTTGGAATGTATGGAAGAGGGCCGACTGTATTAGTAATTAATATTATAAAATTGTGAAACATGATTTCATGGTTCTATTTTTCCATGTTAAAAATGTTTAAGCTATACCCCTGTCTCTGCCGGCCCACTCCCTTGGGTGTGTGCTCTTGAAATGTGTCCACTTTGAAAAGGCTTGCAAATACAGTCGGCCCTTCTATACCACGGATTCCAAACATACACGGTTTTGAAAATGTTCAAAAAAGTTAAATTTCAAATATCCAAACCTTGATTTTCCATTTTTCATAAAGGACACCATTTTTGCTCTTGTCATTATATTTATGTTCAAATGTTCTTTATTAGTTTTACTATAATCATTATACAGTATATACATTCCATTATTCCCTTACAATACATATCCATATTTAACATACACTGCTCCCTCGGGTTACGAAATTAATTCGTTCCGCCGGCCGCTTTCGTAACCGAAAAGCCTTCGTAAGCCGGAATGCCCTAGGCGCTAAGGGGAAAAGCCGCGATTCCGTGTAAATAGCGCCGAAAAAAGCACCAAAATTTTTTTCGTAACCGAAAAAACATTCGTAACCCGGAACAATTATTTCCAATGGGATTTTTTCGTATCCCGGAAAGTTCGTACCTGGTATTTCGTTATCCCGAGGTACACTGTACATTATTTTTTATTTCTCCATATTTCTTACTTCCTTAGCTCTCTAAAGGTTTTATTGGGGTTATTTTATATTTTCTTCATATCTTGTTTCAAAATATCTACAAGGAAAAATAAAAACTTAATCATTTCTCTTTCTTTTCTTCTTCTTCTTCGTGGTACTACCATATGTATTCTCAAAATACTATTCCAATAGAACTCATAACCTCAATCTTACAACTATATATTTCATGTTTCGGTTTGCGAATCTTCCCTCCCCTTAAATTTAATTATTCTCAGCAAACCAGCCCTTATCTAAACACCATCTTTTTTCCAGGAATGTTGTTATTTGAGCCCATCTTTCTCAATCCTATTTTTCTTTTTGTCATCTACTATACATGAGAGCACATCTAATTTTCTTATTAGTTTAGATTCCATAAACCAATCCTTATCTGTTAATTTCTCCTTCGGATTTCCAATTTTTTTTGCTATTATTAAAACCTTGCAAGCCTTATATTATATATAACATAATTCTCCACAGTCTGCTCTCATCTTCCTTTTTCAAAAAAAATGTCATATTTAGTAAATATATTTCCGGCTTTTTTTTATAGCTTATTCCAAATATTTGCTGTATAATTTGATGTATTTCATCCCAAAATTCTTTTACTCTTTCACATTTCCACCACATATGAATTGTTGTACTCCTTTCTTTCTGACAATTCCAACAAATATCCGACTCTTAGTTTCCGAATCTTTTTTAATCTAGCTGGAGTATAATACCATCTGTTACACATTTTAAGAAAATTTTCTTTAAGATCTTGACTTTTAGTGAAAGCGTTTGTTCTAGACCATGCTTTTTCCCATGCTTCTAATGGTATTTCATGACCTATATCTTTTGCCCAATCCACCATATATTGTTTGATTGATTCTTTCTCCAATTCCCTTTCTCGGAACAATTTATACAGTTTTGATATTTTCTTTTCCTCCTCCTTTAATACTGTCTCATCCAATTCCGTTTTGCCTAATTCTATTCCTCTCGTTTTTACATCTTCCTTAAATCTATTATGTATCTGATAATAACTATACCAGTTTAATTCCTTATTTTCATTTACCAATTCTTTTCTCGATTTTATTACCACTTCTTGTTTTCCATTCATCTTTAATATATCATTGTATCTTAACCATCTATCCTTGTTTTCCCATTTATTTGCAAATGCCTCTTGTGTGGATACCCAGCCCGCTATGTCATTATATTTAATGGGACTTGAGCATCCACAGATTTTGTTATCCACGGGAGATATTGGAACCAAACCCCAGAAGGGTCCACTGTGCTGTCCATCCCTATTTTAAGACTAGGTAATCAGTGGTTCCCAAACTTTGGTCCTCAGCCGAAAAAATCTAGGCTAACTTCAGTTACCCAGACGGCCTTCTCCACTGTTGCTCCGAAGCTATGAAATGATCTGCCGGAGGAGATCTGCCACATTTCCACCCTTACAGCTTTTAAGAAGACTCTTAAGATGGATCTCTTCTGGCAGGCCTTCCCAACCTAGTTCCTCTCCCTGTGTAGTGTGACCTATATCGCTCTGTCCACCAACTCTTCTCTTAATTTTAGCACTTTTGTATTTTATTGTTTTTAAATGCTGATTATTTAATTGTAATTTTAGTATTGGGATGGGTGTTTGGGAACGGAATAATTATTGAATTTTAATGTATTTTCCTATGTATTTTATTGTTGTGACCCACCCGGATTCCTTGTGATTGGGCAGGCTATAATTAAATCATTTATTGTTATTATTATAATTCCTGACTGGTGGCAAACTGGCTGGAACTTCTGGGAGATAATAATAATAATAATAATAATAATAATAATAATAATAAGATAATTTATTTCTATTCCTCCTTTTCCTGATAGGGAATCAAGGTGGATTACAACAGGTATTAAAACATCAAACAGTTAAAATTACAATTATGATTAAAAAGGAATACCATACATATCCTGACCCTCTCTACAATCATAAAAACCCAAAATAAAAACCAGTTAAAAAGAGATTAAACAATAAAACTGTTTAAAAGGAAAAAAAATCTGTTAAAGGTTGGGTAAAATAGAAAATGAGATCTAGATTCAGTTTCGGTTTGGGGGAGAAAGGTGTGTTTTTCACTGGGAAAGGAAGCGGAGGTAAAATATCAATAATATCAGTAGTAAGGGGGGGGGGGTAAACTAAAAAGGCTAATCTGGAAAGGCCTACCAGAAGTCCAAATCACTTAAAGCCCAGAACACTTAGAGGACAAAAGTTTGGGCATCAGTGCCTTAGAACAATCCTGTTTGGTAATATTTTCTATTATTGATACTCACTTGTAAAGCTTCTGGGGCTAAATCCATTTATTAATCCCATCTAGAGCCCTATTGATTCAGTGGGTGAACTCTACCTGGGACTATCAATTAGACTTATGGTAGCTCCCTACAGTTTTCTAATTGCTATGGGGATATTAAAAGAAGATCCCGCAGTGAACCCATATTGCGGATAAGTGAGCTGGGCATCAACTTAGTTAATGCCCTCTATTAAGATCATTGCTTACAACTTTCATACTCTTTAGCCATGCCATCAAACATCTTAAAATTGCTGGCAATTTTGGAAATTAAATGTAGCTCCCATCTGCAGAAAGCTTTCATTGATCTTCACAGGAAAGAAAGCTGCATTTTGTTGCTTGCTGCTTGTTATCTGAAGTTATGTAGAGTATTTGAATATGCATAGACCTTGAAGCTTGGCTGGGATAGTGCAAGTGCCACTGCCCAGGAATGCAAATGCTTTTTATAGGTTAAAGGTGTAGTCATCCCTTGAAAATGCAGTTGTTTCCCTGTCTTGGTTTTCCACTCCATGCTTCAATTTATCCTTAGTGAGAATATTTTGTTCTGTTATCATAGGATGGAAATGAAATTATTTGGTTAAAGTAACTGCCAGTAAGATAAGCAGTACTGGCATCTCGATGCAGGTAGTCACTGAAATATTAAACAGTGCTCCATACGATCTTGTCTCCTCTTCCTATATTTTAATCATGCAATCCAATTCATTGCCTGATGTGCACAAACATGTTTGTTGGCATTTGAATTGGTTAAAAGCACTTCATTCCAGGGCAAACATTCAATAAGGCTAGCTATAATTCTGAATTATTACACATTTCAGATTGATTTAGGATTGATACGTAAAATGTGGCTGAACAGTATTTCACACTCATACATATTTGACTTCCAGTCCCAAAGTAGATTGTGTTCCCTTCCCAGTTAATTCTGTGGTTTGGTTTTCAGCCGTCCTAATTTGAAACAAACCTTTTTCTCATGCAAGTTTCAATTCCTATGTGTGACAAGCCACATTTCCTCTATTGCTTCCTTTCTAGAAACATCCACAAACAAAGAACATGCCCACATATGCACAAACATCTAAAGGCAGGAAAATTCTGCATTATTACATATCCAGGACAGACTCTTCCTGTCCTGCCACTCCATAGGTACATGCTAGGATCATCTGAGAAGGAGATGATGGATTTCAAATCCTCCTCTGGGCCTTACTGGACCCACACTGATAAAACTGTGATTGGGATATTGTGTGTTCCCCCCCCCCAAAGAGATGGCAGAGTCAGAATGATAGTATTCCATGTTTCTAAGTAGAGGTGACCCCACCTGCAGTCTGCTTTGGTCTGCTTTTGATTAAACTCAGGTCTGGTAAGTTTTAGAATCAGCCATTTCTGTGTTTCATTTGAAAAACAGACAAACATACCTTGGGCATTCTGGAGCTACTTAGCTTTTGAATACAGTGGCCCCTTTGTATCTGTAGTTTCATCATCCATGAAATTAACCATCCATAGCTTGAAAATAATTTTTTTTAAATCCAAAAAACAAACTTTGATTTTGCTATTTTATATAAGGAACCTATGTAAACCATTTTACTATGCTGTTGTATATAACTGGACTTGAGCATCCATGGAATTTGGTATTCACGAGGAGTCCTGGAACCAAACCCCAGCAGAGACACCAAGAGCCGACTATATACCATATACACTTGTGTACACGTCGTCTCATGTGTAAGTCGAGGGAAAGTTTTAGGGCCAAGATCATGGCTTTTGATATGACCCATGGTTAAGTCAAGGATAAAACATAGGGGCATATCACAAAGGATGTAAAGAGGAAAACACCACTTCCATCCATCCTTCTCCTTCTCTGGACCCTTCCCGACCACCTAATGCCACTTCCCTGGGGCTGGAGGAGAAGCTTTTAACATTGGTTTGAAAAATGAAGGAACTGGAAGGAAATGCGGGGTTTGGTGGTCAGAGAAGGTTTTAAAATTGCATTTAGAAAGGAAGGAAGTGGAATTAAATGGGTTGTTGGGAGAGATCTAGAGGCAGAGGATAGGGAGAGAAAGTTTTAACATTGGATTAAAAGATGGGCAGCTTTTTCAGAAATCACTGCTGAAGCACATGGGGTGGTGCTTCTTTCAAGATCTTTCTAACCAGCATTGCTGTATTGACCCTTATGTAAATCAACCCAGGATTTTAGGGTCAATTGTTGGGCATATTTTTTTCAACTTATAGTTTGGTATATACAGTACATCCAAATGGAAACTAGGGCTGATGTTGGTCCTTTTTTTAGCAATCTGAAAGTTCATCTCCCTGGTGCACTGATTGGTGAACATACTGACCAGGTTCTCATGGAGATCTAAAGAAGCTTTGGAAAACAAGTCCACCCTTTTCCATAAATACAAGCCATAAGCTGTGGTTCTCTTATGTCCATGGGTTGAAGCAGTGATACTTAGCTGTCTTGCCTTGTAGTCTTGGAAGTGCAGATTCTGAATTGTTATACCATGTGAGAGAGATGGTTTTCACACACAAAAAAGTAAGCCAAGCACCTTCCAGGCACCAAACTAAGCTCCAAGAGAATCCTTGGTGGTCTGGCTGCATTTTACTCTTGAATATTTCCTCTCTACCCAGAATTCACTTCCTGTTTCTTTCCTATTTCCTCCCAGCTGTTGGCTCTTGCAAGACTGTATTTGACTCTGTCATTTGTCAAAATGACAACAAAATCCCATGCACCCAAGGCATTTTCCAAAGCACTGTTTCTCTCTTGCTCTCTTCACCATTTTGTTCATGATAAAAGATACAACATTTCATTACGTACAAAGGCAAATGGGATTATGAAAAAGATAGCATTGCAATAGTCCTTGTAGCCACACAATATGATGAACCAGCGAGCATATGAAACCCTTGGCTTTATTCTATAAGCAGCATGCTAGTGCATGTTGTCATTTGGTCCCATTTTCAGCAGAAGCAGCTAATCGAACCACTCAAGTTTACTTTGGTGTTTCATAGAATTATAGAGTGGGAAGAGACAAGGGCTTTCTAATCCAACTCCATTCTGCCATACAGGAATACACAGTCAAAGCACCCCCAACAAATGGACATCCAGCCTCTGATTAAAAACCTCCAAAGAAGGAGATTGATCCAGATATGCGCACTTTCGCCTTTCTGGCTTCTTTCCTTTCCAACACACCTTTGATTTTTTTGCCAAAGAGAGAAAAGTCAAAAAAAGCTTTCTGGCAAAAGAGAAAAGAACTACAGAGGAGAAAGTGCCTGTGTTTGCATGGCATATTAAATCAAGGGCAAAGAGGCTTTGAAGGAACAGTCAGACAGCATGAAACCGAGCATGGCTTGTAACCAATAAAGCCAGGGGTTCCTGAGTTTCCTTGGCTTATTATGACGTGCAACTGTAGTAAGTGAGTTATGGTAATTGGATATCTCATTACCTTGCTTTAATACAGCCTAACCATAGTTCCTTGCAAGTGGAGAAATTAAATCAACTATTCTTTGATTAAAATCACCAGTATTAATTTTCCTCACTCTATTACATGCAATATTGTTTCCAGAAATCCACTACCATGGACCAGTTAATTACTTCTGTTCTAATAAACTTTCCATATGAACCCCCCCCCCCCCCATTTTACTATTTAATTGTTGATGGTATGTGTATGTGTGCCTTCAAGTCGCCTGTTGACTTACAATGTTGTTGTGAGCTTTCAAGTCATTTATGATTTACAGCATACTTATCACGGGATTTTCTGCAGCTGAGCATGTGAGGTTGCCCAAGGTCGCCCAGTGGTTTTCCATGGCCAAGCAGGGAATTGAACCCTGATATCCAGAGTTATAGTCCAACACTCAAACTACTAATCCATGCAAGCATGACTTATGATGGTTCCATAAATTTCTTCCTCTGAAATTTAGCTTACAGAGCCTGGTATTCATTGGCGGTCTCCCCATGCAAGTCTTACCAGGGCTTACCCTGATTAGCTTCCAAGATCAGAGAGTTTCTGGTGGCTTTGGGTTATTTAGCTCCTGGAGTTCTACCTCCTAGTATTTTTCATTTTTGTTATTGTTGTCGATTTCCTCAAGAAATATAAATGCTGTATGGTGTTTCTCCTCCCTGCTTCCTTCTAGGGTGATCTTTCTTCTGTGGAGCACTTACTAAAAAGTGGAGCGGATCCCAATGTTAAAGACTATGCTGGGTGGACACCATTGGTAAGCATAACTTTTTATTAACTTCAGACTTTTTAATTTCATTTCAATTTTCTTGCTCTGTTTAAATTGAAAAAGCTTTTAGCTGGGTGAGTGAAATGTGCTTTTTACTGCAATTTGAATTGCATTTTACAATTTAACAGAAATGCAGTTTGGAACTACAGTCAGCCCTCCACATTTGCAGTTTTGATTTTTGCAGATTTGATTGTTTGCAGATTTGATTATTTGGAGATTTAACTAAAAATGTTCTCTTTAGGAATGTCTAGGTCCTCCAGTGCAACTCTGCTGGAAATTGACCATAGAGTTGCACTGGATGACATTTGTAGGTCCTCCAGCATGATTCTGTGGTCAACCTCTGGCAGATGCTGATGATAGAGTTGTGCTGGAGGATCTAAAGATCACTAGAGAGGTGTTCTCTCAGGCAAAAATATAGTGGTTTTTTATTTGCCGTTTTTTCACGTTCACAATGGTCCTGTGCCCCTAACCCCAGTGAATATGGAGGGTCAACTGTAGTCTCTTTTTGTCACCTCTTAAGTATGGAAATCGACTTACGATGGATACTGCATTAAAATGACTTTACCTTTTTGCATTCCAAGTGAGCGTATTCACATACTTTTCCTATTACTTATAGCAAAGATCCCTAGAACTAACAGATTTCACTTATTTAAGCTACTTTAGGAATTGGTTTTAGTTGAAAAATAGAGTAGAACACTAATGAATAAAATTTGCAATTTCTTTATGTTTTCAACTGTCGTGATTGAACAGATTCTTGGGTATTCTTTGAATTCTTACCCACTCTTCTGTATTTTGCTTTGATCCAAACCAACATTTAGCATGAAGCTTGTAATCATGGACATAAGGAAATAGTGGAGTTGTTGTTGCAGCATGGGGCACTGCTGAATGCAACTGGGTATCAAAATGATTTGCCACTTCATGATGCAGTCAAGAACGGGCATATGAGCATTGTTGAACTATTGCTTTCTCATGGCGCTTCTCGAGATGCAGTGTGAGTAGAACTGAAAACTGTTTATTTCTCTCTTATTCAGTTAATGGAGGTATAGCAATCCATCCTCAAACAACACTGAGGCAGGGGAGGGTGAGGTCTAGTGCTCAGTGATTCAGTGAGGTTGTTGTTTGGGCACAACTGCTTCAGCGAGGAGGAGGAGGAGAAGGAGGAACATTCCCCAGTAATCAGATTCCTACACACAGAAAACTTGTATAGCCAGATAGAAGGCAAGGTGAGGATGTTAGCTTCTGGCACCTAATTTTCCATGAGGTGGGATTTCCTTTTAATGCAGGAATATTCCAACATGTAAAGATTCAGCTGCAGCCCCAACAAGTACCCTCTGGTTACAGATTTACCATTACAGCAGGGATGGGCAAATTCTCAAAGTTTAAGGGCCCATTCTTGACCTAAAGAACTTATGGTGGGCCTTACTGGTAACTACTTCAAAATCAAAATGGATGTGATGAAAATTGCCATTCTTGTTTTCTTGGTGAGAAAGCCTTTTTGGTGAGCAAAACAAAGTGCAGGGAGATTCTGCTAGTGCTGTGATAAAATTGCTACTCCATGAGGCTTCCAGGAGCAGAGAAACCGCCACACCTTTAATTTAAAAAATAAAATAAAATAGAACATCATGGATTGCATGATGAAACTGCCCATCCCTGCTTTACAGACACATTTGTTAGGCTTTGGGCTAAATAGGAATTTGAACTAATCAAAACACTCTCAACATCTTAATATCTCTCTGTCTCTCTCTGTCACTCTGTCATAGCTTTAAAGGAAAAAACTGATTTAAGTTCTGTTGTGACTACATTTTTAAAACCACCTTGAAAGGCTTTCCTTTAAAAGGCAGCAATTAAATCTTTAAAATAAATACATCAGTTGATTGTAGAAAGCCAAAAACCTCTAGTCCACTCAGGGTGCTTGTGTGAACACGTTTTTTGATCCCATGGAGGCTATTGTGGCTCTTCATACCTTTGCAAGTGCCTACATCTTGAAAAGCAGACCCTTCAAATAGCAGTCTGACTATTTTTAGTATACCTAGCCTTCTGGTCTCTTTTTAAAAGTCTTTGCACTTTTCTGTGCTTATATAAGTTGTTTTGTGATTATTGTAGCATGCAGCTTCAGGTGCCAATTGTAGCAGACAATGCCACCTAGAAATGTCTGAAATAGAGGTTTTGAAGTGATTTCCTTCCTTGGTTGCTTCTTAATGACAGTAAGAAATAAATGTTGACACAAACACACACCCTGCTCAAATCCCTGCTTCTCAGTAGTGACTAGGAATAACTGTATGGCAATGTCTTCAAAGTGCAATGTGTAAAAATGCAAAAGTCTAGTTTGCTCAATGACTGGTCCTTGGTTTTAGAAAAACTAGCCATAGTCACTTGAATATCTGCCATAGTTAGCATGCATCAGTTGGTTGTAAATATAACAGAGGTAACAGAGTAAGATACTGTATATAAAAGCACATAAGGGGACATGTAGATGTGCACTGTTACGATTTTATATGCCTATTTGGATATGGTTTAGGTCTTAGAAAGATGGGTCTAGTAGCTGATGGAAATCATTGTAATGATTTGTGTCACATGCTATGGACAAAAGAAACAAGCTTCAAATATCCAACACTGTTCTAAAGGTTGTATCACTTGAGCAGTAGCCCTCCAAGCCACATAGTAAACCAAGTGTGGAATGGAATATGGATCTTTTATTCATTTTTTTTTCTTTTTAAAAAAATGAAATATCTAATGTGCAACCTATTGGACTACCGAAAACAGGTTATTGAATCCTAGCCAGTATACCTAATACACCAGCATAAATAGCTATATCCAGAGATAGTCATGTTGGCTATGTAGCATAGTACAATAACATCCAAAACCCACCAAACAGTGATACCTTTATTGGCCAATCAAAATGTATAAAATTGCAAGCTTTCAAGTAGCTATAGTTAAACTGTATAACAACAATGGGGACTATAATGTTTCATCCTCACACACCATTTTTTTGTTGCAGATACCAGACCTCTCATGGCAGTTAAAAAAAACCAAAACACACAAATAATGTGTCTTTCATCTGCCAGAGATTTGGTTCAAATGACTCTGCATGCATGCCTGCTATTTTCTTTTTAAAAATAATAGGCATACATGCATACACCTACCATTTTTGGAAGAGATGCAGCCCACAGTGGGTTGTGGAGGGCAAAAGTGATCACTAAAGGGATGCCTTCTCTGCTGTAAAACAGTAGATCTAGTTACTTCCTCTTTTGCACCAGAAAGAAAGGATGAAGAAGAGTTAACCAAATACTCAGTGACATCAAGGGACATTATGTCCCCTGACATCATTTGTAATGCCATCACAGGAGGTTGGTGGAGGAGGAAACCAGTTCCTGCAAAACTTCCAAATCACACATTAAGCAAACATGCTATATTTTGTTTGATATACTGTATATACTCATGTATAAGTTTAGAATTTTTAGTCAAAATATTGACTCCCAAAACCCCAAGTCAACTTATCTACAAGTCAGTGTAAGAAGTGTATTTTAACTCTTATTTTAAAAAAAAACCACTCTGGTGAAAGGCAAAAATCTGTCCTGGAAGCACTGACACACACCCACATCTCTCTCATCTATGCAACCTTTAGTGTGAATGCAAACAGTTATGCATGCTGGAAATTTGTAAGTTCTTTGGCATTATCACACAGAGATGGGATCACTCCCCCATCCTTATCCCATCATTAACCCGTTCATGACTGTGGCAGCACGAAAAGCTTTCAAATTGTAGCACTGATCCTGCCATTAACCTGTCATTAAAGCGGCATGGCCATAACGCGAACTTCTGTTAATGTGAAACACCAGCCAATGTTGCTTTAATGATGGTTAATGGCCGGATAATGATGGGTTCTGCATGACTTCATCTGAAAGTCTTTTGCCCTCATTCGTGCTTTCCAGGTGGGATAAGCGTGAATCCTGTCTGAAAGCCCTTCCCGCAATTGCTTGGGTAGGATGATAACATGACGGGACGAGCTGGGATGTCCCTCATCTGATAATCTCCATTGTTTCCTTTGCTTTGTTATGTGCTCTTAAGTTTTACCCTTGACTTATGAAATCATAATTCATAATAATCAAATCAAAATCCATAATCCATAATGCATGAGGTCAATTGTATGCAATATGTTAAATTATTTCCCCTTCTTACCAGTCTTTTTAGACTAAAATTTCTAGACTTATACATGAGTATATGCAGTACAGTTGGCCCTTCTTATACACTGATTTTTTATACACGGATTCAAACATCCACGGTTCAAAAAAAGTATACATTTCAAATATCAAACTTTGATTTTCCATTTTTATAAGGGACACCATTTTGCTATTTCATTATATTTAATGGGACATGAGCATCCATGGATTTTGTTATCCATGGGGGATCTTGGAACCAAACCCCAGCATATAACAAGGGTCCACTGTATCTTCCATGGGAAAAGCCAAAACAGAAATGGAAATGGAAACTTGCGTGGGTTTCTTCTGAAGTCAGGAAATGTGTGTTTCGCCGGGAAACTGCAAGTTTTAATAGTTGCAATCTGACTCTTTCAACCTTTTCTCTGACTAGCAAAAAATGAAGCTACAAATGGAAAATATTATGTGGACCAGTGGACCTATTAATTGCCCTGTTGGCCTAGTTAATTTTTTAAAAATTTAATCTCCTGCACATAGCTAATTTATATTTTATAGCTGCTTTTTAATGTTTGGTCTCTTGAATTTTCTGTCTGTCTTGCTTCACAGCCAACCAAGTGACGTGAAAAATTAGCACTCCGAATTTGCAGTTTCAGTTGTACATAACGGCTTTTACACAGATGGACTCTCTTGCCAGTTTTTTTCCAATGTACAGTAAGCTTAGCATTAGTAGAAGCTGTCTTGCCCCCTCTTTTTTTTTTTTTTGCAAAGAAAGATCATCTGCATTGAGTGTTTGAATCTGAATGCAACTGGGCTGTTGGAAACATTTGTTTAAGACCAGATAGGACTTTTCACACAACTAAAAGTGACCTAGTGGTTTGAGCATTGGACTATGACTCTGGAGTCTAGAGTTTTAGCCATGGAAACCCCCTGTATGAGCTTGGGCAAGTCACACTGTCTTGGTCTCAGATGAAGGCAATGGCAAACCCCCTCTGAACAAATCTTGCTAGCAAAACCCAATAATAGGGTCACCATAAATCAGAAACAACTCAAAGGCACACAATAATATCTTTGTTATAGTGTAATGTATGCAAGGAGGCATTTCTGATTGGTTTGGGAGGTGCACATAGAGCAAATCACAGGTGCCAGGATGCTTGGTGGAACATCCTATCATGCACCCATAGATTTGTATAGCAGAGATATCTTACAGTGATTTGAAGGAATTACTTCTCTGTGGTGGCATCCATTCCATAGAATTAACTACCTTTAGTGATGAAATGGACACCTACAGTGCAAGCTTCTGCTGTTCAGTAAAAACATATATATTCATCTGGGCATTCCCAGGTGTTTACTGAATTTGGCTTCTTTGTATGATTTTTGTAGTACTTTTTGTATTGCATTTATCTTGTAAACTACCTGTACCTTGTTAGCTTTTATGATTAAATGAGTCATTTCTTTGCCAAAAGAGATTTGTCCCAAATGCCTCTCTGCCAAAACTTTGTGATAGCCCTTATTCATCCTTGCTGCAATCATTGGTATCTCACCAGATGTACTTTCACATAACATTTAGCTGCAGGCACAGCATTTACATTCCAGAGATTCCAGCCTTCACTTTGCAAGAGAGAGTTTCTAGCCCCTCATGATCAGGATGTTCTATCTTGTTAATGTGTTAAACTGGTTTAACATATGGTTGCCTCTGAGATGCACACAGTGTGGTCAGGTTTCTTTGTGAAGTATTTTTCAGGTTCTTTTTAACCTGACTGGTGAAATCCTATGAAAATTGTAAAATAAAGTGGAAAACCAGTCCAAATTGAAAGTTGAATCACATGTTCTTCATATTATAAGATCATTTTACAACTTAAATGTCTGTTTATAATCTCTGCCTCTAACATGCAGAGTTCATCACAAGGGGGAGTGGGGTATTCCTGACCTTAGTTTAAACTAATGGAATATACAGTCAGCCCTTCTTATACATGGATTTCTTATACATGGATTCAAGCATCCATGGTTTGAAAATGTTCAAAAAAGGTATAAATTTCAAATATTAAACCTTGATTTCTTCTTCGTGGTCTCTGCGAATCATACAAATGGGTTTCACTGTCATTTTTACAAAGGACACATTTGCTAGTCATTATATTTAATGACTACACGGATTTGTTACCATGGGGGATCTTGAACCAAATCCCAGGTTAACAACGTCCACTGTAATTCATTTAGTAGCCCAATATTGCACTGGCATTTGTTTAATCATTTAACCTTTGAATCATGGGCCGTACATGCTTCCAGACACTGTTGTTGGCTTTTTGATATATCACGGTTTTTTTAACAATACATCTCTTAATTTTCTGACCCTATAATTTAACCGTTTACACCAGGAATCCTGCTCATTAAGGACTACTCTCTATGCATGCCACCATTTCTGGAAAGGTCGAAACACACTGTCTGGTTCACCCTCAGTCATTGCTTCAAAATTATCATTAACTGTTAACTGAGAGGTCGATAAAATAACACCTCATGTTTTCCTGATTCATGCTTTGTTTCTTCACTGAAAACCCTCAAACAGTATCCGCCCAAGCTCCAGTAATGTCGTTCTTACTGCGCCCCTACTTTTCCATATTAGTTAATCCATGCGCACTAATTGCCTTCTCTGGCTCGATTTTAGCTCCACGTTGTTGATAAATGTTTAATCTTCTTTATTAGATTTTATCCCCCTCCCCCTGCCACTTCCTCCAAGGAGCTCCTGGGTAGCCTTCATGATTTCCCTCCTTCTGTTTTTATTCTCACAGTTAATCTGTGAAGTCGATTAACTGAACAATTGTGGCCTGTCCGGGTTACCCACTGCAGTTTGGTGTGGAAATTTAAAACTGGGTCTCCACAATTCCTCCAAGCACCGCACACATAGATTCTCCTTAGAGCAATAGCTCTACGATTTCTATACTGGTCATAGGAACCCAGCCTCTCCATGCGGTTTACCGTCTGTACGGCAATGCCCCCACAAGCTGGGTACTCCTTACACACGCAAAAGAATGAAGGGCTATCCACCTGGACGCCCTTGGGGCTCAAACTCACAACTTTGCTGCGTACCAGCCATTTAACCACTGCCACCACTGGGCTCAATTCTTTTGATACTGTTTTGATTCATGCGCCTTTTCCATTCATAGAATCATAGATCGTGAGTTGGAAGAGACCAATAGGGCATCCAGTCCAACCCTGCATGCAGGAACATCAAATCAAAGCATCCCTGACAGATGGCCATCCGCCTCTGTTCAAAGACCTCCAGGAGGAGACTCTCCCACCCCGAGCGGAGTGCATCCACGGTCGAACGCCCTTACGTCGGCAGTTCCTCCTAATGTTCAGGGGAATCTCTTTTCCAGTAGCTTGCACCATTGTTCCGGGTCCTGTTCTCTGGACGCAGCAGTAAAGAAAACAAGCTTGCTCCCTCTTCACATGACATCCTTTCCCATCTTTCAACAGGGTACATATCGCCTCTTAACCGTCTTTCTCCAGGCTAAACATCCCCCGCTCCCTAAGTCTTCCTCATAGCGCATGGTCTTCCAGACCTTCACCATTTTTGTCCGCCTCTTTGGACACGCTCCAGTTTCTCGATGTCCTTCTGAATTGTGGGCCCGAAACTGGACACAAATTCAGTGGCCCTGACCAGAGCAGCGCTACAGTGGCCCCCTATTCTCTCTGATCTAGACACTACCTTCTATTGTGCCGCCTACAATAGCATTGGCCTTTTTGCGCCACATCACACTGCACTAGTCAACTGCGCACTGGACTCCAGATCCCTTTCACAACGGAGTTGCCTTTTGGGGAGATATATATAATCTTTTATTAATTTGTAATTTAATAAATAAACCATGAAAAATAGCACCATCGAAGATTAGATTTTTTCAGAAAAAATTTAACAAATGGAAAAAATTAAAACTCAAACATATTCGAAAAAGGGACTTTGTACCCCCTCTCTTCTTCTTCTTCTTGTCTCTCAGGAAGGAGGATCTTATTGTTACCACTTGATAAAGGCCCATGCTCTAAAAAAAATAAGGGATGAAGGCTTCTCTTACTATATTCTAATTACTAGGGAACTAACAGCCTTGGTAAAGGTCTATTTGGCCCCTAATATGTCCTTTACACTATATAAATTCAATTTTCTATAGACTCTTAAATCCAAAAAATTATCTAATAAATTTATCAATACTGTACAAATAATATAATATTACAATAAATCTTTCCCTGCACCTCCCAACGAATTATAGTGATTAAAAAAAGAAGAAAAGCAAAAATAAACAGGAAGCTTTTTTTATAAATTCCTTTCTACTTCGGTTTGCGATTCTATTTAGTCTCTTGGAAATTTGAAAACAGAAATTAACATGTATCAATGCTTAGCCATATTATCAGAAACGCCCTCCAACTTAAACCAATTTTATTTTCCTCTTTACCGTCTCTCAATTCTCACTTCCATTTCATTGACCACCACAATTTACTGGGTTGCGATCTGAAGAAAAAGAAATATCTAAATCCCAAAAACTTTTTCCACACAATTAGATCAGGGACTTTTTTCCACATTTCCTTTCTCTTGTTGTTATTTTATTTTGGACATGACAAGATATAATATCTATTCTAGTTCGCTATAATCATTGATCCTTCATCATCCAATTTTCCCAAGTTGGCAACTTCTTTAGGTTTTCCCAGGAAACCGCGTATCTCCATTCTAGCCGCGGGTATAAGGTAAACATTGTAAAAGAACTATCCTCCAGTTCCTGCTGCTTCGGTCTTTTAGGGTCAAGAACTTAGTTATGTTCAGTAGGAAATAGTTTTGGGATTTCAATTTGGAAATTTTTATTTCAAGGATTTTGTTTGTAATAGTCAAATGTATTTTAACCGAATTTTTGAATTTCTGGGCATTTCCACCACATTGTGGAAATGTTGTCCCCTTCTCTTATTCCGCCTCTCCAACCAATTTCCATCTGTGAGGTGGGTTCATGAACATTTTTTTTAATTTCCAGGGGGTGTAATATTTACCACCTGTTCATAATCTTTAGAAAATTTTCTTTCAGATTTCTGGGCCCACTTGGAAACTTATTCTGTCTTGGGTTCCAAGCCCCTTCCCATTCGTCCATATTAATTGTCATGTTTAAGTCCTCGGGCCCCCTTTTCATATAATCCCTTGACTACAAGTTTCTCTAGAGTTCTGTTCCAAAAATAGATTGTATTAGTTTGGTTTATTTTTTTTTTATCCCTATTGCCAAAGTACTCGTCCCAATTCGGTTTTAATTTTTAAACAAGTTCTATTCCCTTTCTCTTTAATCTTCTTTTGTTATTTGGAAAACTCTGTATATAGTTTAAACCACGTTATCTCGCGTAACCCCTCTTCTTCCAGCCTCTTCTCTCTTGTTTTGATGTTAACTTTTCCCTGGTCCTGACTTAAATCAAAGATTTTTGGTTAAGTTTAGCCAGTTGCCTCCTGCGAAAAGGCCATCGCCAAAAAAACGCCTCTTGGGTGAAGGGGTCCAGATGGTAATTAAAATCCAAAAAACACTTTTTTTATTCTTATTCCAAGTTAATTAATAAGTTGATTTTTTAATTAGCGTGTATTGTCGAAAATCCTTGTTGTGTTCTACTTTATCGTAGGCACAAAAAAGGCCATTTGCCCCCCGAAAAATTCTTAAGTGGGTATTCTCCAAAATTAAAAAATGTGAAGGGGGGTCATCACAAACTTTTCAAAACCACTGTATCCACACCGTCTGGCAAGCCCCATAATATAGTTGAACGTCCCGGCCAGAGGAAAAAACCCCCTCTTCTTTTTAGCATCCTTCAATGTGGACCATTTTTCTCCTAGGCTTTCTTTCCTTTCCAAACAAAATTTTTTGGAGTTCCTTTTCCAATTCCTAAAGATATTTTCTTTTATTCTCCATTGGTTAAATTCTATGTAGTAAAAAACATTAAATTTCTTGGGAAGGGGGAAGACACTACCAATCTTAATTGTGGGAGATCTCCCCAGTATCGAAAGGTTAATGATTCCATCTTTTCATATTTACTGATATATTTAAAAACATTAACATAGTTATTTCCAAAGCAGTCTAAAGGTTATTCTTTAGGCTAACCAAAAAACCCCCAAGTATTTAAAGCTTTTTTTTTTCCTCTTTGTAATAAAACCAGTCTTTCTTTTCTAACCAAATCGAACTTCTTCTCCTTGGTAAGGTTTTTTGTTAACAAATGAGGTATTGTTCTTGTTTGATCTCTTAATCCGGTAACATTTCAAAACTGATTTAATTTCATTATTTTTAAAGTAAAGGGGGAGTCTATCCATTGGGAATCGGGGGTGTCTTATTCTTTCCAATACTTAAAAAATAACATTCATCTGCGAACACCCTCATTTTCAATTTCCAAAACCTTTTTTTTTTTTAACCCTCTGATGTTCTTAATTTTGATTAATACCAATGATTAGAATTTTTCATGCTTGTCAGGAAAAAAAGAAGGCGGGGAGAGGGGCACCCTTGGCTCACTCCGCCTCTTCTAAAAGATGTTTTTAAAATCTGAGATTTCCCCCCGTTTAACAACCCCCACTTGCGCACTTTGATGTTTGTATATTGTCTTATCTGATCTATGAATACTCCCCCAGGCCTCGTTGGATTAAGGAGTTTTCGAGCACGACAATCCCAACTTAAAGATCGAAAAGCCTTTTCCATATCTAAATGCAACTACGCAAACATTTTCTCTTCATTGTTGCACGTGATAAATACTCTAGGCAGTTTATTATTTGGTTCTGATATTATCTCTTAATTGCCTGCCTGGTAAAAAACCACTTCTGGTTTTTTCCCAGTATCGTATTTAAGAATCGTTTTTAGTCTTTTGCTAAGATGTGAGTACAAATCTTTATAATCAAATTAATAGACTTAAATTGGGCGGTTAGTTTAGTTGTAGGGTAGTTTGATACTGGGTTTGTTTTGATACTAATAACGGATTTCTTCTTTTCCTTCCTTATGTATGGAGAGACGCTATTGGCTGCCTCCAGGGAGGGAGGGGGGATTCCTTTCTGTTTGCTTAATTGAAAGATTACATAGGCTTATTTTAAATGGATTTAACCAATTTCCCATTTAAATTCCTTGTAAAATTTTGGAAAGTGGAAGCCATTCCCTTCCGGGGGATTTGGCTTCCTTCCAGACTTCTCGATTTGCTTTATTATTTCTTGTTTCGAGATTGCCTCATTTTAATCTTTTCTTTGGGGTCTTCGGAAATTCTATGCTTAATTTCCCTTCTTAATGTTACTTCTTGGAGGCCGTTTTTTTGTTTCTTTTATAGTAAGCCTTGAGCCTTATATAGATTTTTGATAATTTTTAAAACTCTCGGATGGAATCTAATATTATCTCTCCCCTAGAAGTGACCCCCTCCTTTATCTGTTTTTAAACTTGGGGATAATTTTCGTTCCCTTCTTTTTTTTAGTTCTTTGCTAACCATTTCCCCCACTTTATTCACATATTTTCAAAAAAAATTTGCTGTTGGTCGCCCTTAAATTTCTGTATTTTATAAAGTTAATTTTACTTTGTGTTTGTGTTGCAGGATTTTTTCTTTCGTTCCTGATCTGAGTAGTATTTGTCGGGTCAGCTTTTATTTAGCAAATAATTCTTTCTCTTTACGTTCCCCACAGATCTTTCTCCCTACATTTTGTTAATTCTCTTTACTTTTCCGCGGGCTCTTTTCAGAAATAACCCCCGAAACACCGCTTTTAAAACCCGATTCCCAAACCACATTATTCTTATCTCTTTGCATCGTTAATCTCAAAATAAAATGGCTATCTCTTTCTCTATTTTTCCACAAAACGGCTTTATCTCCTAAAAAAAGCTCATACCCTTTCGTCTCCATTGACAGTTTCCCCGCTTCCCAAATCTTCCATCGTTCATCTCAATCAAAACAGTGATCAGATAGTGATCTAGGGTCCTAATTACATTTGACTTCCACCTTTGTCCGCCCAATATGGCAGACAGTTTTAAAAAAATAATCAAATACGGGAACCATTGATTATAGTGGTTCGGAATAAAAAGTCAAATCCTGGTTTAATCTTCATTTTTTGTAGGAACCCAAAGGTCCTACAAGGTATGTTTCCCTGCCTCAAATCTTCTGCAGCTCTTGGGAAAGTTTCCCTGAATGTCCTTAATCTTTTTTTCGCCTTCCTGTCCCCCCCCCTCTTGGGATTATGACCCCATTTTATTAAAGTCTCCCGCCAATATTATATTGTTTTGCCATCATTTCATAGGACATTAGTTCTTCATTTTAATTTTCTGATAATAAATGTCTTTTTTTTCCCAGTGGCCGTAAAACATTCACAATATTCAAGTCTTCTTATCAACCTATATCTATTTCTATTATTTGACAATCTTCCCTTCGGGATTCGTTCTTTAGTTCTTTTCGTTGTAAAATTCATGTTTACATAAACCACTAAATCCTCTCTGTTCTCTTTTTTTTTTGTTTGGACCAAAGGCAAAGCAAATTGCCCAAAATTTTTAGGGTTTCTCAAATATTTTTCCTCCCCTTTCCTATATTTTAGTTTCTGTTAGAAAGGACTACACTCGTAATATTTTCTCTTTTTCCCCAAAAAGTGAATGAACTATTTGTTTCTCTTTTTTCCCTGTTTATTTTACCCCCTCCACATTCCAGGGATGCCAGTTTGAAGCATCATTTTGTATCAGGATTTACTATCCTCAAAAAAACTTAGTCTACTTTCTTAGACTTACCCCCCATGCAAAAAAAAACGTAAGATAATTTTATCGTACCCAAAAAACCTACGTCAAAAAAGGACAACAATTCTAGCTTTTCCCCCCCCTAGGAAAAAAAATCAGACAAGTACAGTTCCACATCCCCCTATAAATTAAAAGAATTTATAGACCCGATTAGGTTTCAAAACGATCTTAGATGGGGTAAATGCGAGGTTATCTTCTAAATCCAGATTCAAAAAAGCAAATTTGAGTTCAGATTTCTCTTTTCTCTTTGTTTGGGAATCCTTTTTTTCTGAAGGCTGGATCAAGTGGGAGGTCCATTCTTCTTTGGGGCTGTCGCTTCTACTACCCGAATTCTTCTCTCCGTTGGATTTCTCATCCTCCAAAGGTCGGAGTTGTCGGAAAGTTCTGTAGAAATTCTCTCGCCTTCTCAGTCGGTATTTATTTTGGAATTCTTATGATTCAATATAAAGGTGACCACCCCTTCCGGATTCATCCCATCTATAATTGAACCTTTATTTTTTGTTAGCAATTGCCGTTTAAGAAATTTATTACTGTTGTCTTCTGGTTTTATAATTGAAGAGGTAAGTCTCTAAAAAATAGAACACCGGGGCATCATCTTCTATCATTAAGTTGTCTTCTGTAGTTTCTTTTGTATGAACCCCTTTCTTTTCTCCTTGTGGTTGTTAAAAAACAAATTAACAATATAGTCGGCTGACAAAGCCTTTTTTATTGGGAAAATTTAAGAGGGTTGAACTCGAAGATTTATCCCGTTTTGTTTTTGCGTTTCTAGACCAGATCTATCGAAGTCTAGTCTAAGACACGCGGGATCTTTATTAAAGCTGGGAAAAAGGAAATAACAAGCGGGAAACACTATTCTTCGAGGTTCCTCATTCTCACCTCTGGGAGGGGCCTCTTATTTTTAATGGGCCTTTGTCTATGTGGCCTTTTTTTCTTGTATTTGGCAGAAGAAATCTCTTGAAGCTGATGTTTCTTTTCCCAAAATTTTTTTATTTAATGACTTTTCTCTCCAAACATCCCGCTGTATCTTCGATAAAAATATTTAAGCTGTACTCTTTTAATATCCGCAATTTCTTTATTAAACAAAAAGTCGATCTTTTGGCCAAGCCCTTCAATTTCCATGCCTGTTCGCGCCTTAATTTATTTCTCTAAAGATTTTTGCTCTTTCCCTTAATTTTCCAGTTTGAAAATTTCTTCCTTAAATTTCTCGTTTAGTTCCTTCCAGTTATCAAAGATGTTTATTTCTGTGCTTTTGTTTAGATCATTAATGAGTTCTCGTCTCGTTAATTTCTGTTGGTATTCACTCATAATAAGCTTTTTGTATTTTTGCCACTTTCTCGTGGTCCATTGGTGTAAATTTCCTGAGAATTTCTTTTCTTCACGAAACAGGGTTATATCTTTGTGGAATTAAACTTATCAAAGGGCACCTCAAACAAAAGCTGAAGGAGATCTTAGCTTTCGTGTCAAAATTAGCCAGCCCCTTTTATCTTAAACAGAAGTAAATCTCCTTCTGGCTGGAGTTAAGGGCTTCAGGTTTGGCTATGACTGAAAGTTTGTGCTAACTAAATGGTTCAAAACCACCTTCTGTTACCAGTTCTAAGAGAAAAAAAGTCTAATTAGTAGCAACACTGAAAAACGAAAAAATGCGGGGAAAGAAAACACCTCCCCTTAATTCTCAGCTGGAAAAACTCAATCGCTCTTTGAGGGGGGAATCAAAAAATTACAAAAAAAAAAAAAGTTAGTACCGGTCTGTCCAAATGTGCATGATGACCTTATTTATTAGTCATTTAAAAAATATCCGTTTTCCCCAAATAGGGAAGGGAAAAAGAGAAATCCTTCTAAACATTGGTGGGAGGATACTTTTTTTTTGTTGCGGGGGGGGGGGGTTCTCAAAAAGGGGCGGGCGTTTCAAAAAAAAAAAACCCCTTGCTCTTTCTTTTTTCCTAAACTCCCCACCAAAATTGTTTCTTTCTATTCATTCGTTTCCTCTCAATTTTATCCTTGGCTGCCAGGGTTTTCTTCCAAAATAAAGAATTACAGAGAGAGGAGCCTCATTCGGTTCTCACTATTTTTATTCCTTTCAACTCAACAAGAGGAGGAGGAGGATCCCCTACTCCTTGGACCTTGTTTCCTCTTCCCTTTCTTGCGAGACAATCGAGTGTTAATGCTGCGCGCTGCCTCACAAAGGGTCTTTCTAGAGGCAGCTTCAAAAAAATTTAACATTAAAAAAGGTTGCGCCTTGGGAACGCTGGTTGTCCAAAAGACTTTAACTTCTGCAGTCCCGGCTGGTCTTGTCTTGCGACCTTCCCCGAACCCTTTCTCATACGACCCCTGAAAGGGTTGTGGGCGGAGGAGCCGAATTCTCCGGACCCCGGAAAGCCCTCGGCTCAAGCCTCTCTCGGCTTGGGCTTTCCCTCTTTGGTCTCTTCACCCGTTCAGTTGTTATATCCGTTAGAGACCTTAAACGGGGCACAAAACTGAGAGGAAAGAAAAGGCCAGAGGCAGGCCGCTTCTTGCTTCCCCACGCGCCTCGGGCGTCGCCAACCGGACAGTCTCCCTTTCATCCAGTAGTTTCATTGCCCATGGAGTGCTATTGGTTAATGGGTAACCCTGTTGCCTGTTCTGGGCCCATTATGACAGTTAGCGCTTGCTTCATGGGATCCATCGGACACAAAAAAGGTTGTGGTTTTGTTTGCTCTGTAATTGTTTGATGGATTTTACCTTTGGTTTTAAAAACCTTATCCACTCCGACTGGCTGTTGTTCCTTGCTAATAAGTTAGTTAATTCAACACAAGCTCTGCCAGGCCTTCTGCAAGATTCCATGGAGTTGTTAAGCCCACTGTCATTTTTGTTCTTTCTCATGGAAGCAGATTTTTCCAACGCTTTCAGGCAAAAAGAAAGCTTTCCTGGAGAAATCGAAATTTCTTGCATGTTCCTCATGTTATTAGTCTCAGAAATTTAAACCAAAAAAATTGGGGCCTTAAAAAACTTTGGCTTCAATTATCCATGGGATTAGTTTGTTAAGTTTCTGTACTTAGTATTATCCAAAAAAGAGTTTTCTCTTAAATAGGAGTGGGGCAAAAAAAGTGAGGGGCTTAGTCCATCCCAGGAGAACGTACAAAGAAGAAGCGGACTCCCCTGTAGTTTTTTCCCACGCAGTCCCATTTTCTGATCTTTTTGAATTGGCCTACTGGCTCCGCGGAAAATTGACGTTGTTGCAAGCTTTTTTCATTGCTGGCTTATCAAAGGAGCAACTGAGTGGAACTCGGGCTGGAGAAAACATTTGAATAAGATTTTATGTATGTTTGCCAGTTTTTTTCAGGAATTCAGGGCAACGTTATCACCTACAGTTAAAGGCTAGAATCACTGCTAGCTATAAAGTATTTAATTTACTTCTTTGCTTTTGGTTTTCTATTCTTTTTGAAAATGCACCTATTTTCTTTATCTCTGCTTGTGGCCTGGTCACCTCTCCCCCTTACACATATAGGCCACAATTTACCATCGGTTCCTCCTCATCCATTCAGCCATTTCTTATGTGAACACAAAACAGTTTTCTGCTAGAATTTAGTAGGTCTTTGGCTATTCTCCGTTACTTGTCATTTACATCCTTGTTTTACATTCCCCCCTACATTTTTAAACCTCGACTTATCCACAAGTCAGAACACAAAAAATCCAAACTTGTGGCTCCAAAAATTCTTACCCCTCGATTTCTACCCCGGAGGGCCAAAACACTTATAGTCAAGTATAAAAAGGGTTTAGTAAATCTTTTTTTTTTGGGGGGACTCTGAACACCAAAGCTTTCTCTACCAACTGATTCTGCTGGCCCCTTCCTACGTAGTTGGGGGAAAACTAAACTCTTATCTAGGTGGGACTCTCTATCTCCATTCTCCTCTTCTTTGATAAGCATTGTGCTTATAGCAATAAGTTTTAAACACATTTAAAACTAATACAGCTTTATGCTATCTATTGTTGATGGTTAAAACCCAGTAGATTTTATACATTAAGTAATATTTGCTTTTCTCTACTGGCTGTGAGTTTGAAAAGTTTATGACTGTCTGGACTATGATGTTTGAAGTTTTAAATATAGCCCTAAATTAAACAAGTCGCTCTAAATGTCTACATCTGGTGATCTATGGGCTGGATAATAGAGGCTAAAGGATGGGGGACAGGTCCTTCTATGGTGTTTTTTAGGGGTGAAAGAGGGCTTAAAGATTTCTCTCTTCATACGACACATTAATAATATTAACTGGCCCCCTGCTGGACCTGTACTGGCACTGGAGAAGGCTGACAGGCTCTGTGAAAATGAGAGTGTGAGGGCCAGATTCAAGGTAAAATGGTTATTTTTTATGCAACAACGGTTTGGTTGGCGTTGTTGTGTTGCTGGCTGTTGATTGGACCACCATCAGAAAATTGGGACTGGGCTCGCCGGGTTGGCAATTCCCAGGTTTTAAAAAATATACATCACAGGGAGGAAGGCGCATGGCCCTTCTACAGCTGCCTGTGGTGGACACTGCAGCTCCCCACATCCCTCCACCAATTTAGCAATTGTTGGCCAAGGATTGATGGGAGCTGAGATGGCAACTAAAACAGCATGTAGGGGTTACCATGCTCCCTACCTGTTGTTAAGAAAACAAACTAGTTTAAGCAACAACCAGCCGTGACCACCTTGGGTATGTGGAGCAGCATCTAAAAACTACTATGGAAGCATTTTTTTCAATTTGGACTTGACAATGTTTTTATTCCCTGGAAAAAACAGTTAAGTAAAATAATTTCTTGACACTACAACTGCTTAGCGTTCTATATCATTATTTTAAAAAGTTTTTGATTCCGGGGCATGGATTGTTGTGTTGCTACATTGTGAATCACTGGACAAAGGGCGACTTAGTTACAGGCTTTTCCGAATTATTGATTCCCACCTCTGGCCTTTTTCTGCTCAACTGTAGCTGCTTGCTGTTCTCATCCATCTGTCTTAAATTTGTGGTGTTTAAATTGGCGGTTTTCGCTTTTTTCAATTTTTCCTGGGAAACTGCTATTAAGAAGGTTGGACATTCTTAATGGAAAGCGAGAAAAAATTCTACAAATTTGGGACTGTATTCAGGTAATTTTACAGAGGGTCCAAGGGGCACAATCTTTTTTTTTTATCTTACTTTTCGAACCCCATTCTGTCTTGTTTATAGTAATATATTGGTCAAAACCCGTTGATTATGCTGTTGTGAAACAGGAGGAGATGGAGCTAGTCGATTTTAATGCTGTTCATCAAGAAGAGAAGTGAATCTTTGCAGTTACTAATGGTGGAGAAGTGATCAAAAGGAAGGAATGTTTAAAAAAAATCTATTTTTTAAAAACGCAACCCCCCCCCTGTTGGTTGTCTCTCATGTAAAGTTGAAATTTGGATTGATGTTAGTAACTCCTCCTAGGCTTTGCTGATTGTGATAAACAACTTGAATCTGGACTGTTTTATAAGGGTTGTTGTCCAAAGCGCCACCCAAGGAAATTTAAAAAACAAAAGTTTTTAAAGCCCAGAGCCCCCACCTCCAGGCGCATAAGATGCTGTTAAAAAAAACTTAGGATGATCAAAACACAACACAGTCTCAAAATACACGGTAAACATCTAAAAAAGCACAGTGTGCTGCAAAAAAAACCACAAACTAATAAAAGGGGCTGACACATAATTTGTACCGCTAAGAGAAAAAAGGAAAACACATCTACAGTATTATTGTACTGTAATAGACCCCACGTTACGGGAAGTCGGAGGATAGGTCTGTTTGGGGCCCAAATGAAGGATTGATGTGAAAACAGGGGAATACATAAGTCGGAGGGTTTAAAAATTTCGGGGATGTCAACCAACAAAGGTCTAAAAGGATGGAAAAGGCAAAAAGGAAAAAACACTTGTCCCAAAAGAACGTACAACAATTCCAGCAGGCAAAACTGGTTGTGCTCAAAATAAAAGGCTAGAGCGATGATTGGAGGAGTTAGATTGGGGGTTCAGTGCTTTTCAGAAATTGTAAACTTCTCTGACTTCCCCCCCCCCCCCCCACTCAGCAAATGGTTCCATTTTTCATTAAGGGTTAAAAGGACATTTGGGCTTACTTGATTCCTGGGATACATTTGATGACTACCTAAAAAAATTAGGATTACACATGGAGTATATGGCAGTATTTATTTTTCAAATTTATTTGTTTGTTTAATTTAATCATCACCTTTTTCATTGGGATGAGTCCTCCAAGGCGTCACATCAACTAAGACCAAAGTACACTAAAACCTAAATAATTTGATACAAAAGTTTTATTCAAAAAAAAAAATAGCTCCATTAAAAAATGGCTCAAATACACAGTTTAAATTTTTAAAAAATGCTATTAAACAAGTAAACGATTAAAACATAAATATAGTATACCCTGGTTCAAAAGATCTTTTTTGCCCCCCCCCCATAGAAACTTAAAAAAAAAGTCAAAGTTAATTTACCTAAATTAAA
>NC_056522.1:164838015-164893264 GCF_019175285.1 Sceloporus undulatus | reverse complement strand
TCCATCGCCTGCTTGGCGGAAAAATTGCGGAACTGGGGAAAAGAGCCGGAAGGCAGGGGCCTTATAACGGGTGGGCGGAGTTACCGCCAAAAAGTTTCAATATGTTGCAGAGTGAACTCTGCCCAGTGATTCCAGTAGGTTCCGAGCAGCACTGCGCAGGCGCATTGAAACCCATTTGTATGTATTCGCAGATGACCACTCGAAGAAATACCGTTACAGGTAAGCAACCTGTCCTTTCCATTTTTACAAAGGACACCATTTTGCTATGTCATTATTTTTAATGGAATACACGGATTTTGTTATCCATGGGGGATCTTGGAACCAAATCCCAGTGTATAACAACAGTCCACTGTAATTTCATTTAGTAGCCCCTAATATTGCCACTGGCATTTGTTTTAATATTTAACCTTTGAATCATGGGCAGTACATGCTTTCCAGAACTGTTTTGTTGGCTTTTTGATCATATCACGGTTTTAAAATACATCTCTTAATTATTTCTGACCTATAATTTAAACGTTTAACACCAGGAATCCTGCTCATTTAAGAGACTATCTCTATGCATAGCCACCATTTCTGGAAAGGTTCAGAAACACACTGTATGGTTCACCTCATGTAATTGCTTCAAATTATCATTAACTGTTAAACTGAGAGGTGATGAAATAACACCTCATTGTCTTTCTGAATGCATGCTTTGATTTCTTCACCTGAAAACCCCTCAAACAGTATCCGCCCAAGCCACAGTAATGTCGTTCTTACTGTCCCCTTTACTTTTTCCATATTAGTTAAATCCATTGGAACTAAATTGCTTCTCTGGGCTAGATTTTAGATCACGGTTGTTGATAAATGTTTTAATATTTCTTTATTAGATTTTTATCCCCCTCCCCTGCCACTTTCCTCCAAGGAGCTCATGGTAGCATTCATGATTTCCCTCCTTTCTGTTTTATTCTCACAGTAATCTTGTGAAGTAGATTAAACTGAGACAATATGTGGCTGTCCCAGGGGTTACCCAATGCATGTTGTGGTGTGAAAATTTAAACCTTGGGTCTCCACAAGTCCTCAAGCACAGCATCACATAGATTCTCACTTAGAGCAATAGCAATAACATTTAGATTTCTATACTGCTTCATAGTGAACCCAGCATTCTCCATGCGGTTTACCGTCTGTAAGGCAATTGCCCGCAACAAGCTGGGTACTCATTTTATCAACCTGCAAAAGAATGGAAGGCTATCCACCTGGAGCCCTTTGGGTGCAAGCTTTTTCATGTTGCTCATCAAAGGAGCACTGAGTGGAATCGGGCTGAGAAACATTTGAATAAGATTTATGTATGTTTGCCAGTTTTTCAAGAATCAGGCAACGTTATCACATTAAAGTTAAAGGCTATAATCACTGCTAAAGTAGTAATTTCCTTTGCTTTGTTTTTTCATTCTTTTTGATATGCACATATTTTCTTATCTCTTGCTTGTGCCTGGTCACCTTCCCCTCACATATAGCCACAATTTACCATAGTTCCCTCCTCATCCATTCAGCCATTATGGTGAACACAAACAGTTTTGATGCTAGAATTTAGTAAGTTCTTTGGCATTATTCTCCTTTACTTTGTCCTTTTACATCCTTTGTTACATTCCCCTACATTTTACCCTCGACTTATCCACAAGTCAGACCAAAAATCCATAACTGTGGCTCCAAAATCTACCCTCGATTTATACCCGAGGCCAACTTATAGTCAAGTATAAAGGGTAAATCTGGGACCTTCTGAACACAAAGCCTTTCTCTACCACTGATCTGTGGCCCCTTCCCTACGTAGTTGGGAAAATAAACTCTTATCTAGGTGACTCTCTATCTCCATCTCCTCTTCTTCGATAAGCATGCTATAGCAATAAGTTAAAACACTTTAAAACTAATACAGCTTTATGCTATCTATTGTGATGTTAAAACCAGTAGATTTTATACATAAGGTAATATTTGCTTTCTCTCCTGGCTGTGATGTTTGAAGTATGACTGTTCTGACTATGATGTTTGAAGTTTAAATATAGCCCTAAATTAACAAGTCGCTAAATGTCTACTCTGGTGATCTATGCTGGAATAGAGGCAAGATGACAGTCCTTATTGGTTTAGGAGTGAAAGAGGGCTTAAGCATTTCTCTCTTCATCAGACACATTAATAATATACTGGCTCCCTGCTGACTGATGCCACTGGAGGCTGACAGCTCTGTGAAATGAGATGTGAGCCAGATTCAAGGTAAAATGGTTATGCAACAACAAGGTTTGTTGGCTGCTGCTGCTGCTGCTGCCTGTGCTTGACACCATCAAGAAAATTGGACTGCAGAGGCTGGAGGTGAGGGTGGCAACCAGGTTAAAATATACATCACAGCGGAGGAGAGCATGCCTCTCCAGCTGCTGTGGAACTGCAGCTCCCATCATCCCTCACCATTAGCATTGTTGCCCAAAGATGATGGGAGATGCAACTAAACAGCATGGAGGGTTACATGCTCCCTACCCTTGTTGTTAAGAACCAAACTAGTTTAAGCAAACCCAGCTGTGACCACTTGGGTATGTGAGCAGCATCTAACTCCTATGGAAGCATTTTTCATTTGGACTTGAAATGTTTTTCTTCCCCTGAAAACAGTAAATCTAATTTCTGAACTACAAACTGCTAGCGTCTCTATCATATTAAAAGTTTTGATCAGGGCGTGATGTGTGTGCTAATTGTGAATCACTGGCAAAGGGCTGACTTAGTTACAAGCTTTCCATCTTGTATACCACCTCCTGCCTTTTATGCTAAATGTAGCTGCTTGCTGTTCTGCATCCATCTGTCTTAAATTTAGTGGTTTAATTGGGTTTTCGTTCAATTTTCCTGGGAACTGCATATTAAGAAGGTGGAAATTCTACATTGTGACTGTATCCAGGTACTTAAGAGTCAGGGCACATCCTTTATTTACTTAGAACCCATCTGTCTTTGTTTTACTAGTAATATATTTGGTCACAAACCCGTTGATTATGCTGAAACAGAAGAGATGAAGTCGATTTTAATGCTGTCATCAAAGAATGAATCTTCAGTTACTCATTGTGGAGAAGTAAGTACTTTTAAAATCTCTTTAAAACTCCCCCCCCCCCCTTTTTTTTTTTGTCTCCTGTAAGTTGAAATTTGGATGATGTTTAGTAACTTAAACCTAGCTTTGCTGATTGTGGATAACACTTGAATCTGGACTGTAAAGTTTGTTGTCCAAGCACCCAAGGAATTTAAAAAACAAAAGTTTAAGCAGCAGCCCCCACTCAGGAGCATAAGATGCCATGTAAAATAATAGATGATCAACAAAACAGTCTAAAAATACAGAAACATCTAAGCATAGTGTGCTGCCAAAAAACAAAATAATAAAGGCTGCCACATAATTGACAGCAGAGAAACCATATATACTTGACTGTAAATAGACCCCACGTAGAAGTCGAGGATAGGTTTTGGGGCCCAAATGAAGGATTTTGATGTGAACAGGGGATAAGTCGAGGGTAAAACTTAGGGGCATGTAACAAAGGGTCTAAAGGGTGAAGCAAAGGAAAACAATGCCAAAGAACGTACAAAATTCCAGCAGGCAAACTGGTTGTGCTCAAAATAAAGGCTAGATGGATGAGAGAATAGATGGGGGTCAGTGCTTTCAGGACAGGTTACTCTCTTGACTTTCACCCGGCAATGGTTCCATTTTTAATAAGTTAAAGGACAGTGCTTACATTGACTCATGGATAATTTGATTGACTAAAATTTCTGGACTTACACATGAGTATATGCAGTATTTCATTTTTAAATTTATTTGTTTGTTTATTTATATCTCACCTTTTTCCTGGGATGAGATCCAAGGCAGCTCACATCAAATTAAGGACAAAGTACACTAAAAAATAATTGATACAAAAGTTTTTTAAAAAAAATAGCTCCATTAAAATGCTAAATTACAACAGTTTAAAAATGCATTAAACATAGTAAAAAGATAAAACATAATATAGTATACCCTGTTCAAAAGATCTTTTTGCCATAGCAACTTAAAAGCCAAAGTACTTCCTAAATAAAAAGGTATTTGCTTGCCAGCATAAAGATGGAGGACCGGCAGACTCTTCCATGGGAAAGAACTCCACAAGGTGGGAGTCTACTCACTTTCTCATCCCCACCAAATGCACCTGGGATGGTGGCAGGACAGAGAGAAAATCTTCCCTTGAAGCTTGGACAGGATCTTAGAATAAAATACAATCTTTCAAGTAGTCTGGACCCAAGCCAGATAAAGCTTCGCCTGTTTTGTATCTGCAATGTGGATACACCTCCAGTTGTGGAAATCCTCTCCTAGGCCCAGTTGTCACCAACACTGATTTTATTTAGGCAACAAGTAAAAACTTGGCAGTTCATCAAAACCTCATTGATTTCACACTGTTTAAATGCTTTAAATCTGTTTTAACCCATTAAGTATGTTTTTAGCTTACTTAATTTTTTTAAATCATTAACTATTTTAATTTTAGTGTTAAGTCACCCTGATCTGTTTTTGATATTACCTGGAGTAGAAATATTTTAATCAAACAATATAATAAATCACAGGTGGCTGGGCAAGTGTTACCATATGGATCTGGTATAGTTCTTTTGGGGCTATTCCTTGTAATGTTTTAGGGCATTACTGAAGTGGGGAAACCACTCATTTTTTGTCACAGAGACAGCATTGTGATGTTCTCGCTTCATTCCCGAAACTATGCAATGTTGCCTGAGCTCCTGCTCTTCTTTGCCCCCAGGGAAGTGATTGGAATGCTTTTTCCACTCTAGAAAAAGCAATATTTAAAAGCAGAATAGGCAGGTAGAGGAGCAGTCAAGGAGGGGAGCAGTTTGATCATGATTTGCAGTAGTGATGTAATGTTCATCTGCAGTTAAATCACTTCAAAAGTCACTTAAACTGTATCTAAAGATTATTGCCGTGAACCTAGACTTCTGTGGTAAAATCTTGGCAGACTATCTGAAGTCCTCAAAGTGTGGAAAAACAAATGCAACACGCATGGTAAATTGTTGTTAAGAGCCTGTATGGATTACATCCTCTGATACACTGGGAGAAGGATTAGTGCTTTCAGCTTGATTTAAACAACAACATAAACCCTGCATAATTTGCCCATTTGCTCATAATGATCATGTTTACTATGTTGCTGTATATTCATCAGTAATCCAGTTGCTTTTATGTGGTCAATTTTGTCTTTGTCATGCACTTTGACTATTCTCAGAGCACATTTTATGCAAGTATTTTGATGTGAGCTGGAAGTCTCTGTTGATACAAGCTGTATCATCTTTGCAAAATGTACACTTTACACATGTGGAGCATGGGGATGAGCACACTGAGACTGCATCTGCCCTACAAAAATAATCCAGTTTGACATGACTTAACTGCCATAGCTTAATGCTATAGAATTTTGGGAATTGTAGTTGTGTGAGACATTTAGCCTTCCCTGTCAGAGCGCCCTGGTGTCACAACAAACTACAAATCCCAGGATTCCATACCACTGAGCCATGGTGTGTGTGTGTGTGTGTGTGTGTGTGTGTGTGTGTGTGTATCTGCCCCACACTCTCAGAACGCCTGGGAAAAAATCTGTTGATGACGCATCCAACTAGATTGGTTTCAACCTCTCAAAGAACTGTTACTTCGGTGGCTCCTAAACTATGGAATAACCTTCCGGAAGAGATCCGTCTTATTACCTCCTTGGAGGCTTTCAAGAGGGCAGTTAAGACGGATCTCTTCCGGCAAGCCTACCTACCCAATCTCTTGTAAGGACTTCACTCCACTCTTCTATTTAGGATGATTGTATTGTTTTTAAACTGCTTTTAATGATGAATATTATATGTTTTATTCTTGCATGTTGCTGTTATCGTTCGGTTGTAATCCCGCCTCAATCCACCTGGGAGAGGTGGGGAAATACAAATAAATTTTATTATTATTATTATTATGGTAGTTAAAGTGATGTCAAACTGGATTAGTTCTGCCGTGCAGATGCAACCTAGCTCTACCTTCCCTCTTTTAGATTCTTGTCACCTTCCATGTGAGTATCTGCAAGAAAGTGCCTTTGTCTGTGAAGGTTGTCTGCACAATATGTAATTTGTGTGGGGAGACTCCAGGCTTTGGAAGTTACTTTAAAAGTAATTACTTACAGTTCATAGTTTGGAATTACCATCACTTCAATCTTCCAATAGCTAGTTGCCTTTATAATAATATTTTTTGTTTTAATTTTTTTTAGTTTGTTTTCCTATTTTTCAGGAAAAGCTAAAATAGTTACCCCAGAAAGAAGAAATAATTTATTTTTTCTGGGAGTTTTCTCGAAGGCTTTCTTTTCCAGAAAAATAGAATACTATGGAAATAACATATTTGAGAATAGTTTCCCCCTCCCTCAGCTCTTTCCATAAACTATGTGAAATAGCAAAATTGGATCAGTATGCGAATATTCAAGCACCTTTGAGTCTGAGAGAAAGGTTTGTAACATTAGCTGTCATAGACTGAGTCTACTTCATCAGGTGCAATTACAGTTTAGGAGATGAATTAATTAAAGATTTTATGGTAAAATGGACCAGAGATATAGACCATAATATAGGTCTAAGTAATTGGGAGAAATAGTTGGGAAATGACTTTGTTTATATAAGGTGTTATGTTTTAAAATAAAACTTTTGGAAAATGGTGCACAGATGGTATCTCTCTCCTAATAAATGTATAAGGACACTAATAATTTGTGCTGGAAGTGTGGCAAAGAGTTTGGATCCTTTTAAGCGTATGTGGTGGAGATGTAGGAAAGTGAATTCTGGTTTATGTTAAAATCAAGATTACAAGTTATTCTACAGAAGAAAATTTATCTGACTCCAGAATTTTTTCTACTTGGCCTATTTAATTTCAGAAGGAGTGATGAGAAGGAGATTGACAGTCTTTGCTGGCAGATGGTAATGGCAGCCAGAATTCTTTTAGCCAAATATTGGAAAACAGCCACCATTTCTATAGAGGAGGAAGTGATAGGAAAAATAGTAAAGTAGAAATTGACAAATTGGCTTACATATGTGAAGAGAAATCTAATAGTAAATTTATTAGAGATTGGGAAAAAATTCAGGTTTATTTACAACATAAATGTGCTAAATTAACAGCTTCTTGATTTGTAGATTAATGGTTTACTTATTAGCTATTTGTGGGTGGACAGAATATGTAGTAGTTTATCTAAAAAGACTGAAAAGGGGGAAATGATGTAACTTTATAAATTTTCTTTTTCACTTTTTTTAAAATAAAGGTTTGCTAAAATATGATGATTTAAGCTGTCATCTCACCATGTATGAAGCTTATTGGTGTGTTTTCGTTTATGTGATTTGTTTGTGCAACATGTATCCTCTTGTTTTTGTATTATATGTAAATTATATTAAAATTAGTCTCAAAGGGAGTACAAAATCCCTTAGGACATCATAAATATTGAACAGGATGCTAAACAATATATATATATATATATATTTATCTTCCTAAAGTAACAAAAGGACTTTGGTAAAGTAACAAAAGGGTGCTAATATTGTATTTTTCAGTTCTGATTATTTACTGAAAGAAACCTGGGGAAAACCAGCTTGATTATCTGTTGAAAACCGCTCGGATTCCCAGTGATTGGGCGGTATATAAATAAATCCTATTATTATTATTTAAAATTTCTAGGAATATTGCCCATTCCTCATTTAGATACTGCATAGGACTACTTGCATAGGGTTGCCACAAATTACAAAACAGGCAATGAAAAATGTCAGTTGGAGCCATAGAGCCATTTTGTCATATGGAAGACAAAAAGTGAACATGTAGAGTGGGGTACATCTCACACACCTTTATCCTCTCTTGCCTGTTCAAGGTTGACAATAAAGTTGAGCCTATCTGACAGCAATTTTACAGTACCTGAACAGGTATAAAATTGTCATACAAATAATTTGCACTTGCATCCAAATTAAAAAAAAAATGTCTAACTCACAGTGTTTCTGTTTAATACATTTTGCGAATAGATTTCCTTTTTCTTACTCTTGAAAATTCAGCCTAAACATTTCCTGCTCTCTAAGATTAATTTTTGCAATGCCTTAGTGGACCAGTTCGTCTTGTTTTGGAGCTCCCTGGTTGTCCATCTCACAGTTACACTTTTGCCTTTCACGCACTTTGCTTTCTTGCTTCTCATAATTTCAGCTGATTTTTCCAGCAAAATTTCCAAAAAGCTTCTTATACAAATGGTTACTAGGTCTGACTTACCAGCTATGCTATACTTCCTAAGCTGCTGGCAACTTCCTTGATGACCCTAAAGTTGTTGTAGTCCCTTTAGTACTGTTTTGTTAGACAGAAGTATGAAGACTGATTAAATCTCTTTGCATCCTGCAATGCTGCTATGAATTGTGTTTGTGTCGAAATACTTATTTCTTATTTAATAGAAATGTCAAGTAAAGATTAGTTGCTGCTTTAAAATTATTTATTTTTTTAAAAAAAGTGCTGTCTATATGGAGGACTTAGCATTTTCCCCTTTTTGCCTGTACAAAGCAAGTAAATCGAAATCGTCCTAGAGAGGGACCTGTTGTTCTCCTTGGAAGTGGTCTTGATCCAGCTAAGCAACAGTTGTTGAGCAAATTGGCTGTGGTTCTGAAGGGCAGCATCTGTATGGAGTTTAACAGCACAGGTAGGTATGCCTACTTTCTCTCCAGTTTTCTTTAAAATACATTGTGCAAGAACTTAAAACCTTTTTCTCCAAGCGCCAATTAATTCACTAAATATTGCCCTAAAGGTAGAAACAGGCCTCCAGATGTTGATGAACTATAATTCCTAGTATCCTGCATGCTGAGGCAGCTGTGATTTGCAGTTCAACACAATCTGGAGAGCAACATGATTCCCATTCCAGCCCTAAATGCTATTATTATCCATTTCTTTGAAAAGCTTTGCTGTGTTTTATTGTGGCCTGTGTCACAATGTCCCCACAAGTGTCACCCATGTCCCAATTAAGATGCTATGCAAAGAAGCTGAGCCTGCCCTTGGTTTGCCAGTGAACACATACAAAGAGACATTTCTCCAGGCTTCAGGCCTTTCTGGGCAAATATGGATGGGACCAGGAGTACAGTGGGCAGTGTGCATACCTGCATACCAGTTTGAAAGGTATGATTCCACTGAAAATATACCCCATAAGGTCCAATGGACTCTTGCTGGAAGGAGTATATCCCCTGGCACATGTGTAAAAGCACTTTCTGCTTATACACAGCAAGCTTGGGCCCTGATCTGAGTAAACCTTTTCAGGGCTGATTATTCAGAAGTGGAGCTCGTGGTTTGGAAAGAGTGCAGGATATACAGTTGGCCCTTTACCCATGGATTTTTTTTATCTATAGATACAAGCATCCATGGCTTGAAAATATTTTTTTAAAAAAGATAAAAATTTCAAAAAACCCAGTCTTGATTTTGCCATTTTATATAAGGGACATCATTTTACTATCTCATTGTATTTAATGGGACTAGAGCATCCAGAATTTTTTTTTATCTATATGAGATCCTGGAACCAAACTCCAGTGGATACCAAGGGCCCGCTGTATTTTAATTCCATATCCCTATTTGTGATACTTTCTCTGTTACAACATTAAGGCTCCAATCCTACCAGTGCATACTTGGAAGCTCAGTAGAAGTTAGTTCCAAATAAACATTCAAATGATTAGACAGTAAATCCAAATGTCTTCATTGCATATGCCTACTGCATTTAGTGGGTTTCCCCCTTCTGATTTGCCATCTTCCATGATGCACTGCAGTTTGCTTTCAAAAGTCCCCTGAGTTTTAAACTTCCATCAGACTTCATTGTATGAAGGTTCTCCAGATCCAGTGGAGGTGTGCAAAGAAGCTGAGTATACCCTTGGTTTGCCAGTCAAGACATTTGGAGCTCCCTCCTCCTCCCTCCAAAGAACACTTCCGAAGGGGATCCAAGGAATGAATATCTGGGTTATAGCTAGTGTTGTGTAGTTTTAAAATACAATGTGAGTTAATATGCCTCAGCCATGATTGCATGCCATAATTGCACTTAAGAAGCACTTACTTTCCTAGTAAGTATTAGTCTGTATGTAATTTTTTCCAAGTGTGAATAATGATGCTTTTAATAGAATTGAAACAAAATAAGATGAGAATCCTGTGGGAAGGGTGCCTTCAAATGCAATATGCATCATTAACTGCCTCCTTTTAGATTGTTACTATTTGTATATGAAGCAGAAGCAACTAGAAATTGTTGTCTGGTGACATAATCCTGAGTCTCTCAAAGTACATGTGGAGGACTTGAAATTAATGGCATGGTTTGAAATGACTATTTCTTATTTATTTATTTATTTATAATTTACTTCAACTCTCAGAATCTCCAAGCAAGCAAGGGCAGTTGCCATGTTGACTGGAAAACTGCAGAAGTTCAAAGCCAAAAAGATAACTTGTCAACCTTTCTAGGCAGTGGTCTGCCCACGTGTGGGCAGCTTTTTCATTTTCTACATCCAGTTGTAGCCCTTTCATATGTTTTCCTCAAGTCCTTCTCCACTCAGCAAAGGGTTTCTCAGAACAATTTCCTATGAAGCCAAGCACCTGACAGCCACAGAAGTGGTTGCTCCTCTGGCTACACATGGAAGGTTATTCTGCTTGGTTGTAGGGATGCTTGGGGCATAGAATTGCATTATCCCTGGGAAACCAGGGAGCCATTATCTTTTCTATAAACAAGGAAGATCTCTCTGCATTACATAGTTTTTACATGGTGGCTAGATGATTGCAATATTGCTAGATTTCAGGCAAGCTCTCTTCTCTTTCAGTGACACATGTTGTTATCCCTGAGCATCCTGTGCGAAGTACTATGAAGTGTATGATGGCAATTCTGACTGGATGTTGGATCTTGACTTTTAAGTGTAAGTAAACAATTCCCCCATCCAGAGTCCTGTGTTTTCCTGTGAGGGTTTTAACATTAAAGTTTTGGGCATGAGGCCCAAATAATGTACCTTTATTCCTTTATTCAGTCTCATCTGATAAACAATAAAAGCACCAGGTTCTTTGTGAGGTGAATGACAAGAATTCAAAACTAAATAATATTCCTTCTATTGAAAATATTACAGTGCATCTGCATCATACACGGGCGCGCCTTCCAGCATATGTTGGAAGTGGCACTGGAAGAAGCGGTGACTCACCCCAGAAAGAGTAATGGGGTGCACGCCGCCATGAGCCCCACTGGCTTACTGGGGCTTGAGCATGTGAGACTTGGGATTTCTCTGACCCAAAAATCCACAACAACTTCATGTAAAACAGAAAGTTTATTGTAAAAGATAAGGTAGAAGCACCCGGGACCACGTCTTTGCAGAATCTGAGGCACACAAAGGGGAAGCCTTAATTTAAACTGACCACTGACCCCCACCTTTTTTTTCCTTTCCCTCTCAGATGGTTTTTCCATTTCACCCCCCCCCCCCAGCGGAGGTTGAAACCCTACATCAAAGTAACCCAAATGCGAGCATCATTTGGTCTCCAGACATTTTCTGTCCTGGGAAAGCTATTGATGCCTTAATTGATGACTTGTATCTGTGGAACCTCTCTCAGTCGTAATTCTCAGGGTGTGAAGGATTCTTTGTCCTACTAGCCAGTGTTCTGCTTACATGACACATCCGATTACAGATCATGGCCGCAGATGGGCAGTTCCCATAATGCTTTTCCCATTGAGTCCTACAGATACATACCTTTATTTAATACATACATATATTGCTAACACACCCTAAGATTTATATTTATATATGAGAATATATATATATATATATATATAGAGAGAGAGAGAGAGAGAGAGAGAGAGAGAGAGAGAGAGAGTTCACTACTAAATATGATCAGCAGCTTTAAACAATCTGCCACTCCTAAGATGCCGCCTTCAAACATTCCAACACATCATACATCAAAGTAAAGGTTGTATGTACATATCATCAATGTGCATGTAACTAATTACTAACTTAGATGACTTAATCTAAACTCTTTACCTCATCATGACAGAACCCCAAATGAATAAATGAATGAAGGGGTTCTGTCAGAGCATACGTGGAATTTCCCTTACACAGGGGGAGCGGAATGGATCCCCCGCATAAGGGAAGGGACCACTGTACTTTTAATGAGATGCCACTGAGTTAATCAGATCCTTGGTAGAAGGGGATGCAACTGCTAACTGCTTGCCTTACTAGAAAAATATTAGATCACGTAAATGTTTAAAAATAATAAATCTGTCAATGGTTGTACCCATAATAGTCAGTAATCAAGGCCTGTTTACTTAGATGAACGAAAAGAACATTCACTTCATTCACTTTGTTTTTTGCAGTAAAGCTTTGCAATACCGAGGCGGGATACAGACGGGCAGGGGAAGACGTCTTGGAGGTGTATTCTGCTGAATACGGAGCCTCCAGACCGCCCGCCCCGGGGGCGTGGCTAAGGTGTATGGGGCTTCCACACGGGGGGCAGTGAAGACGCCTCACCTGGGGCCATTTCTGACCCGCAGTTTCCATACCGCCGCCTCGCAGGATGCTGCAAAGAGAGAGGCAGCTTCCTCACGGGCGGCCAAAAACGGGGCTTTTTTTTCTTTTGCCGGCTGGCGGATGCGCAGCTGCACAGCTGCGGCACTCAGCACCGGCGGCAGAAAGCATATGTGCACATTTAAAGCACCCAAGCCCCTTTAAACTTTTCCCCCCGCCCTGGCCAAAAACAAAGGTGGTCTCCTGTCAGCTGGTGATCAGCTGGTGTTGGCATCCTTGTCCGCTTGCACGTTGCCAGTGTCACCAGCATCATGGGTGCCTCCTCTCCTTTGGTCCCTGCGCTCTTGCTCAATCTGCAATGCAGAGCCACAGCTGTCGCTGCTGCCACCGCTGTCCCCCTGCCATCCCCCATCACCTCCCTTGTACATATGTAAATATTTAAAGTTTTAGCGTTTTTTTATTGTTAGGTGAAAATGGCGCAGGAATGTGTGTAGGGGTTCACTTTAAATTCCAAACTTTTCACGATTCTAGCAGCGCATGCGTACATGCAGCTCTAGGGTTAGGGTTAGGGTTAGGGTTACGAGTCTTAAAATGCGCTGCAGCTGTGCTGCAGCTTCCACACCTGCATGGCAGCTAACGCTGCAATTAAAGCCTGACTGTAAACTGCGCATGTTCCAGGACCCCAACTCATTATGCGACGCAGCAGACACGGAGCTTTTAAATGGGCAACTTAAATTAGCGGCGTAGCAATTCTGGTGTACCGGTGCAGCAGCTTACAGACGGAGATGCGCAGCTGCGCACTATATAGAAAAGAAGCGGGGAAAAGCAGCACCTTTTTAATGCCGCTTCTTCCCGCTTGGGGCGTGCGGGGGGCATGTTCATGGCGGCATTCAGGTAAGGGCCGTCTGAAGGCTATACCTTCATGACGTCATGAACACACCCCTTTTTGCCCGTCTGTATCCCGCCCATGAAAATTAAATTGGGTTTGCACCTTGAGAGACTGAACTAGCTCTGAGAAAAGGATGAAAATTCTCATTTGTCTCATGCTCACATACAAGGATGAGCTGTAGTGTGCAGTTGCCGCAGCCCCAGTCTGGCTTTCTCAGGGGCAGCTTGAAGCCATCTGTTTCGGCCGATAGATAACCAGGCCAGTTTGGAAAATGTACTCATTTATTTCTTAATGTTTTGCCAGTGTTTTACCCTGTGCCACATTGAAGGGTATTTTGCATGCTATTTTGACAGTTACTAGTTTCAGTGACTTACTTATTCAGAAATAGTTGTCATGCGTCATAACAGACTGAGTGAATGGTAAGATTTGAAGGCATTTCTGCAACTTATAAATCTCTCTTGATCTCTCTTCTGATGTTGCATTTCTGGAGTCAATAAACACACAAGAAGGAAGAGCCCCATTTCTCCTTTTTGCACATTTGTGTTCTACTTTACATATGGAGAGCAATTTTCTGAAGGAGAGTCTCTACTAGACATGGAGACCAAATACATGATTTGAAACCAGAAAATTTTTTCATCTGGATGGCAGGTGTTTGTGGCTAAGGAAAGCAGGAAGAATTCTCATTGCTCAAGTGGCATTCCACACATAATGATTGGCTGCCCCATTATATGTAAATTTAATTTTTTAATACTTAAGTTATTCTTTAACTTTGGCCCAGTACAGATGGCCAAAAGCGGCATGGCGGCACCAATACTAGAGTTTGGGAGTGTGCAGCAACCGCACGCTCCTGAACCTAGTATGTATGAGTGCTGCCATTTTGGTGCACACGCATTTAGACAGCGTGCGTACCAATGATGTGTCTTGTGCAAAGCGTCCAAACAGCGTGGTGCACAAGACACGTCACCACAATGCCCCAGGGCGCAAATGCCGCCATGGCTGCATTGTGAGAAAGAGCTCCGTTTTCCAGCAGATCTTTGTTGCAGCTGTCAGTTGCTGTGGCAACAATCTGGAGAAGAAAGGGATGGCCTCTGGCCACCTCTTTCTCCTAATCTGTACCGGGCTTTAGTCTAGTAAGTTTACTTATTAGTCAGCCCTTAACATTTCCAGCTTACTAAGCAACATAGTTTGCTAAAAAGTGGGTGAGACTCCTTCCTGGTGGGAAATGTTAAGAATAACTCGTGGGGTCTGATACAGCTAAGTGCCTATAATTAACACCAGGGCTCCATCTGTTCTCACCAGTCTTTGTTATTAGTCTTCTTCAGAGTCATTACACGTTAAAAGATTGTTATAACAAATAATTGGACTCCTGCTGATGAAACATTTGTCTCAGAAAAGTGGGCTTTCTTTTTCTCTTACTTATTTAGATTACCTTATGTTTGGCAATTGCCAAAGTCCACTTTGACATAACTGGGGAATAAATCTCTATAGAGTGCACATAGAACATTTTATGGTTCAGTCTTAAGACTTGCTGTGCCAGCAAAAGAGAGAGAGGACACAGTGGGTATTGCCTACAGCAGTGATTCCCAAAGTGGGCAGTACTACCTCCCTCTCCAGAGGTGGTGGAAAGATCTGGGGGGCAGTGAGGAAAAAGGGAGTGAGGGGGCTGTCGATCAAAGTATTGGTGTGCAAGAAAGACAAGGGCAGCCTTTAGGACTGTGATAGGGATGGGGAGTTTGAGCACATGGTGGTGAGGGAACAGCACAGCAAAAAGGAGCTTTCGCGTTTGAGACTATGCTTAAGCTTTGTGAGCTTTGTTGGGACATGGCTGGCAGGTTGGAGCTGCACTGATGCTCTTGCTTTCTTTCATTGGACAGGCTGAGAGAAGAGTGTTTGGAGGACAGGAATGACTTGAAGTTGTGTAGGGAAGTCATATCTTTCTTCCCCATCTGCATTGCAGGGTCAAGGTGGCCTGTCCTTCAGAGGCAGTGCAGTGTCCTTATTAATGATTTATCATTTCAGGCATGATGTTAAACTATTGTTTGCCAGCCCATTTTAAGTTAATGGTGTTTGATTTTGCCGACCAGTAGCAAATTATGATTTGTAATACAGGAAACGTAGTTAGCTGTGGTTTTGGCATGCTGTCTGAACTGATCCTATTTAACTATTTAAATTAGCAAATGGATTCTTAGGAAATTAGTTTTTTTTTCCTACCAGTATTTCAAAAATTTCAGAATTAAATTGCTGCTCCCTCTTTAAAAAAAAAGAGAGAGAGAGAGAGAGCAAAAGTTATGAACAGAAAAGAAGCCTGCCAATATCATTAATGTATGCTCCTGACAACTTTCCTTCTCAGAAAAACTATGCAATATGTGAAACTTAATCTCAGCCCACATGCAGTGGAATAATGTTTGCAGTTTCTATCCTCATTGCAGTCACAAAAATAATAAAGACAATGAAATAGTGGAAAGCAGTGGAAGATATGGCCCAAGGCAATAGAGACAAACAACAACACCTCAAATGGATTTTCTACACCTTGTAGAAGTTGTTATATCCCCGATAAAACATTAAATTTACATAGAAGAATTTAAAAGTTGAGGCTTTTGTCTAACTTATCTTTTCCTTTCAGGAAACGTTTTGTATAGTTCTTGTTGCTATTGAATTGAGCCATCCTTGCTTGATGTGTTGCTCAGCTGGAAACCATCTATTTATCATTTTAATTTCTTTGATTTCCATTTTTTCTGAATTCTTTACATGATGCTGGCATGGTTTAAAAACTCTGGTACTAGTATAAAAATTGTGGGAATTAAGTACATACAGTCAGCCTTCCTTATCCACAGATTTTTTTTATCCATGGATTCAAGCATCCACAGTTTGAAAATACTTTAAAAATATAGAAATTCCCAGAGGCAAACCTTGAATTTCTCCTTTTATATAAGGGGCACCATTTTACTTTACTTGTATTTAATGGGACCTGAGCATCCACTGATTTTGGTATCCATGGTGGGTCCTGGAACCAAACCCCAGCGGATACCAAGGGCCCACTGTATATTGTCCGAGGTCTTACACCAAGCAGGTCGAGCATAATGTTCCCCCCATGTAGGTTTGTGCCCTCCCTCCAGCCCAGCAGCTTCTCAAGTGCTAGAAGAAGTTACTTCTGCTTATTAGAGAGGAGGTGATGAAGGGTATCTTACAGAAGGAGGATATATACATCTGGGAGAGGAAGAAGCAAGGATGCACTCACATATGGAATTTTGCTTTCTTTTCCTTCCCTTCAGAGCCCAGAGAAGCCACATCTTTGTAGTCTGAACTGCCTCCCTCTTTTCCCCTCTCACTACAGTGGCAAACTCTTAGGGGTTGACAGCTGCTGTGGGTTGAGTTTTTGGAGGAGTGCAAAAGACTAGAGAATAGCTCCTATTCATTGTTGTTATCTGCCTTTGAGTTGTTCCTCATGGCATTCCTGTGGATGAGACATTTCCAGGACTCCCTGTCCTCCACTGCTCTGCTTAGGTCTTGTGATGTCGTTAATAGAGTCCATCTAGAATGTGGTCTTCCTCTCTTTCTGCATCCTTCCACCTTTTCTAGCATTATTGTCTTTTTCATTGAGTCATTCCTTCTCATGATGTGGCCAAAGTACAACAGCCTCAATTTAATCATCTTGGCTCCTATACCCTATGCAAAAAGAGACATATGAATTGAAAAACCAGACTCCTGGGTACATATGTAATTAACAGGATGCTGCCCAGAATCTACACATTCACCATCAATTAAGTGGACCATACACCTGTACCATCCAGTGAAAGTTGAGTTATGTAAGGCTGATTTTGGATGCTATAATACAAACCCAGGAACTGTTCAGATACTGGCTTTCAGGACAAATATTGTAGAGTGTACATGGAGTAAATATCATTATAAAAGCAGTGACCGAGGACACTTGGCAGGGAGGATCATCTGACCAGAAATTAAGCATTAAACAAAACATGTACTCTGTCGCCCTCTCTGGTTCCTGTTTTATTAGTAGCTATTCCACTGCTTCAGGAGATTTTGGAAGAATCATTCACTTCTGTCCAGATTAGGGATGGTAAATGTCAATTTTTCTGAATCACGATAGATGTCAAGGACAATGAAACATGATGATGATGATGATGATGATTGCTCCATAGGTTACTCCATAGCTTGGGAATCCTCCACACCCCTGCAGATACAGGAAACCACATAGTTCTACAAAAGCTGTATAGTGAGCCCAGAAAACTGCACAGTTTCCCAGAACCTACACAGCTTTCCCTGAAAGCTGAGCAGCTTTTCAGTATGGAAAGGACTATTTTCAGCCAGCCATGTGTATGTTTTGTGCAAGATTGCTATTTTTTGTATAGAAACCAGTACTGTTGCACAGCAAAACCATATAAATATTTTGGTGCAATGTTGCTGGTTTTGCACAACATTTTTGTTATGCAGCATTGCTGTTTACTAGATAAAAAGCAATATTGCACAACAAAAATGTTGTGCAAACTTTTTCTTGCTGTTTAACATTTGGAGTGTCCAACTTTCAAACTGGCAAGGGCTGCAGCCACAATTTTGAATATGTTTGAACCCTTCAGCACTTTGTTCAAATGCGTTTGAATCTTTCACCACATTTTCCCACTCAGAAAGCTGTGCAGTTTTCTGTGTTTAATAACAAAGACTCAGAGTGTGTAAGTTTTGACTCCAAAGCTGGGTAGTTTGTCAAATTCTTGCACAGTCCTCAGAAACTGCAGTTTTTGTTGTCCCTTGGAACAAAAAGAAAAAGTTTTTGCAGTTTGTGGGAACTTTTTAATGTGCTGTTTTTCTTCCTATGCAAATTTCTCAAGGGGCTGGGAACTCAACATTTGCAGGCCTGCTCCAGACCACGTGATATTCCCTCTTTAAATCATAGTTCTCCTAGATCCAACACACATTTCTTCATCTTTATTTTTGAGATCTTCCATGTTATTGCTACCAACCCCCTGTATCTCTCCAGTATCACATCCAAGCATCTCTCTGCTTATTGCCTTCACTTATCAAGCTCCACCAACTACCAGTTTCCACCTTTTTATTCTGAGAGTTTTTTTCTTGTATGACAGGAGTTTCCTTCTAAATGGGTTGGTACTGATGCCATCTCATTCCCTCTCTTCAAATTTTCCCTTGTAAGAGTATCACTTCTCTTTCCTGGGAAGCATTTTGCTTAACCCCTTCACCCTGAAGTGAAGGCTGTAGTTCCAGAGTAGAGTACATGTAGTATTATGTATTTCCTCCTTCCCACCCCCAAGGCAGACATATGTCTGGATTTCAAGATTTTTGTAATTTTTTTGAGTAGGAGGAAAATCAGTTACAAAGATTGGAAGTCAGATCCCCCCCCTCCTAAATTTACAACTGTGTTGATTTGTTTTTGATAATGGTTTTTCAAATTTCGAATGAAGATTGAAATGGGGCATGAGACTTTCAGGTTACGAGAAGGGGTCATAGTTTAAAAAGGTTGAGCAACGCTACTTTAATGGCTAGTACAGAGAAGGTTTTAGAAAGTAAGACTGTTAGCATGATGTGTCTATAACTTGGTGTTGTCTCTGCTGGGAAATCCAGACACACCATTCTTCAGTGTCTAGAATTCATTCTGACACTCAAGGCCAGATTTGCTATTGTTCAGAGGCCTTGAGAAAGCACATGGATTTCTATAGATCTCTCTGAGGTTTATTGCAGAGCAAAGTTTAACCAGACACTGTGTTTAGAAACTGCCATGGCATTTGGCATTTTTGTGTGCCTTCAAGTCATTTTTTGACTTACAGCAACCCTAAGACAAACTTATCATAGGGTTTTCTCGGCAGCATGTGACTCTTTGAATGTGTGTCATGTTAGCATTATGTTGTATGCTCATTGCACCTTACACTGTGGTTTAGACCATTGATTCTCAATCCTGGGTCCTACAGATGTTTTAGACCACCTCCCAGCATCCCTGAACATTGGCCAAACTGGCTGGGGTTGCTAGGAGTTGAAATCCAAAACGTCAAAAACTGAAGTTTGGGTTCAAAACATGATTTGACCTTACAGTCAGGCAAGTCAGTAATAGCAGTTTGTTTGCTTTCATATTTTTTTCCATTGCATTAGCTTTCTCGTTTCTTAATCCCTCTGAAAGGTCAAGCAGTAGATTTTATTATTTGTTCGTTCAGGCCTCAGGTCAAAGCTAGATGATACAAACCAAGTCTTATGACCTCATTTTCATCCATGGTTTCTGCTTGGTTGCCCACAACATCCCCTCCCACCATGTCTTTTAGCCACATATATGTTGATATATCCCATGTTTAACCACCCCCACATATTCTGGAATTTTCTGCTGCTGCAAATAACCTCGATTTGTCTGTTTAAGCAACGTGCCAAGAACAAAACAAAACCATAGGTCAGCTCTTTAATTGCATTTTGGCATGCTGCCTAAGCCTCAAAGGAAGTAAAAAATAAAACTACTAAAATATTGCTTTTGATTCCTTGCTTAATCTTGGCTCGTTTCATGGGCTGTCTCTGTGTATCAAATTTTAAAATTTCAGCAATTTTTTTCTGCCTCTTGCTTTTGCCTTTTCTTCATTGTTGCTGTGTGCCTTCAAGTAACTGTTGACATAGACCCTAAGGCAAACATATCATGGGGTTTTCTTGTCAGACTTTGTTCAGAGGTTTTGCTTTGCCTTTCTCTGAGGCTGAGATAATGTGACTTGCCCAAGGTCAACCAGTAAGTTTCCATGGCTGAGCAGGAATTCAAACTGTGGTTTCCAAAGTCATAGCCTAACCATCAAACCTCTACAATATTCTGGCTCCCCTGCCTTTTCTTATACCATGCTATTTTCTTTCCTTCAGTAATTTTGACAGCAGCATGGCATCTAGATTACTGTTGAAAACATCAATTGCAGCTGCTTTGTTGCCAAAGTTTCTAGTTATTTTCATTTCCCTACCCGCTTACTGAGAGACATGAGTTAGAGCGGAGATTGACAGGTGTAACTGCTCTCTGTATTATAAATATTCACAGTGGTATTGAGTTCTTAAACATTGCTATGCAGAGCTTTTCCCACTTTATGTTCATTTATACAAAATGGTTAAGGCCAGTGTGTGCCCTACATTTGCAGCAGGGATACAGTGGCAGAATCCAGAGGTGGCAGGGTGAATAAAACTGCTACAGACACTTGTTAGAAAATGCTGTTTTTTGAATGCTGAAGCTTCTTGGAAGCTTAAGAGAAGCTCCTTAAGCCATCACTGCAGAGAAGCTTCTTCAGAAAACATCAGCCTTACTGAGCTTTCCTTGTAATATCCAGTGATAGAAGGAAAGAAGGAAGCTTGCTGTGTCGTAAGGGGCACCTTCAGATAATGCAGAGTGACAGACATGGTATGTCTGTATTATGGCTCAGAGTCCTTTGCCAGCCAGAATGGCTCTTCAGGATCCCTCCAGGTAGAAAGCTAGAAAAAAAATTACAATTTTAATAATATCTAATAACATGCCTTACTTATTCTGGAGATGTGATGTAGCTTCATATTTTTTCCAAAAATAAATGTATAGGAAGTGTAAACAACTTCTGTATTTTCAAGACTTGCTCATATATGTTTGGTTAAATATTCTCATTATGTAGAAATTAGGCCTATTGCACAAGTTAATGGATTTTTTTTGGGGGGGGGAGGTGTTCCCCTTCCAGAACTTGGCCTTCTAGAGTAGAAGCATATATGTACTGTATTTTCTGGCGTATAAGACTACTTTTTAACCCAGGGAAATCTTCTCAAAAGTCGGGGGGTCGTCTTATATGCCGGGTGTCATATTATAGGGCAGGTGCTGAAACTTCTGAACCGGACTGGAGAATCTGCGGTCGCTGCATATGGTGGAGGGAGCTCAAAAACGGCCGTGGCCGCATCCCCACTGTATGCGACGATCGTATGAAAGCAGCTACCGCTTTGATAGTCTTGGAGACAGGGAGAGCTGGGCAGGCAGGGAGAGCTGACCAATCCAAGCAGGCTTTGTATACAACAAGGTTTCCTGCTAAGTACCTGTATGTCATTTGAATTAAAATTACCATATTGAAATCAAATCTGATGTTTTTTTTTAATTTTTATTTGGTGTGAGTTGGAAGAGGGGTAGTCTTATACGGCGAGTATATCCCAAACTCTGTATTTTAACTGGAAAAGTTGGGGGTTGTCTTATATGCCGGAAAATACGGTATGTAATGCAGACATTTTTGCTGAATTCAATGTACCCTACTAGATTTACAGTACAGACAATGGCATTAGTTACTTGAAATAAAATCGCACTGAAATTTGTGTAGCTTGGCTTCACTTTTTCTTGTTTCCACCAAAAAAAATGGGACTTGCCTTACAATAATATGATATTACAATAATGAAAAGGTAAAGGTTTCCCCTTGACATGAATGTCTAGTTGTAACCGACTGTAGGGGGTAGTGCTCATCTCTGTTTCTAAGCTGAAGAGCCAGCATTATCCAAAGACGACTCCAGTGGTCATGTGGCCAGCATGACTGCACTGAACGCTGTTACCTTCCCATTGTGAAGTGGTACCTATCCATCTACTTGCACTTACATGCTTTAGGAGGTTGGCAGAAGCTGAGACTAGTAACAGGAGCTCACCCCATCATGCAACACCCGGGCCTTGAACTGCCAACCTTCCGACCTTATGATTGTCTGAATTGATGTCTTAACCACTAAGCCACTGTTATATTATTTTATTACAATAATACAATTTCTATAATACTCATTGAGAGCTTGGTCTGTAAGCCAGTTGTTCTCAAAATTTGGGCTTCCAGATGGTTTGGACTTAAAATCAGAATCTGACCCAAATACCCAGAGGACCAAAGGCTGAGATCCTCTGCTGTAAACTTTGGAGAGAAGCCAAATAATACGTCAGTTAAAAATAAAAGCTACTAAGAGTAAATGGCATTAATTCCATGTTTGTATTTGGTCAGGGGGGGGGGGGGGGTGCCAGGCTTTGTGGCAAATATCCCTCCTCTTGTGCTTCTCCAACCTTTTCTGAACTGGAGGGAAAGAAAGGAGGGAGCTTGGAGCAGAAGGATGAGGAAGAAGATGAGAACAGGAAAACTCACTGGATCATATCCTCTGGCAGGACTCATCCAGAGCCACCTCTTCTTCTTCCCCCACTCATCCCATCACTGCTCCGAGAATGCATGTTCTGTGTTACTCTGTGTGAGAAAGAGTAAAACAGTATGTGTACGAGTGAAAAAGAGAATGAATCTGCTGCATCTGCACTGTAGAAATAATGTGGTTTGACACCAGTTTAACTGCCATGGCTCAGTGCTATGGAATTTTGGGATTTGTAGTCTTGTGAGATGTTTAGCTATCTCTATCAGAAACATCTGGTGCCACAACAAACTACAAACTCTAAGATTTCATAGGATGAACTTTAAAGTGGTGACAAACTGCATTATTTCTACAGTGCAGATTCAGTCTGGGTGTGTACATAACTGTGAGCACATTGCTGCTTGTAAGCGTGGCTGTGTATGAGACAGGATATGTAAAATTTATACAGGTGTTAAGTACTGGAATTATTTAAATAAAAATGTCCTAATTTGAATAATGTGATTTCCTTATAAAATGTTAAAACATGAATATACATGGATATTTGAGCAAAAATAGGCACACTAAATATTTTGATTCACATACTATGTCGAGGGGGGAGGGGGCTACAACAGCCCCATATAGATATAAACGGAGTGGCAAGGCCAGAGAAACGCTGGCCTAAGAGATCAACTGCTTAACTGAATAGCATTCTCAGTCCGTGGTTTTCATATTTTCAGTTTCTGATACCATTTCTATAAGACATGTATTTCCTATTTGTAATTAATTTGTTTTGTTAGCAAAATCTTTATTTCCTTTAAGGCAGTGGTTCCTAAAATTTGATCTCCAGATCTTGTGGACTTCAGTTCCCCAAATTCTTGATCAATCTTGGCTAGGGTTTCTGGGTGTTAAGAGTCCAAAACTCCTGAATGATAAAAATTTGGGCATATGTAGAAGACAGGTTTTTGGTTCTGGTAAGAAGCCTATTTAGCCTATCACAAATGTCCAAATAATGCCTATAAAACAGCTTTCCTAATGTTGATATGCCTTCCTAAAAACATTTTTAATTCACAGTTTACAATAAATCACCACAGTTTTCTCTGTCTTTAAAATCCTTCCAAATTCCAGGGGTGGATGTCTGCCTCCAGACGGGAACCAGAGAGAAAGAAGAAAAGTATGAAGTAGATGGAAGCCCACGTCGGGGTCGGCTGAACAAAGAGCAGCTGGTAAGGACTTCCTTGTTCATCTTTAAATTGCCTTTGGAGTGATAGATTGTGGCTTTTTAACACTTGCCACTTTGGGCCGAATAAGGAAGTGTGTTTTTCCATCTGAGAAGTGATAGACAACAGCTAACTTCCAAAAGCAATTTCAAACTGTTAATGGATTTCTGTTGTCATATATGCCACTAAATCTTTTCAATGCTTTCGAGGTATGTCTTGGAAACATTTATTAAAGATGTTGCCTGAAATGCAAGGGTGAAAGTTTTTACCTTCCATCAACCCTTGGTGCTTCTGAAGGTGGTGTGTGCATTTTCCAGAGAAGTGCCAACTTTTATTTCCCCCAAAAAGAGTGATCATATCTGCAGCTGGAAGACTTACTTTAAATTTCCTATTTAATCTTCCATTTGCTTTTCTTGATTGTGAGATCTCCTGGGGTTAGTTTGTAACCATTTTGATGTTCTGGATAATTAGGACAAGAGAAATGCAGATTAGCTGGTTATTTAGACTCATGATGAGAAATTCAGCCACTGTCAGTCTCTTCATACATACAACTAGTATGTTTCCCTCATCCAGAAGTCTTATATGTATTCTCCCTACTTCCTCCTATCTCCTCCCTGCACTACAAAACAATTTTTTCCTTTTCATAGAGGTATAGTGTCAGATTTTCTCCAACTGCCTCCTTCCCTCAGTTCCTTTTCCTTCACCTGCAAGACCTCTGACTCCTTCATCTTGGTCCCTCAGGCTTCTCAGATCAGAACTCATCATGACTTCTCTTCCTCCGTTTCATCCCGTCCATGGCTTTAAGTTCCATGTTAGTTTAGTTTCCCTACTTAACAAGCTTGCTTTCACATTCATACTCTCACTCATTCTGTAGTCTACCTGCTATCCCCCGCCTAGCTATTATTTCTATTGCCTCTCATTTACTTTTAAAAACATGTAGTCCTTCTTGTCAGCTGAGCAGGCATGAGGTATTTCCTTGTCAAACTGAGCTTTCTCTCTTTCTCCCGACAAATGTTGCGCTATTTGTCAATATTCCATTGCTGACACTTTTCTGTGTTTGTGAATATATCTTGCCATCACCCATATCAGCCAGTGGCTGGGAAGATTGAATAGCTGACAGATGGGCAAAAGCCAGCTTTAAAACAACAACCTACGATTCATGCTTGAATATGATGGGGGGGGGGTCATATTTCTGGGGTTCTGCAAATAGGTTGTGCAGATTCTGAAGCAACTGTACTATGCCTTTATCTTAGGGCTGAAACAGACAGCCATATAGGGGCGGCTTGATACTGCGCCTTTGAGCTCCGGCAACCCCGATCCGGCTTTTTTCTGGCGCAAAAAGAAGAGGCAAAAAAGAGTTCCCTTTCTGCTGCCACCGTGGCTTTTCGGTATTCCTGTGGTGTACGGTGTCTAAACGCCACGCGACCGGAGTGCCGAAAAGCTGCCACCATATAAATGGCTGGGCAGCTTCACGGCAGCTTCCTGCCAGGTTTGGGGTGTGTGCTCTGTGTATGTCAGCCCCCCTCCCCAAACCACTAAGAAACCAGTGTATTTTGCTGGTCTGTTTCAGTCCTTAATATGTCCAACTCTTTTATGTGAACATTTTGTTCTTTGTTTTAGTTGCCCAGGTTGTTTGATGGCTGCTACTTCTATTTTCTGGGAGTGTTTAAGGAGCACAACAAAGATGACCTGAAAGAACTGGTGAAAGCAGGTGGAGGACAGATTCTCCTGAGAAAACCCAAATCGGATAATGATGTGACACAGACAATCAATACCATAGCCTATCATGCTGAGATTACATCTGACCAGAGTTTCTGTACACAATATATAATCTATGATGGATCTTCTAGTTATACCCCAGAGAAAATTCGTCAAGGAAAGGTTTGGGAGGTGCCATCTAAATGGCTTATAGACTGTGTGATGTCATTTCAACTATCACCTGTTAAGCAATGAATTTCCTGACATTGTGACACCAGAAACATTTGTGTAGCCTGGGGTTTTAAACAGAGAGTGAAACTTTGTGTTTCAGCTGAGAAACAACCATAAAGCAACAGATTATCTTCATATAAGTTTAAAATTATTGAGGTTGGGACATGGTCAAGGAGAAAGTATAACCAGAATTTGATTATTGTTGATAAGATCTCCAAGTGTCCAAAGTGGTGTTTTTTTACAACCTCTTGTGAATCATTTTAGCAGTTTATGATCCTAATTTCTACAACTTATTTGTGTTTTTGCAAGAGCTGATTTTAAAAAATGATCAGTTTTCTGAGAATGCAAGTCAGTTTAGAATTGGGACATCGTAGAAAGCACTTGTTTCTGACCTCTGTCCTTGTGAATATTACAATACCCTGAAATGATGGCAATTTTAAACAGATTCTGAATGTGTCTCTGAAAGCATCTTCCAGTGCCATTCTGGTTATTATAATCCCTTTATTAGAAAAATATAGGAAGCAATAATATAAATTACCTATTAAAAGAGGTACTAAAGCTTTTTTCTGTTTGCATACAGACCACCCTCTCTCTACACGGAGGATCTGTTCTGGACTCCCCTGTGTATGGGAAAAATAGTGTATGCTCGTCCCATAGGAAAGAATTAGGCACCTGCACGCGGCGATGCACAGGGCCCATGGTGTGGGTACGTGCCTCATTACTTCTAATGGGCCTTGCCTTCCGCGTAAGCTCAAAGCCGTGGAAGGCAAGTCCACGTATGAGGAGGGCTGACTGTATAATGAAATTGGCACTATTGTTATTTTGTTCAGTTTGTAAAGAGCTTAGTTTTTATATCTAATCATGATTTCTGTGTTTTCATATTCTGTCATTTTAAATGTTCTGGATTATAATCAGTGATATAACACAAAGTATTGCTATTTAAATGTGTATATGTTGCATATTGGTGAAGGGTGAGTTGGACACAGTCCTTCCAATTATATGGGTGAATACAGAATTAAATCATTGTACCTTGCAGTTCCATGCAAATCAGTTTAGATACACTACCATACACTGTTTCTAAGTGGAGTGTCACAACAGCTCAGAGTTCACTACAAGAATAAGAATCTCTACTTTCATTGTTTGATGGTATCTTGACAATTGCGAATGTCTCTCGTTGGTCTGGGCAATTTTTGTCTCTCTCAAGTGTTGTTTTGGACAGTAATTCTCATAAATACTGACCCAGGTCGTCAGTGATTATGAGAACTGAAGTTTACATATTTCCCATCCTTGCTATCTACCCTTGCCTTCTCTCCCTTTGTTATATATTCCTGGTGTGGGAGCAGTGTGATCTTCAAAATAAAGGGGGTAGTAAATGTATAATACACATATTGTTAACCTGGGTGCTAATGGGACCCTAATTTTTTCTTTTACTGATATGAAACCAATGTCTGGGCTGAATACATTCATACTTGGAAGTGAAGGATATAATGCTTTCTCATTAAAAAAAAAAGGTAAACTAGTTGGTTGGGAAGAAGGGGTTTTATTTTTTTAATGGTAGAGGCGAATTCAATCACATCAGCCCCACTCTTCAGTTGGAAGGGATACAGCCCAGGCAGAGGTTGAGGTTACAACTTAAGAAAAAATTGAGCCAACGTCTCTGAAGTGAAATCATGAAAAAATATGATTTCTTTTTCGCGGGGGATCCGTTCCAGAACTCCTTGCGAAAATGGAGTTTTGTATATGTTCAAGCCCCATTGGCTTGAATATAGGTGTGGGCATGCACCCTATTCATTCTCCCTCTGTTTGACCTTTGCGCATAAGCGAGGGACGCGAGTTTGAAGACTATGAGAATGAAGGGAGGACTGTAGTGTAATGGCTAATAGTGATTAATCAACCAGAAATAATTCCACTATGATTTGGTTAGTTAAGGTGCAATCCGTGAGAAGCAAACATAATATTTTTAATTATATGTTTAAATTATATCTCAAGGGCTGATGGTATGTTATGGGTCTACTTCCATGTTAAAAGTGAATGCGACCTGGGTATTGAAGCTTAAATATATTGAGTTCTGTCACTATAAAGTGTAATGTTTCATTTTACCAGTGCTTTAACCAGTGCTAACTCAACCTTAAAAATAGCAGAATGCTCTGTGTGTCTATGCATGTGTACAGTAAGTCTGTTTTTCAGAAAAAGAAAATCCTAACTTCTCATTTCTGAGCGGGAAGAAGCAGTTTCTATCTCAATCTAACTCCCAGCAGGAGGTCAAGTCTGATGTATCTGAGAAATGTCAGAGCCTACTGTGAGAGGTGCAGAGGGAGGGAAACAACAGTACCATACTGCATGGTGATGCTGAAATGGTGACACGTAACAAGCTGCCACCTATTATTCAGTGCAGCATTTTATTTTATTTTTTTAACAGTTCCAGAAACATTCATGCTTTGTGGTTATGGAAAGATGCCTGTAGTTTCTCCACAAGATTTAAGGAATGTGTTTTGGCCTTTGCAAGCTCTATACATTTGAGAACAGAGTCATTCTTGTGAGCCTCCATGGACCCCATGCTGGGAGAATAGTGAAAACTAAATAAAATGAAATAATAAATGGCTTCCTTTTTGTTCCAAAGTCACTGTTCCCTTGGAACGCTCCCAAGCGCCAGTCCAAGTCAAGAAGGTGGAGTGCTACCTGTTAAACTCATACTGAAGCCTGTTTCACTTTGAAAAATCTGTCATTCTACATACACAGTGTTATGCATGTTCTGGCCCTTAAGCATCTAGTTATTCCTAGAGAAGTCTGAAACAGCTGTCAAGGCAAGTTGTTATGCCATATGCATACTCAGTTCTGCTTAAAGCTGAGAATTTTAAAACCAAATGTGTTTGCATCTGTCCTCAAAACTCCTCCCAATTCCCTTCTTCAGTGTGGTCTTCTTAAAATCCCAGGTGCCAACCGCATCTTTTATTCTGAATTGCAATTCTGTTTTCTGACAGAGTTAAACCTCTTTTTGGAAAGCACACCCTGCTGAATTATATTGAATTACATTACACTTGTCAATCAAGGGAATGCCTAATTTTGTTAAATTTATGTTATTTATATCAGTTTGACACATAGGACAAGAAGATAGTACAGTATATGGCAGGCCTTTCTATCCTTTACCACCCCCCATACAGATGTATTGGATTATACCTGGCATCATCCCCATACAGCATAAAATGTTTGGAGAAGCAGTTGTACATATTTGACATGAGCTAGAGGGCAAAAAGAGATTCCTTATTTGTTTGTGATAGATTTACTTATTTTAATAATGATTAATGTAGTCTTGACATTTTTTACTATATGCAGGATTTTATGAAGTAATATGTTTCCTGAGGGGCAGTAGGAAGCGCACTCTGTGGATGTGGCTAAAGATACAGTGATCTTTGGCCAAAGGTAGACTGAGGCTACAGTCCCAAACATTCTTTTGGGAAGCAGTTTTCACTGAATGTTTACCTAATTTTGGATAAAGAATGCAGATGTGCATACTGTCAGTACTGTGATAGTTTACTCAAAGTTTGTGTTCAAGAACCTGTCTTGTCTAATTGATACTGGAATTATGGTTGACAATAATCCCATGGGAGAGTTTCTTTATACAGTAAATACAAATTCAGCTTTCACAAGTGAGGTTCCATTGGGTGAAATGGGATCGTTTCCTTCCACTGATGGGAAAGCAAGTGTATTGGATTCTGCCACCCTCAGCAACTTCCTCTGCCCCCAGGAAGCATCCTAAAGCAGTTCAGGAGATTACAAAGGACCATTATGTAAGCCAAGTCGATTAATGCAACATTGGATATAACCCATTTTAAATTATTCAGGAGGGTTTCAGTCTCTCATTCTCTTCCAGACATGTTTGCATGATCCTATTTCAGTTTATGTAGCTCAGGGATGAGCACTAATTTTTGTTTTGTTTTTTGACAGACTAGACTTTCCTAGTTTCTTCACTCATCCCTTCAACAAATTGCATGTTAAAGTATAAGGTCTCTAATCATTGTTTACTGCTTTATCTAAACCAGGAAAGCATGATTTCCAGCTTTTGGAACAAGCCAGGATATTGCACTATACTGTGAAACTGACTTAAGATCATGACTTACACTGAAGCTACTAACTGTCTAAAATAAATAATGTTTGCAAAATATGACCCTTAGATGGGCTACAGCTACACTGTAATGCTTACTTACTCTGGAATTGTCATCTATTAAAAAAAAGAAAAAAGAGGGAAATCCTGATCAAACAGAGGGCAGCTTGCACATATAACTGCAGGCTTCATTCTTATTTAATCAACAATTAGAAATGTTCATAATGGAACCATTGACACCTCCTGGCACTTAACTGAACAATCTACTGAAAAAGACAGGCCACTACATTTGAAGAACATTACAATTAAAATTTCAATGGAAGAGGTAGCTTTGGAAGAGTGGAAACAGTGGAAGAAGATGCACAAGCTTATCATACATAACATTTTACTTCTCTTCTGCTAAAAATAAGCTGATGTCATCCAAGTCACAAAATTATGCTTGATTTATGATTGTATGATGTATGATTTATGATCCCTGTACTGTGCAATAAAGTTGTGGCCATTTTTATACCCATTACACCACGGCCAGTTTCCATTTTGTCCCGGCGCAACAATGCATACTGTTAAAAGCAATTGGGCTCACAACGTCTTTCCAAGTATGTTTCTCAGCTTCAAGCTGTTCTGAGCACTGTAGCAGAGATGAGATAGGAAAGACTCCACGTGAATTAACTACATGAAAAGCCAGAATTTGCTTTCCTGTTTGCAAATTGCATCTACTGTTGTTGTAACCTCTCAGATAAATTGTCTGCGAGGGCTAAGACGAGCCCATTATTTTAGCTTCTATTTCCTCATCAGTCAGGTGAAGGGCAGCGGTGCTGTCAGCATGCGGGCTCATTAGTGCCACTGACGTGGGACACTCCTTGGTTGGTTCCCCAGACAGAGCTACCCTTCTAACTCTGCCACTTTCAATGCAATCCTGGTGCCATGAATATTCATCTGTTCCTATATCTCTGCAATTAAGCAGATGAAAGTATAACTATTCAGATCTCACAGCCGTTAATTCAACTGGTGGAGCAGGCTGTCTGTGTGAAATCAGAATAAATCTAAGGCTGGTATAGCCTCCCATGCAGTCTCTGGAAGGCCATCTCTGAGTGGTCTCTCTTATGATTGCCTCGGAAATTTACCTCCACCCTCTGGAACAGTGGCCCTCCAAGTGTTTTGGACTCCAAGCCGGTTGGAGCTTCTGGGAGTTAAAAGTCCAAAACACTTGGAGGACTAAAGTTTGGGACCCACTGCTCTGAAACTACATGGGAGTTGTGTCCCTTTGTAAATGCCTTCCCCAAGAATGCCACTTGGATAAGTGGGGAGGACTCCGCTTCTAAAGCAGCCCTTAGATTGGCAATGGAGAACCAACTAAGGTAATCCAAAATCTACTCCTCCCATAACCAGTAAGTCGCCAGTGATGAAATAGAGGGCTTTCCTTCCTTCCCAATACTTACTAAACTATAGTAGAAATGGACTTGGAATGCAGATTGCAATATTGTAAATAACCTATCCAATTGTTTAACACAAATACATAATTTGGGAAGAAATTCATATAAAACTGAACAGGTTAGCCCAGAAACATGAATAAATAACTTTGTTTTAATGTGTAAGCCACTCTGGATGTGTCACACAGAGAGGTGGGATATGAATAAATTTTATTATTATTATTAACCTGAAGTCAAATGACCAGCTGCTTTAAATCTACACATTCCCACCAGTAACATTCATTTTGTACAAGCTGTATTCTGAATTGATTTGGAATCTGTTTTTGTATCTTGAACTTATGATTGAATTCTCACCCAGATAGCTCACACTCACCCAGATACTTAAGATTGAATTCTCACCCAGATAGCTCACACTCACCCAGATGATAGAGTTTGGATTTGGTAGCATGGACTGTACCATTTCAGACTATAAATGGGAGAAAATTACATAGGCGGGAGAGGGATGAACTGAAATCTTTCTCCCTGGGGTACTTAGTTTAATTTTAAAAGAAAATGAGGCCATTAAAATATGTGATGGTCCCAACTTCAGGCTGAAATAGTGCGTTCCATCCTACCACCTGATTCAATTGCCTATGTAGACCAGGGATTTGTGGCTCTTGTCAAGTTCCAGTAGAATTGTGGGTGGCCAATTAAGTTACATTTATTCCTTCTTTGCCAACATTCTTTCCCCTAAAACTATCATTACTTATGAGATTGAATCACAGTTTCTTCTTAGCCTGGAGGGAAATAGAACTTTTTCTTTTTTAGATTTTACAATATTTGATCACTTTCAGTGACATGTACCAAGAACAGAGTAACAAAAGTCTGTTATAATTAGTCCTCAGGGTGCAATTAATAATGCATAAGTGAACTATGGGCTCTTATCAGGACACCCCGCAACGTTTTATTGTAATTAAAAATCGCACGCTTTAGCAATTTATAGTGACTACGCTGGGACAAAGTTTGTAAGGAATTTTCATCCAAGAGTCATTTTTGTACATTAAGTTTTTAAAATGCTACATTTTGCTAACCTATAAAGCCAAGCCAGAGAGAGAACAACAAGTTTCATGTGTGCTCAGCTGTTTGACTTGTTTTGTCAGTCTCATCGTTCATGGTTTTGGCACCCAGATTTTGAGCCTAGATTTATTTTCGCCAAGTGAAGTGTTAGGTAGATGACATAGGAGTCACTATACACCTTAGATATCCTTAACTAAATCATCGACATATCTTTTCAGATCAATTGACGTGATGATACAGGTTGAAACTGTACAAAAGCATCTGTGCACATCTAGAGAAGAATGTACTGATCATTGGGACCCAGCAAGACTAGGCCATGCTTGACAAACTTTTATCTCCCTCTCTCTTTTAGGGAGGGGGAGCAGTTTGTCTGGAAGAAGATTAGAACACCATTTATATAGTATACTTCGATTTCATCCACCAAGTTTCCTTGTTGAGTTGGGTGGAACTGTTGTTAAATGGATGCACAAATGTTTGAGCAGCATACCCAAGCGAGGCCACATGCACTCAAGGAGGTCCACCAGATGTTTGTCAGGACAGGGAAGAAGCAACATGCAATTCAGATGGTGAGGCAGAACTAGCCGCCCTGACATTATTTCAATAAATAATAGCTCATCTGGCCCAGAAGGCCCATCCAGATGTTATTTGAAAATAAAGATGAGACTGTGAGCTTCCTTCCTCCTGTAATTTTAAATGTATATGGTGCTTCTTCATGTGACTCACACATATGGGATTCTCTGCACTTGTGGAGACCATGTTCAGAAACTTCTGCAGCTAGATCCCTAGACCCACCTCCTTTCCATATCTCACATGCTTTTAATTTTAGGGATTAGGTGCTTTACATTATGGTCACTTTAAAATATTTTTAGTGTATGATTATTTTCTACATGGTTTACATGGTTTTATTAATCTTAGTTTAAATTTTATTATTGGAGTGAACATATGCAATTTATAAGTTTAGTATTTTCTTTTATTTTTTGCATTGTTGTTAAATATTCATGAGTACCAGACTTTCCTTGTTAGTCTTCCTTGTCACTTGGTTTAGAGACCTGTGTTAAGGGTATATTGCTGTATATTTCCCTTCAACCCACCTTCTCACAGTGGAGCAGCCACAGGACAGGAGCCAAGACAAAGGCTTGCTGGCTGGATCTTCATGTTGCCTGGGCACTCTGTTGTGGAGAGGAAGGAAGCTGAACAGCTCAGTGACAGCAGAACTGACAGCCAGCCAATCAGTCTTTGCCCTTCTCTCTCTCTCTCTCCCCCTTATTTTCCAGCCGGGAGAAGTCCAGTCTCGCTATCAGAAATTCTTTTCTGCCTTCTTCATCAGTGAGGAAGAACAAAATGGAAGAAGGAAGGAAGGAAGGAAGGATAAACTAGCAAGCATGCAGCACTCATGTTAACTAACAGTAACTGGAACATTAACACATGCACCATTCTCTGACATATCTGCCCATCCTATGCCCCCCTCGCCCTCATTTTCCTCCATCAGCTTTCCTTCCAATAGCTCTATATGTCCTGCTCCTGTCTTGGCACCACAGTGCCTCTGCTTCACTCCAAGGCTGTCTCTGCCAAACCTCAAACTGTTCAACTCTGCCTCTTCTACTTTCCAGTTTATTTTCGACCCCATCAAAACATTCTGAGGTGTTTTATGGAATCAGGATCACAGACTCTTAGAGCTGGAAGGAGCTGCAAGGGGAGCAGAGCTACTGACTTCCATGTGCACAGGTCCCTTTTTGGCCAGTGCTTCATGATCCCCAGCTTCTTGGGAGCAGAGTTACTAACTTCCATGTGCCCATGCCCCTTTTTGGACAGTGCTTTGTGATTGCTACTTCTTGGATGCAGAGTTACGGACTGCTATGTGCACAAATCCATTTTTGGACAGTGCTTCATGATGTCCCACTTCTCAATAGCAGGGTTCAGCCTCCTCCAGCCTCAGAGCAGCTTGAACAGCAACATGTTGTTTGTTTTAAATCTTGAGTTAAGTCATGGGCTGTCCATGGCAAAAAATATATACAGTTAGCCCTCTGTTTTCAGGGGGATCCCTTCTGGATCTCCCCACGCAAACTGAGGCTCGCGCATATTCAAGCCTCATAGGCTTGAATGGGCTGCGCCCCTAGGCGCGTGGCCTGGGCACGTGCACATTGTTGGAAACAGCGGGGGTCATCCCTTCACAGGTATCAAGGGTGCAGATCTGAGATGCATGAGTTAGGAGGGGCAACTTTATATTCAAAGTGGAAGTCATGGTAACGAAAAAGAACCACTGCTCCAGCCTTTTTGGAAAGAATGCAAAACCTGCTTCCAAAATATCTTTTGTTGTGGAGTATGCATTTCTTAGCCTTCTGTTGCTGCTGCCCCATATTGGGTTGTATTTATTATTTTTAATTTCTTTTATGCCCATTGCCTTACTGTATTCCCATTTGTATTCTTTCAGAAGCTGCCTCAAGAGAAACAGTATAAATTTTTAAATACATCCCAGGCAAAGTGCCCAGTCACCTCCTGTTCCTTGTTTGCTCACAATCCAAACAACTGAACTGCTTCTAACACTGTTAGTCAAAAAACACAGAAGAGCTCTCAGTGGGAGGTGACACTGTCTGAATTCCTCTTACATTCTGTGGATGGAGGCAATTGTGAAATCAAAGTTTGATCAGGAAGCACTCTGAGGCCAGAAGTTTGCAGCGGGTGTACATTTTGCCTGGATTATGCAGTGGTGGTTGTGATTCATGTCAGGTTCTCATATTATCTCCCAACAGAAATGCTAGAAGCTGTGCTTTTCCTCGTTTCTTTTTGACAAGTTTTCAATTATAGCTGTTTAATCACGGATGCTACAGTTCTGTCTCTCTGTTCTGCCACCTTCTGAAACCTTGACATCTCCACTCGTTCCTCTTATCCCAGTGAGCAATGTAAACTGGCAGTTATGCAGTAGAAAATGGTAGTTTGCTATCCTCCCCACCGCCTTCTTGCAGAACTAAATGATGAAACACTACTGATGTTGGAATGTGTTTCCTGGGAGAAAAGTTTGTAAAACACACTATGGGAGACAGTTTCATGAGGATACCTTATAGTATGCTGGACATCTCTCTTTACAAAACAGGGTTAAAAGGAAAGAGCAGCTCCTTTGTGGTTACAGCTGTGGTTTCTTTTCATATACCTAATTCAGCTTGCTTTATAATTGTAAGTCTATGTACTTGTGTTTGTGTTGACCGTTTGCTTTGCTTATTGTTGTGACACTACCCATAACAGTTCTGTTTGATAGCAGATTTCTTTGGTTATCTCTCCAATTTATAGTAACAAAACCAGCTGTCTGTAGCTCCAAGACTATGAAGCCTAGGCACCTAAAATTCAGTGCGCATACTGAAGGAGCCCTGAAGGTTTGACTCATAGGGTTACTTTCGTTTTTTAAAAAGGAATAAATTACAAACTACTACAGTTTTTTATACTGCTAGAACACATGGGCTGCTCCAATGTAAGCTGACTGCCTGGTGAACCTTGCTTCCTCCTGACTCTGTGTGTGTGTTTTGTCTTTATTTATTTATCCACACAGAGGGAAGAAGAATGAGAATACCTGTTGCACTGTATGTGGAGAATGAAGGGCTGAGCAATGGAGATGGAGGGACAGAAAGTGCAAAAGAATGAATGGAAAGGATAGTTACCGTACTGGAAAGAATACAGTGGTGCCTCGGGTTACGAAAGTAATTCGTTCCGCGGCCGCTTTCGTAACCCGAAAAGCCTTCGTAAGCCGAATTGCCATAGGCGCTAATGGGGAAAAGCCGCGATTCCGTGCGAAAAACATTAGGAGGAATTTCCTGACAGTAAGGGCTGTTCGACAATGGAACACACTCCCTTGGAGAGTGGTGGTGTCTCCTTCCTTGGAGGTCTTTAAACAGAGGCTGGATAGCCATCTGTCGGGGATGCTTTGATTTGGATTTCCTGCATGGCAGGGGGTTGGACTGGATGGCCTTAGTGGTCTCTTCCAACTCTACAATTCCATGATTCTATGAACAAAAACGTGGAAAATTGCACTTTTGATAACCCAACCCCCCATGCAAATAACAGTATCAGCCTTTGGAAAGAACTGGCAATATGTTCAGGATGAGTAGAAGAAAACTTTTTTTCTTTGACCATGTAAAACTACTGATGGAATTCTCTGCCATAGGCTCCGGCGAGGGCTATTATTTTGTAGTGGCGATTCACGTTCAAGGATAGACAACTGTATGATGACTGAGGGTCAATTTCCTGACCCCAAACCCATCTGCATGCCGCACACTGCCAAGCACACCAACATATTTTCTTTTCCCTTGGCTTCCTTTTCACAATGTCAAGTGTCACCTCTTTGAAGTGAAACCAAATGTATTGGAGAGAAGATGGGGTTGCAAGGCAGTATGGGGAGATTAGGTAGGGGTGTTGCCATATTCCCCTCATTTGGGGGACAATGCTACTGCAGAAATAATTTGAGAGACTCTAGGTGTGCATTATGGAACGGACTATTAGAACACTTCTGTGCTCTTGAGCTGTGATCTGAAGCCACGTTTTGGAGAAAGCGCACTAGCCATCCAAGGACTAGAGTAGGGCCAGGTATGCTGGCAGTGCACAATATCTGTCAGGCATCTAGGGATCAGAAAATTGCAACGACATGGTAAGTTGTACTTGCTTGCTTAACAGAATAATATGTTTGTGTTATAGTCCAAAGGGCAGGTCGAGAGGCCATTAGATCTACTTAGCAAATTCGGAGGCAAGTGTGGTAGATTACATTTGTTTCCCTGTTGCACTGTATTCCTGGATAAGTCATTTAAATGTTGAATAAATGGGTGGTAGTGATACCCCTTTAATTGCTGGTGGTTGGACTAAGGCCCGGTACAAACAGGTGCTTTGTGGCATGGCGACAGCAATTTTAGGTTTGGGAGTGCGCAGCTAGGGTTGCCATAGCGGGAAAAATGTAGGGCAAAATCTCCAAACCGGGAAAAATGTAGGGCAAAATTTTCAAATGTAGGACACACAAAAAAGTGTCCTACATTTTAAAATTATGTCCTACATTTTACCTCGCGATCGCGGTGGGGAGCGGAGGCGCCAAGCGGCGAGGGAAAGCCTCCAATTAAGGAGGCTTTCCCTCCCCGCCTGGGCCCCGCTGCGATCGAAGGCCAGGAAGGAAGGAGGAGGCTGCAGGGAGGCGGGGAGGTTGGCGTGGCTGCGCCCAAGAGGCGCCTCCTCCTGCAGCCTCCTCCGCCTCAGGCCTCGCTGCCCTCCTTTTCCTCCGCGTGACCATGCGCGTGACCATGCGGTTATGGCAACCCTATGCAGCAACCGCACTCTCCTGAACCTTAATACATATGGGCAGTGCAATGTTGATGCAAACAGCACGGCACACAAAACATGTCACCGTGATGCCCCAGGGTGCAAATTTTGGAGCTCCTTTTTGCAGCAGATCGTCGCGGCTGTGCGATTGCCACGACAATGATCTGAAGGAGAAAGGGACGGCTTCTGACTGTCCCTTTCTTCTAATCTGTACCAGGCCTAAGTTGTTTTTTCAACCTAGATACAAGGCATAGAATGGAGGGCACAGTTCTAGGTTAGAAGATGGTTTATGAATGTTGCACAAAGCATAACATGCTTGCTGTGGAATGGCCAATGATAAGGTTTGAGGAGGAGACGACTAGATAAATGTGATGACATTCAGAAGACTGATGAGGAAATTTCTCCTTCTAAGCACTCAGTGACAACCATTTGTGCTTAAAAATAATCACAAGCCATATACTTATGGGTGATTTGATGAGAACTAAAGGAAAATGCAAAAAGAAATGATAAATTCCAGAAAGCAATCCCAAAAAAGGAAGAACAGAAGGGCACTCAGAAAGGTTAACTTGGATGTGAAATGAATATAAATGCCTACTCAGAAGAAGAAAAAGAAAGAGAATATTTTATTAATAATGGGAAGAACTGAGTCAAGCCTGGTGGAACATGATGAACTGAAGTTCTGGGCAGCTCTGAGGACATGAAACTTTACATAGAGTAAGTATTGGCAAGTTGTGGGTGAGGGGCTGCATGCAGACTCTTGCAGCCCTTTGTGCCACTAGGACCCTGGCAGACTCCCCCTAGCCCTAAAATTAGACAGACAAAAATTATCCAGATTTGGTCAAATGTGGTGGATAGTGTCAACTCCCCACCTTGACAAAAATAACCCAAAACTGGAAACTGGACATAACTTTTGGTTATCTTTTCAGCTGGTTGTTGTTGGCCAGTTAGGTCTGCAGGCCAATAAAAAAATGGTCTTTATGTCCTCTACAATTTACCAGAAGAACCAGAAATGCCTCCTATTACTTGAGTACCTTATTTTGAAAATATTTATGAGAAAAAGCACCTCAAATAATTTACCAGAACATACAGTGGATGAACAAGAACAATAGCTTTGGCCCATAGTAACTCCAGTGGATATTGAACATTGATCAAAGTACTTAAACCTAACAAGGCATCTGGAAAGGGTATCTTATGTCCAAAAAGACTTTAAAATAACATGAAAGGATAAAGTGCGAAACTGATCAAAATTGTTCACAGATGCAAACAACACAGGGAACTTAATTTCAGTATGGACTTACATCTAGTGTAGGTATATACTTTTGTAAGTGGTATCCACTTACAAAAAGGGGAATAGAGATGATCCATGTAATTATAAAGCTATGTGGCCCTAGTCCCAGTGGTTTCCTCCAGAACGTTTGCAGGAATAGTCTCCAAATTCTAAGATACTCTCTGAATATTCTTCTCATCTTGATCAAGTGGCACTGGGTGGTTATACCATCATGTAAATGCATGCCAAAGGTTCCTTTGGGCACTATCATCCTACAGGTGAAACTCAAGTGTCCCATTAGCACTTGGAATTCCTTAAGCATGGCTTCTTATGCTTTGCCATTGCTCTAACCAAGGTTCTGCTGTTTCCCCAAACCATAAATGGGGACACCTTGGTGGCTGATTCCTCTGTCTTTTCCTGTGCTAGAAGCACATTTAACTCACCCACCAGATCCTGAAACTCCACTGTGTCCTGTTAAATAGTGGTGCTGTGTCTGCCCTCGAACAAAAAAAAATTTGTCAAGATAATGGTATTGTACATTTGCCTGACTAAGCTTTTATGCACCACTCTTAAAATGTGCTGAAGTATTCAAATATGGCCTTGTAATAAGGGCACTTATCACTTCTTCCTTGGAGGAGATTTTAAAAATAGCATATAGAACCAACCCAAAAGCAGACCTATTTTAATCGTCAGGACATTTGACTGGTCCTGCCAATCCTAGCTATGCCTACAAGCAACCTTTCATCAACTTGGACATGTTTATACAATTCACACTTTTTATTCTCATTTGTAAAAAAAAATGAATGGACATTAACACCTGGGAGAAAAAGGGTATGCACACTCCACTTTAGTATCACTCTCAGTGGCATTTCTGCATCCTACAGAATCCTAAGTTTTATAGTTTGGTGTGGGATGCAGAATTCCTTTTAAAGACCTCCAGTGATGCAGTTCAGGAAAATCAATCTGAGCGCTTTATGCATTGGTATCTCACCAAACTATAAATCCCAGAATCCCATAAAATGGAGCCACAGAAATTAAAGGGGTGTCAGACTGCTATAACTCTATTGTGTAGATATACCCAAAGAAAATATAGAGGTTTAATATTTCATGTTCCTACAATGCCTGTTTTCTGGTCATAATTATCCCAGTTAAGTGAAAAGTGTTTAGAAGACAGATAGCGTATGAGGCTACTGAAAGAGACTTCTATAACAGGGTTGATATTTTTTCCAAATCTGAAAAGAGTTTTGCAAGAAGTTATAACAAAGGTCGTGAAAGACTGATACTTTTATTGGCAAACTAAAACATATCATGCAATGTTTTGAAACTCCACTGGCTTTATCATCAGGCAAAAGCTGTTTGCTTGTTTTTTAAATCATACAGGAGAAGAAAGGAAAAGTGATGGTGCTAGAGTCAGAGGCCTACATTTTATATCAGACATTTTCTGTTGATGTTCAGTTGGTTTGAGGGATCTCAGTCAGACAAAGGGCTCTCTCCTCTTGACCATATGGGGACCAGGAACAAAGAACAGTAAAATTTAAACTCCATTAGCAGCAGTAAAATAACTCCTTTTGGGATCCAGCATGTTGTATGACTTTTGTGAAGCCACAGGGCCCTTTCCTAGGAAAAGAACATTAAATTACTGCAAGTAGTAATTATTTCACATGGAAGACTGAGACCAGTTTCCTACAGTTTGGCCCTTCTGAATTTATGAACACTGACTGGCACTTGTTAATTTAAATCGATCTGTATGGCATCTCTCTTCATTTATGTGTCCATTTATCCTTTAATCTCACTGTCTAGTTCTTCCAAACACTTTCTAATACTGTGCTCCCTAGCCATCCTTACAAAATCCTAAGAATAAGGGGGCAGACAATCATGCAATTAAAGTATCATCTGGAATAATCCTTTTTAATGAGGCAGGGGAATGTGGCCTATAGACCACATGTAGCTGAAAGGCTATTTCTGTGCCCCTTGGTGGTTTACAGCTCCCACCCAGATTTTTATGGAGCTAACATTTGTGAGCTGCATTTGTCCATTTTACAATTTTTTAGAGAACTTCCACCCCCTGATCTTGTTTAATGTTTTATTCATCTCTCTCTTTTTTTCCAAAATAGGAAATGACCAAACCAAGAAGCCGAGTATCTTTCTAGTTCAACAGTTAGTCCATACATTTAAAATACTTGGGGGGGGGGGATGAAATAGCCCAAAGCAACCTTGCCTTGAGGCTTGAGAGATGCCATTGACTATTGTGAAGCAACAAAATATTTGCTCTCCCCTGCCAGAATTTTTGTGACAATAGGAAGTGCAGTCCTTTGTGGTCCTTGGTCACTGTGTCTGTCCACCCCCGCTTTATAAAATAGCATGCCTTGCACCAGTAGCAGGAACCACTCACTGACTTGGGGAATCATACAGAATATGTGGATGCTCTTCCATACCTATGTAGTGACCTGAGAAGGATGTGAAGCCATCTGGCTAGTGGGACAGCACAGTGGCATCACGAGAGATGCAGGGACGTAGCTAGGATTTTAGGAAGGGGGGTCCAGACTAAGTGCCACCATTATAATGGGGCTTGGGTGCGGCGGTGCAGCAGCACACACCATTCATTTTTCTAATGGAAGGGGGGGGGTCCGGAGCCCAAGAACCCCCCCTTGGCTATGTCCCTGAGAGATGTGTGGACCACACCAGGTGACAACCTAAGGTGGGGGGGTGACACCACTGCTCCTCAAGCATCTGTATTTTAGCGGAAACAGGCTATGGCATTTGCCTGTATCTCTTTCAAAGACTGAAGAATGATGAGTGGGATGATGCTGAGTGGGAAGAGAAAGGAGAGATTCCACCTTTTTTTAAAAAAAAAAATCAAATTTCAAAATTGATTTTTAAATATATATATATATATATATATATACAGTATATATATATTAGTTTTTTTTTAAAAAAAATTTTCTTTGAAAACATCTCATTTTACCAAATTTTCACTTTAACCACATGAAACTATATGTATGTAAACATACAGTATTTACTTTGTGCATATAATAATGTAATTTAAAGGTATGATTTTAATTTTACTAGTGGTTTATATGTCACAGCTATTACCATGACGTTCAGTGACATGTGAGAATTACTACTGATGAGTCACATTAGTACAAAAGAACATGACTAAGGATTTTCTGCAGTGTGATATATCAGTCAATAGTTTATTCAAACACTGACCAGTATAAAATATAATAAAAATATAAATACTGAGATAATAGTATTATCAAAACAGTACAGTTATTGGAACAAAAGTCAGACGGGCAAAAGGGCAAAATCAGATCAAACTTCACGGTGTGATATAGGAGCAGGGCAATAGGGGGTGGCACTATGATCTACTGCATCAAGTGACACCAATCCTAGTGACGTCACTAGGGCAGAGGGAATAACGGTTGCTTACATATGGAAGATGATGTCTGCTCCCACTTTGCATTAGAAATGAAGTGGGGTATGAGTTTGCTGTCATTGCTCGGGGCTCCTGACCTCTTGTCAGCTTGTATGAATGTTAGCTTTAGCCAGCTCTGTAAACTTTATGGATTAAACCTTTTCAAAACAATGTTTCGAAAGAATAATGTACCAGAAGAGCAAGTTGTTTTTGTTAAACACATAAAACTGCTATTGATTGATTGATTTTTTTGATTGATCATCTAATCCCTTTTCTCTGTTCCTTACTGTACATGTCGGAGGTCATGGAAAAGGTATGAAGCACGGTCATATGCAGGGTAATCATTTATGGAACACACAGTAAATATGCAAGGTGCTCTTCTCTTGACACATCATTTTTGCAACCAACTCAAATGTAGATGAGCAAGAGTAGTGACATAACAAGATTCCAGTATTCATGACAACTATCCTCTGGGAATGGAGAAGTGGAAAAACATGCTCTCTGTTTCTCATTAGACATTTAGGATGTAATTGTGTGTGTCTGCTTCTCATCATGTTGGATGCTGCTTTCATATACTGTCTAAGTAATCCATTCTGTAAAAAGAACACAAAGCAATCTGCTGTATCATTTCTCCTCCTCCTCCTTAGCTAAAACATGTAGAATGTGGTTAAAAAATACTAAGTGCAAGCAAAGACAGAAAAATACTGTACAAGATGCAGCAGTACTTTACCGTGCTGCTCTGAGATTCTTGTTCTTGCCCTTTCTCTCCAGAGTTTTAGATCCTGGGAGCAGGGGCTAAGAAGAATGCCTCTATAACAGGGCCAATACTCAGCAAGAACCTCTAAATTTTGTTTTAATATAAATAATTAACAATCAAGAATAATTCCTCACGAATTGTAATTTGTTCATTTTGATTTAACCAACCCAGCATCATTTTAATTATTTATGGTTGTACCTTCTAATATTTTAGGAGATGTACTGTGCAGTATTTCACAAATAATGAAACCTTAGTAATAGGAGACTTTTTGGCAGCTATTAAATCTGTACTTAGAAAAGGGACAAACTGCAGTTGGTGTCTATTAATTATGAAGTGAAAAACCTGGCAAAATGTAGGCTCTTGCTTAGCTTGACTCCACCTAGGTTGTCTTTGAAATTTCCACTGGTCACTTAGCCATGTCTTTTGGCGCATCATTCAGGTAGGCAGGGATGTCAATCAAAACCTACTATTAGTTCTCCAGAATGTGGAGACTGCAGCCTGTTAACTGATAGACAGTGTCTGTTAAATATCTTTTCAAATGTCACCCTTAGCGTGGGGGAGCTGAATGGAGCTCTTATGTCACAGCTTTACCACTGTTCATATATTTCACTTGATTTAAATACTCACTAGCCCTCTCGTGTGCTGCATGCTTATGCAAAGGGGTTCCAGACATGTACCAGCTAGTAGCAGTCTCCGTTTGTGCCGAAGGTCCATCTGTGTGAAGGACAATCCTGGGTCAGTAAAGTTTTTCTCTAGGAGCGTGAAGAAGCCCAGTACACTGCAATGTGCATACATATGCTGAATGTGTGGTCTGCAGGGAGCAAAGCTGTAGACACAGTGTGACAGTCAGGGCAAGGCTGTGTATGTGTGTGTATGCATATTGTGTGCCTTCAAGTCCTTACTCACGTATGGCGACCCTAAGGTGAACCTGTCATTGGGTTTTCTTGGCAACATTTGTTCAGAGGAGGTTTGCCATTGCCTTCCTCTGAGGCTGAGGACATATGACTTGCCCACGCTCATCCAGTGGATTTCATGGCTGAGCTGGAAATGAAACCCTGGTCTCCAGAGTCATAGTCCACTACGCCACACTGGCTGCTTGTCAACAATTCGTCTTTCTATGCTCAATGTTTGATGATATTCATGCTTAATCCCTTTTCATTGCTGCATTTCCCAAATTGCTGCATTTCTGTCATATGGCGGAAACCTGAATGTGGTCCAAAGCACATTGCAGAAATAATCCAGTTTGAGACCTCTTTAACTGCCCTGGTTCAGTGCTAGGGAATCTTGGGAAACTGTAGTTTATTGTAGCATCAGAGCTCTCTGACAGAAAAAGCTATATGTCACACAAAACTACAATTCCCAGAACCCCCTCATATTGAGCCAGGGCAGTTAAAGTGGTCTCATACTGGATTATTTCTGCAGTGTGTTTTGGACCTGTGCTGAATCTTGCTGTTACTGAGCTTGGTCGATGTCTGAAAGGAAAATCACCTTAAAACCCCAGCTGGGCCCTCTTGGAGAGCTCTGTAGAAGAGACGCAGGATATAACGGATGTGAAGAACAAAAATAAGCAACAGTTGATGTAACTGAATTCAAGCAGGAAAGTGTTATAATGTGAAAACCAGTGACTGAGACATTCCCTTTTGGTTTACATGTGATATTCCAGACCCAACATTTTTGCAACAGAGAACATTATCTTTTCTCTCTCTTTTTGACATTTTTTGACACTGACGTTTTTCTAACAGCAAGCACTCTGTATAATGAATGAAGGGTGCCATATTGGGCAGGACAAATATCTCTGAAAGGGCTCACCTAATATCTGGAATCCTTTTTAGATGGTTATATGGGGAATTGAACTTGGGACCTTGGTGTATATAAGGCATGGGTATATGATTAGGCCCCCTGCACTGTCTCATCTATGGAAAAAGAAGATCCTCAGCTCTCAATGTAAGGCAATGCAAGCAGATGCACAGATAACATACATGTGGCTGCCCTATCACATCTAGTTTGGCCCAGAGACCCAGTGTTCTTCCACCAAGGGAAAAATATTTTTAAGCCTCTCTAGTCTATGAAAATGCTGGATTTTCCAGCATTGTCCCACACATACTAGTTTGGTGCAGGAGCATTTTGACGTAGAAGCACCATCACTAGCAATCTTGAAGTTGGCTTCCACAACAGGATGGTTGTGATTCCAGTCCTGGGTTTGGAAAACTGTAAAGGACCTATTCAAGGCACTGAATGCTATCTCCAAAATAAATTCAGCACCTTGAATATCCTATTTAATACTAAACAAAACCTGGAGGGGGTTCACATTCTCCCTGACATGGGAGCTGCCAAGTAGTACAATCCAGGCAGGTCATGCCAGCAGATCTGTTGTTTCTTAGAACAGATCTTTGTAGAAAAATGAGGGTTTTATGGAGATGTCTGATTTACCTTGATAGTGGGATGGTGTGTTTGTCAAGGAGCTCCTGTTGGGATTTCTAAGCTTCAGAGCCAAGCAAGGCAAGGAAATGTCGCTAAGCCGGGAGATGCAGAGTGTGGTAGCATTCTTATTGATGAGTACATAAATAAAATCTCACTGCATGGTTTTCTTCTCATCCTGACATCCACATCCAGGATGTATGAAGTTTAATTGGTTTACTTCCAATATTTTCCCCCCAGAGATAAATACATCACATTTTGGCTTATTTTCTCCCAAATGTACACATTCTGTGTGCTTTTCTAAAACACATTTTCCTGGAATACATTTCTATCTTTGACTAAAGTTTAGCACATATTGGAAATGTGTACTCCCCCCACCCCATGTGCAATTGTCAAATATTTGCATGCCTCCTCCCTCCCATCACATCTGCAGTCAGTGTGAGGATCTGGGAGCACAAACTGTGTCTGGTTCAGGAAGAGGAGCATAAGATAAGCCCATCAAATCTTCGATCAAATCTAGGCTATTCTCCCCTCCTTCAGCAATATATTCTATGTGAATCTTTCAGCTAAGTCATCAATACTAATGCTTCTGATAGCTTCGAGAGTACTTGTTTAATACAAAACAGTCCTATGCCATTGTAAAGATAAATTAGTTCTAGCTTATGTCCATAAAAACAAAAAATCACGGCTAATGACATTGTGCTGGAGAAAACAATCTGGGGGTGGGGCGCTCTTCAACAGAAAACCAGATGGATAAAAATATTTCACAGATCGTCACTGTTAAGGGCTGCAAGGGCATGTGTTCCAGAAGATGTGCACATATGCAGTTATGTCCTAATATGGCCTTTAAGTGGCTTTCCTGGTAAGATTTCTTCAGAGGAGGTTTACCACTGCCTTCCCCTGAAATATAGCCCATAGCACCTGGTATTTCCTGCTGGTCTTCCTACTAAATACTAACCAGGCTGGATCCTGCTTACCTTCCATGATCAGGCAAGACCTGGTGTTTTCAGGTAGTACTGTGCCCAAAGCATGTTCTTGTGGGGAATATACATACTCTGTGTGCGTGCGTGTGTATATAACACACACACACACACACACACACACACACACACAGGTCTTGTGTAGATTGTAATGTGTGGTGACTATAACTGCCACCTGCAAATGCAAACTGCATGTAAATCTACTCTTAATACATTATGAGCTACATATGGGCTGCGCACATATTTTGCACACAGAAATGCTTTCCAGGCCAATAAAACAATATATGGTGCTACCCCCACATCCTGTTTTATAAAGTTCACATGAAAACAACTCTGGTAGGAAAATGATCCCACTGCATTCATATTCACTTCTAAGGATTAAAAGCAACCAGAGGGGACTCTGTCAGAGTGCTCTTCACAATAAGCAGACTTCTGAAATATTCTGTTTTAATGTGGAAAATGTAGGTGACCTGATAAGACAGTAGGAGAACTCAAACTGCAAAGTGGTGATTTCCCTTGCAAAATAGATCACTGGGTGAAAGTTTTATGTCCCCCAAGCCTACAGTATTAATTTTATGCATGAGCGGTTTGTTTTTTTCCATGTGAGATAGATCACTAGACTACTAAAGCAAAAATATCATTAGGCCCGAAAAAGGATTTGGTCTCTTACACTTTGTCATCCGGGATCATTGCAAAGTGATAATGTAAGAGCTGTGACATTCCTCATATGTTTCTTAAGAGATTGAATGTACATATATGCATACAACCACATACCCTGTTTCACATGTACATGCATGCATATCTGCACCCATATACATATATGTTTGTAACAATTTCTACTGAGCTTTTGTGGTAGTATTTTATTCTGAAATCCAACAATGTATCTAAGTAGGTTCTGTTATGATCAATATCTGTAGCCTTATTTCTCACTGCCCCTCTTCATTCTTTGAATAAGGATTCTGCAATGAGGCCTTAAGTTACTTAGTATTAGCTTTCTCTATTTGTTTCTGTGGAGATTAGGCCCAGTTCTCGCTGATTTGATAGAGTTACATCTATGTGGAGTTTCAGTAGGTAGAGAGATCTTGTAGCACCTTTGAGACTAACTGAAAGAAAGAAATCGGCAGCATGAGCTTTCATAAACTTCGGTCCACTTCCTCAGATGCATTTGGCATTTCAGACATTCATACATGGAGTTTCAGACATTCAGATGTGGGTAGAATGGGAAAGAGGTCATGGAATTATGGTCTAACAGTCTTCTGATGTTTAAGTGTATAGTGTATTTTGTAAGGTGTTTGACACTACTTCCCCCATCTACTGAAAGCAGATTTTAGAAACAATGTGATAAAATTGATTTATTATCTCCAATTCATTAAAATTTTCAATAAGTATTTTAAAATCCAGTGTAAAATCCAGCATCATTTTTGACTGAAGGCTAGGGATTTATAATCACCGTGGTTGTGGGAAACAAATGAGTTCTTGCACACCTTTTGAATTAGCTGCTTAGCATCCAAAGGTTGTTTAAGAGGAGAGTAAAAGAGGTCTCATGTCCCTCCAAGGCTCTAAATTGCTCTGCTACTTAGGAAGATGTTGCAGATGACTAGGGCATCCTAGCAGGGGAGGGCAAGCCATGTGGCCTCTTGGTCAGTTTTTCCTTCCCTCAGATTTCATGTTCTTGAGGTGCAATGGTGCAGCAACAAACCTATTTTTGTCATAAAAACAAGGTGTGTGTGTGGGGGGGGGGGGCAGACATTTTGTTTTAAAGCAAATCTGTGCTCCCTAAAGCCAGAAAGAAGCCCTTTCCTACCCATAAACAAGTCATTTACTCCACCATGGACTTTGTTTTTGTAAGAAAAGGCAGTTTTGGGCAAACTGCAAGTGGGATTCTCCCATTTCTAGTTAGTTCCTAGGTCTGAATTTCTATGGCAAGTGACAAAATGGAGATTATCAGACGGGGAATGAGAGCGAAACCCGTCTTTATCCTATCCGTGACAGAGATCATGCAAAAGACATTCATACATTACGCTGATCCTGTCATCCTCCTCCTCCTCCTCCTCCTCATCATCATCATCATCATGCTTTATTTATATAGTGCTGTAGATTTGCACAGTGCTATACATACAAACAATAAAATAGATAAGAGTAAACCTACCCATGGCATACAATCTAACAAATAATGGCATTATACATATAAATAATATATAACAAAACAGGAAAGGGTTCAATGAAACAGGTAACAAATTAAAAACGTCAAATAGCAAATAATAGTCACGTAATGCCATTGCATTAATATTAATGCAAAATGAAGGGCAAGGACAAGACAATTCCACTTCACTGATGGGACAATGATGGGATCAGTGGATTGGATTGAGGTGGAAAGGAATAATAGAGTTGGGTATCACCCACATATTGATGGCACCGCACCTAAAAACTCTTGATGACCTTTCCCAACTGTTTAATATACTATATATACTTGACTATAAGATGACCTCAGGCATAGGTCGAGGACAGGTTTTGGGGACAAAATTATGGTTCTTGAAATGGCCCTTGGATAAAGGACACACAACAAAGGGTCTAAATTATGAAGCAAAGGAAAACAGTGCCAAAGAAACTACAAAATTATGGCAGGCATAACTGTTTTGGCTCACATTAAAGGCTGGATGGAGGTCAGTGCTTTTGGGAAAGACTGTTGTCTTTCACCAGGGGATGGTTCCTTTTTTAAAAAGTGTTAAATTATAGTATTTGCATTGACCTATGCATAAGTTGATCTAGGTTTTTGGGGTCAATTTTTCAATTAAAATGTCTAGACATATATATGAGTATATACAGCATATGTTAAATAGCATAGGGGACAAAACAGAACCCTGAGGCGAATGGCCGGGAGGTTGGGCAGAAGTCCCCTAGCACCACTTTCTGAGTTCACTTCTCCAGGAAGGAACAGAGTCACAGTAAAACAGTGCCCTCAAGCCCCATTCCAGAGAGGGAATCCAGAAGGATACCATGATTGATGGTACTGAAAACTGCTGAAAGGTCCAGTAGAACCTATAGGGATACACTCCCCTTGTCCAGTTCCTTGCATAGGTCATCCACCTAGACAACCAAGGCTGTGTCTGTACCATAACTAGGTCTGAAACCAGATTGAAATGAATATAGATGATCCGTTTCATCCAGAAACACCTGGAGTTGAGAAGCCATCACACATTCCAGTACCTTGCCCAAAAATGGTAGGTTGTACACTGGTTGATAATTACTTAATTAATTAATTAATTAATCAGAGATGGCTTTTTTAACAAAAGTCTCACAACTCCCTCTTTTAGGCACATTGGGACTTTGGCTTGTTGTAGGGAGGCACTGACTACCTCTTTCACCCACTCAGCCAGTCCCCCTCTGGCCTATTTATTCAGCCAAGATGGACAAGGGTCTAAGATACATGTGGTGGCTTTCATCTCTATAAGGACTCTGCCCACATCAGCAGGCTGCACAAATTGAAAAGTACCCTTTAACACCAGACAGACAGGTGCCAAGGTCACATCCACTAGCACTGTATAACGACAGCATCCAAGTCAGAGTGGATCCACACAACTTTATTTGCAAAGTGCTGTGCAAAGTCTTCACAGCTGGCCACCGAGTGGTCTGCATTTTCTACTTGAGGGTTTTCTTCCCACAATCACAGTGGTTGTAAATCTCTAGCCTTTACAAAAAAATGATGCTGGATTTTATCCTGGATTTTAAAATACTTACTGTATTGAAAAATTTAATGAGCTGGAGATAATAAATCAATTTTATTACATTATTTGTAAAATCTCATGGTTTCTTGACTGAAGTCTTTGTTCTGATCAATGTTTGATCCACGGTATGAAAACTCTTGTACTATTTTGATCTCTTTATTTTCTAGGTTGAATGTATATAGATTCTCTGTAGTCATTATTTTTGTTTTCTTTATGTTTAGCAGCTAGCCTGCCTTTGCACTTTCTTCTTTGGTCTTCCTTAATAATTGTTCCAAGTCTGTAGCTATATAACATAATGGAGCTGTACAACATAACAGAAAAATAATGTCTGTTCCCATCAAGTGAATTTAAAGGAAACAAGAACTGACCAGAGCAGGAGTAGAAGTTCCTTGGAAGGAATCATATCCCTACTGAGAAAACGATGTTGGAGTCTTCAGCACTTTGAGTAACACCTTGAGTCAAACCAGACAACATGGCTACCATGTTTTTGTGCAGAGGTGCACCCCCATATGGTGAATAATGTCTGTTTGTTATAGCACAGTTCCTTGCCTTCTTATCTTGCATTTAGCGTGCTTCTTTTTGTGACTGGTCATTATAAGTAAGGGGGCTTAATTTGCAAGTTTGATTGCTGTGAAGGCATGTTCTAGTGTACTAGTGTATATGGGGAAAGACTTGGTTAGCTATAGGGAATCTGCATTACCGTTAAACACCTAGTCTGACCCAGTCTCTCCTAAAGCTCTCTGCACATGATACCCTCAGCAACCAAAGACTATATGTGAACAGAAGTTTCCCTGCTTATTCAGCTACAAGTTTTCCTATAAATTTACTGAAAGGCTGAATTTTTCACAGCATTTAGCTATCCCCAGTTAGTGCTAGGATTTTAAGAGTTCAGACTTTACCTTGGGTGGTATTCTGACAAACCAATAACGACTTATCTGTAAATCTGTTTCTTGACACTATTTTCTCATCAAGAGGAGTGGACTTTAATTGTCAGCATCATGAGTATAAAGAGTGATTGGGGAAGAGATTAGAAACGGTGAAGTCTGAGAGACACTTTGGAGAGGGGCTTCAGACAGCAAAACATGCTCCAATATCAAAAGTGTTTTACAGGTGTCAACATCTGCAAAAGGGCCAAAAAAAAAAAAATCAATGCCAGTCTGTTTCTTGTCTAGGTACATGATTAGCTGGAATCTATGGGACTTTTAATAATCCAAGGCAATAACCTTGAGTCTTGTGAAAGTTAGGGAAAATTGAAAGCCAGGAATGGTACATCTGCAATTGAAATTGGTCCCAGTGCAACCCTCTTGCTCTCAGATTCAACTCATGCCAATAAAATACCAGAAGACATACAATACAATAGAAAGATTGGCTCTTTGAGTATTGTAGAATCTTGTGTTAAAAGTGTTTTAACCTTGGTCTTATGCTTCCTGAGGGTCCCGTTCTTCCCGGTGGACAAGGTGCCCATAGGCTCAAGCAGAACAGAAGGGTTTTTAAAAAACCTATCTGAGTGAAGTTAAAAACTGAACCTTCAGGATAGTTATGTATCAGACTGAATGGAATAGCTTGGAGGAAATGGTGAATTTCAAAATGCAGCAAGTAAGAGTTATGGTTGCAATAAATGTTTTTGAAAGGTCTGTGTGCATATGTACATGTTATACATCGATATATACATGTAGTTACTCTAAATACAACACATCTGATAATCCTGATGAGGAATCTGTACTCAAGACAAGAGGCTACTGTCAGAACAGAACATGGAGAAACAGAATGGTTCCCAATTGGCAAAGGGGTCAGACAAGGCTGCATTTTATCACCCTAACTGTCTGACTTATATGCAAGACATATTGTAATAAAACAGATTTGGACACAGAAGAGAGAGGAGTGAAAATAGGAGGACGGAATATCAAGAATTTAAGATGTGCCAACAACACCATAATACCAGCAGAAAACCTCACAGACCATAAACAACTACTAAGGAAGATCAAAGAAGAAAGTGCAAAGGCAGGGTTAACTGCTGAACATAAAGAAAACAAAAATAATGACCAGGGAGAACTTACACAAGTTCAAACTAGACAACAAGAAAACAGAAATAGTAACAGAGTTCTCATATCTGGGATCAAACATTGATAGGAACAGGAACTGCAGCCAGGAAATCGCAAGATTAAGAATGGGGAAAGCAGCTAAGAAAGAACTAGAAAAGATCCTAAAATGCAAAGATATATAACTCAGCACAAAAGTTAGAATCATATAAGCTATTGTATTCATCATTACCATGTATGAATGGATGTGAGAGCTGGACAGTTAAGAAAGGAAACAGGACGAAAATAAATTCATTTGAGATGTGGTGATGGAGAAGAATGCTGAGGATACCATGAACAGGCAAAAAGACAAACAAATGGGTCCTAGAGGAGATCAAGTCAGAAATCTCTCTGGAAGCCAAGATGGCAAAATTTAGGAGATTATTACATGGAGATCCTTCCGTGCGCTAAATGTCATGCAAGTGCCCCCCAAAGTCACACATACACCATGGGTGTGATCCCCCATGGCGCTACAGAAGTGTAATCATGGTTCCCGCTCCGTTCCAGTCATGTACTCGTAACCGGGGGAGCCTCCTGGAGCGCTTTTCTTATTAACGGGATTTGTTTATCAGTTTATTTTACAAGCGAAAATCAACAATAATTCAAAAACATACAACCATGCAAACTTACAAGGACTAAGAAAATCAAAAATGCTACATAGGAACAGAGAAGGCCAAACTAATGGAAATACTGCACCTGAATGGAACAGTTGCTCTGCTTTTTACCAGTTTGGAGATTAAAGGAACTGACTCGCTTCCAAAGCAAACGGAGGTAGGCAAGCGAGATAGGTGTTAGACAAGTAAACTGGCAGCATGGATGCCTGATGCTGGACTAAGCTGAAGCAACAATGGAAAAACACCAGGATAGATAGATAGATAGATAGATAGATAGATAGATAGATAGATAGATGATAGATAGATAGATAGGGAATTTTAGCCCTAGGGCAAAATTCAGGGTATAGAAAGAGTCAAATGGTGGTGCTTCCTTTGAAATGGGTTTGAATCATTTTGAAGTTGTTTTTTGGAGGTGGTAACATTGGGATGTGAATGCGGGTGATATATGATGCAGGATGGATTAGTGGGCAAAGATGCCAGGGTTGCTGACTCCTTGGTCCCATCCATTGCCCTATAGCTGTAGCCTTTTCTCACCTCCTCAAAGATGTCCAGAAAAACAGGGCCCATGCAACTCCTATTGCTAGCTTATGTGTGATGAAAGAATCCCAGTAATGACATCCAAAGTAGGGTACTAGAAGGGAGAATTAATCTGCCTTTCTGATATCAAAAGAGGAGGGGTGCAAAGATGCTAACACCAGGTACCATATCTATTTATGTCCATTGCAATTATTTCTTTCTTTCCTGGAAACTTACCAGGGAGCAGGAAGAGCAATGAGACTTCAGGGGCCAGCATTGGTACATGGACCACCATTTTGAATAACAATGCTCTAAGCCAGTGGTTCTCAAATGGGGGTTGGCAAGAGTTGCCCAAGGGGTGACGTGAGACTTAGAGACTCTGATCCTTCCTACTTCTCTTCCTCCCAAACCTTCTAATGTACACATACACTGAGATAAATATTGAATTTATTGAAATAAAACTGTTCTAATTTGAATGATTTTTATTTTCTTTTTAAATGTAAAAATATGAATATACATGAATGTGCACATGAATATATGGACACTAAATAAACAAAATTTCATATACTATGTCCACATGTAGATGTAAAGAGGGGTCTCAAGGGTAAAAAGTTCAAGTACTACTGTTTAAAACTGTGAGGGAAGAGCAGAGACCAATGGAGTTCATCCTCCCTCTTTCTAGCAACCGACAGCAAAGAATCCAAGAGCAAACAGAGAAACGTAGAGCCTCTATAGACCAGCCCAAAAGGCCAGCCTGTGGGCAGAGTCACAGTGCGGCATCTGCACACTCAATGCCATGACCCCACCCCATGGTGCCATATTGGCGCATGCCCATTTACATGGCACATGCCATGATGATGTCACTCTGGTGCTGCATCTACACAATGCAGCACCAAAAGGGTGTCATCACACTGTGTTGCGGCATTTTGTTGCTCCTTTTTCTGTCCTCCAAAGGCCAGATCGCAGCCGCGGCATGCACTTGTCTTAGCCCCGTTACAGGGCAAAAAGAGGCGGTATGTATAGCCCTGTAATCTCATTTCCAGGCATCCACTAAAGTTGTGGGCCTGCTTGGATTTTTTAAAAAATCTGGGTTAGGTTAGATACTAACTGTAGTGAAATTCAGGCTTCAGGTGAGCTTAATGTAAATTGAGTGCACACATGAGTTTATGATCAATTCATTTGTTCCAAGCTTTCCTTCTAGAGGGCTTCCATTGCATGATCGGGAACCTTGTTAAATCAGGGTTCCCCAGAATGTGGCAAATTCTATTCTTGTTGAAGTGAACACAGGTAAAGACGTAACAAATTTTTCAAGTGAATACCCCCTTCACACCTCCCCACTCAACAAATGGGAGTTGGATACTTACTTTATCTCCAGATGAAAATGGGGGCATGTGAGGCCAAGCAACATCAGAGGTTGCAGCAGTTTGGTTTTGCCTCAGCCTACAGGAAAGAGCCCAACTCCATCCCCTCCTCTTCTCTCCCTTCTGCTGAGTTAACAGAGTGCTAACTCCTTTTGCACTTTGAGCTCAGTTTTCACCAACTGAAGTAAGCTGAGGAGGGTAAAGGAGAAAGTGAGAGGAGAGAAAGGATCCATCTCAGCAAGGTCATACAGTTTTATCAACCATTCTTCTTGGGAAGGAATATCCACATCCTTCCACTTCTGTGCATAGAATATTCTAGTGTCTGTAACTGTATAACTCCAGTTTGTTTTTGTTGTGTACCTTCAACTCCTTTCCATTTATGGCAGACCTAAAGGGAAACTACCATGTGGTTTTTTTCATAGAATCATAGAGTTGGAAGAGACCACAAGGGCCATCCAGTCCAACCCCATTCTGCCATGCAGGAAATCCAAATCAAAGCATCCCCGACAGATGGCCATCCAGCCTCCATTTGAAGACCTCCAAGGAGGGAGACTCCACTACACTCCGAGGGAGTGTGTTCTACTGTCGAACAGCCCTTACTGTCAGGAAATTCCTCCTAATGTTGAGGTGGAATCTCTTTTCCTGCAGCTTGCATCCATT
>NC_056522.1:164829145-164837990 GCF_019175285.1 Sceloporus undulatus | reverse complement strand
AGCTGGATGGCCACTGTCGGGATGCTTTGATTTGGATTTCCTGCATGGCAGAATGGGGTTGGACGGTGGCCCTTGGTCTCTTCCATCTAGATCTATGAAAAAAAACCACATGGTAGTTTCCCTTAGGTCGCCATAAATGGAAAGGAGTGAAGTAACAACAAAACAAACTGGAGGTATACATTACAGACACTAGAATATTCTAGCACAGAAGTGGAAGGATGTGGATATTCTTCCCAAGAAGAATGGTTGATAAACTGTAATGACCTTGCTGAGATGGATCCTTCTCTCCTCTCACTTCTCCTTACCCTCCTCAGCTACTTCGTTGGTGAAAACTGAGCTCAAGTGCAAAAGAGTTAGCACTCTGTTAACTCAGCAGAAGGGAGAGAAGAGGAGGGGATGAGTTGGGCCCTTCCTGTAGGCTGAGGCAAAACCAAACTGCTGCAAACCTCTGATGTTGCTTGGCCTCACATGCCCCCATTTTCATCTGGAGATAAAGTAAGTATCCAACTCCCATTTGTTGAGTGGGGAGGTGTGAAGGGGTATCACTTGAAAAATTGTGTTACGCGTTTACCTGTGTTCACTTCAACAAGATAGAATTTGCCACATTCTGGGGAACCCTGATTTAACAAGGTTCCCAATCATGCAATGGAAGCCCTCTAGAAGGGAGAGCTTGGAACAATGAATTGATCATAAACTCATGTGTGCACTCAATTACATTAAGCTCACCTGAAGCCTGAATTTCACTACAGTTAGTATTAACCTAACCAAGATTTTAAAAAAAATCCAAGCAGGCCCACAACTTTAGTGATGCCTGGAAATGAGATAAGGGCTATACATACGCCCCTTTTTGCCTGTAATGGGGCAAGACAAGGCTGCCGCGGCTGCGATCTGGCCTTTGAGGAAGAAAGGAGCACAAAATCCGCAACACAGGGATACACCTTTTGGGCTGATTGTAATGCACACCAGAGTGACATCACAGCATGTGCCTGAATGGTGGCCAATAGGCACCAGGGGTGTCATGGAATGAGTGTGGCAGATGCGCACTGTGACCTGCCACAGGCTGGCTTTGGGCTGGTCTTAGAGGCTCTACTTTCTCTTTGCTCTTGATCTTTCTGGGTTGCTAGAAAGGGGAGGATGACCCATTGCCTGCTCTCCTCATTTTAAACATAGTACTTGACTTTTTAACTGAACCCCTCTTTACATTACATGGGACAAGTATATAATTTTGTTTATTTGTGTCCATAGTCATTGCACACAGTATATCAATTTTTACATAAAAGAAATAAAAATCATTCAATTAGAACGTTTTATTCTTAATTCAAATATTCATGTATGTGACATAAAGTTTGGGAGAAGAGAAGGGAGGTCAGGTCTCTAATCTCACTCACCCCTGGCCCTTCACCCCCCATTTGAGAACACGCTAGAGCTTGTTTACCAAAATGGTGGTCTGTCCCTGGCCCCGAATCCATTGCTCTTCCTGCTCCCTGTTTCCAGAAAGAAAGAAATATTGAATGGACATAAATGATTGTACCTGTGTTAGCATTTGCACCCCCCTCTTATATCAAAAGGCGATAATTTCCCTTCTAGTACCACTTTGATTATTACTGGATTCTTTCGCACACAAAACTAGCATAGGAGTTGCAGGGCCCTGTTTTTGGACATCTTTGAGGAGGGAGAAAAGGCTACAGCTAAGGGCAAGGTGGACCAAGAGTCACACCCTGGCATCTTTGCCCACTAATCCTCCTGCATCAAGACACCCCATTCACTCCCATGTTACACCAAAAAACAACTTAAAATGACAAACCATTCAAAGGAGCACACCATTGACCTTTCTATACCCTGATTTTGCCTAGGGCTAAAATTCCTACTATCTATCATCGATCTATCTATCTATCGATCTATCTATCCGGTGTTTTCCATTGTTGCTTCAGCTTAGTCGCACAGCATCATGCTGCATTACTTGTCAACACCTATCTCGCTCCAACCCCTTTGCGTTGGAAGCGATCAGTCCTTAATCCCAAACTGGTAAAAGCAGAGCAACTGTTCCATTCAGGTGAGTATTCCTTATTTGGCCTTCTCTGTTTTGTAGCCATTGTGAGTTTCTTAGTCCTTGTAAGTTTGCATGGTTGTATGTTTTTTGAATTAGTTGTTGATTTTCTCTGTAAAATAAACTGATAACAAATCCCGTTAATAAGAAAAAGCGCTCCAGGAGGCTCCCCGTTTACATACATGACTGGAACGGAGCGGAACCATGATTACACTTCTGTAGCGCCATGGGGGATCACACCCAGGTGTTTTGTGTGACTTGGGGGGGCCGTGCATGACATTAAGCGCGGGAAGGATCTCCATGTAATAAGCTCCCTAAAATTTTGCCATCTGGCTGCCGAGATTTCTGACTTGATCTCCTCTAGGACCCATTTTGTTTGTCTTTTTGCCTGTTCATGGTACCTCAGCATTCTTCTCCATCACCAAATCTCAAATGAATTTATTTTCGTCCTGGTTTCCTTTCTTAACTGTCAAGCTCTCACATCCATTCATACTGTAAATGAGAATACAAGAGGTTAGGATTCGAACCTTTTGTGCTGATTTTATATATCTGTGCATTTTAGGATCTTTTCTAGTTCTTTCTACTGCTTTCCCCATTCTTAATCTTCCCGATTTTCCCTGGCCTGCATGTCCGGTGCCTATCAATGTTTTGATCCCAGATATAGAACTCCTGTTATCCAGCCTCCATTTGAAGACCTCCAAGGAGGGAGACTCCACTACACTCCGAGGGAGTGTGTTCTACTGTCGAACAGCCCTTACTGTCAGGAAATTCCTCCTAATGTTGAGGTGGAATCTCTTTTCCTGCAGCTTGCATCCATTGCTCCGGGTCCTAGTCTCTGGAGCAGCAGAAAACAAGCTTGCTCCCTCCTCAATATGACATCCCTTCAAAGTTTGCCATTGCCATCTTCTGAGGCTGAGACAGTATGACTGGGTCATTTTAAAGCCACTGAAAATGTGGGACAATTAATTGGGCCTGAACCTGCCAAATAGGGACAGTTTCAGAGTATGTACTAAGAGGGTAAAGCTAACACACAAGCAACCGTATGACTCCTTCATATACAGATGAACTGCATATTGTCCTTTCATACAATATTGCTAGAGGTATTATTGTATGATCTGTGCCAGGTTAGATATTCATATTCTGCTGAGCGACACACACACACACAAAAAGCTTTCAACAAGGACTGTTCTAATGTTGTGTTACCTTTGTTAAAAGCTTTTGGTTCTGTTAGTAATGAACTTGTCACCTTCCCTGTGGAAAGACATTTTAAAGAACTTCAAAGGATTTCCCCCACACTCATGCTATTTATTATTTTATTGGTGAAAATGAACAAATTTTAGAAATGCTCTTGGAGGGAAGTGGGATGCATTAGAACCCATAAAACTATCATCCGAAATATATTGCTGTAATTATTTCTCCATCTGTAAAATGAAGGCAATAATATTTACCTTCAATCATTGTGAAACCTCATGAACTCCAGCATACCTAGCTATTCTGGAATACCTTGTTGCAAAAGTCTAATTTCTGTAACAAAGCTTGCAAATCACATTTAAGCCAAGATGACAACAAGGGTATTTGCTTAATTAGCAGTACTTTAACTTTAAGGAAGAAGGATATGACCAAAGCTTTATTATAAATGACATATATTGGGGAAGGTAAGTAAATATATTTAGTGTTTAGCCTTCATTTTAGTAAGCATCTTTCAAGGAGGACAAAAGGAAGACCTATGGGGAAAATTGTAGGCGGTCAACTGTAATATCAAGATTCCACAGAATAGAACCATGACAAAGCAGTGTTAAATTGCTTTGTTTCTGTAGTGTGGAATAACTGAAGATCTAGCAACATAAAGATGTTTGTTCTGGCACATTATTCTGGTGCATCCTAAGTATATTGGGTAGACCTGCCATGCCGGAAGATCAAAACAGTGACCAGAATGGCTTGAGGAAAATAGGAAAAGATGACCATCTGATGTTGGCTTTCTCCCATGACTGTAAATCTACTACAGAGCAATAAAGCAAGCATAAACTGTAAAGATAGCTAAAGCTCTCTAATCTTCCAGTGTATGCACCAGTCCCCTATCTCTTGAGATGACAGCTCTTGGAAGCCAAAGAGAAACCTTTCAATGAGATTAAAGAGATGCTATTAATTGCTATTGATCATGGGTCAAAAAATTAAATTGCATCTGCAACTGCATCTTTGAAAGGTCTAAATGAGAAAAGCAGTTAATGGGTCTGGCTAGTTCAGTGCTGTAATTAATTAAAGGGGATGAGGACATTAAAAAAATATTGAAATCTGAGTGGATCGCATTGGAAGTATCCAAATTAAGACAACTGTAATCCACAAAGGAATGTAAATTACACATTAATTGTAAGTGCTCCGAGAAACTGTGAAGATAAAATGGCTGTTGACTAAAACACTCATTCATAAATGTATCAGACTGAAGGCAACTAAACACAGAAATGATGCAAGTGTTGGATTGGATCAAAAGTTCCCCCACTCCCTCAGGGCCTGGCTATGTATGATAACCAAATCTGTGCAACTAAATCCCAGTGGACCTTTTCTTTCTGGGGAGGTAAAACCATATTTGGAAGGGGTGACTTGTAACATAGGAGAGGCTGGGAGGGATGCTTTGCACACCAGTGTGGTTTACATGTCTAAATGTGTACTTGTGATGCATCTGTATGCATCTGCCTGCCACCTTATGGCAACCCCATGAATTTCGTACAGTTTTCTGTACAAGGAATACTCAGAAGTGGTTTCACCAGTTAGCTTAGCTTTTAAGATTAGAAGGGATTGATGCCTTTAGGATTGTTGTTGTTGCTGCATGCCTTCAAATTGTTTCTGACTTATGGTGACCCTAAGGCCACCCTGTCATGGGGTTTTCTTGGCAAGATTTCTTCAGGGGAGGTTTTGCCACTGATGTCTTCTGAGGCTGAGAGCATGTGACTTGCCCAAGGTCAGTTTCATGGCTGAGGAGGCAATTGATCCCTGGTCTGTAGAGTCATAATTCAACACCCACTATACCACAATGGCTATTTAGGCCCTATTGTTGAGGGTATAGCCTCACCCTTAATGCAGGAATGGAAAACATACAGCCCTCAGACATTGGTGGACTGTTCATTATAGCCAAGAGTGAGCAAATGTTGCTGCAGTCCAAAAACATATGGCAGGATGCATAATTTCCCTAATGTAACTTAAATACTGCTGCTGGAATTTGGGTCTCCCAAATGAAGGCCGTCTTCTTTGGCTGTCTTAGGCGCGTTTCTGGATGCCCTAACCCTAGTACGTGCCAAGCACGTACAAAATGGTGGTACCCTTTCTACATGGGTGCCACCATTTTGCCGTAGTGGACACTTAGCGTCTGCACGTCGCAGCACAGAAATGACGCCGCAAGTGCGCCATTGGCACCTTGCAGCATCATTACCGTGCTGCAAAAAGAACCCGCTTTTTGTGGGTTCTTTTTGCTGTGCCAAGGAATCGCGTGGTTTGTCCGCTGTGATTCCCTGGCACAGCAAACACTGGCACTGGCAGACCACCCTTTTGGATGGTCTGTAAAGCACCTTAGTTTAATTGTCCCACAATAGGAGCAAGAGCATGGACAGGGGTTCGCACTGTGACTCAGGATCTTCCAGCCACTATGGAATTTTTCATTTTGATATTGGTAGTTTTAGTCTAAAAACATAACTTTATCATAGCCCAGTGATTACACTAAGTACATTACTGTTTCTTATGTACTTAGCAACTTTGTTGTATTGTTATGCGTATTCTTTAGTTTTGTTGCTTGTGTTTATTACTTCATATCAGCATAAAACTCCATGTAAACAGGATTCCGTAGGGTGCAGCCATTACAATTAATGTGAAGTCAAAGTGCTATAATTGTGTAGTGTGGAAGGGCTCAGTAGTATTGTGAAGTTGAAGGCTTTCATGGCTGGCATCCATAGTTTTTTGTGGGTTTTTCACAAAATGAAGATGCCAGACACAGATGCTGGCGAAACATCAGAAATAAACTCTTCTAGAACATGCCCACATAGCCTGGAAAACCCACAAAAACTACTGTATCGGTAGTATTGCTTACATAATTAGGCTGTAAAGTCAGGAGTCTGAAGTCAGGAATCATAATTTTGAATTCAGGATTCTGTTCCTTCAGATTTTTGTTTGGTGGTGACTTCCATCAGCCCTAGCTAGCAAAACAAATGGTGAAGGATGACATGCATCTGGAGAGATGCACTATTCACACCCCTGCCATAAGTGGTGGAAGTCTCCTAGTTTAAAATCTCCCTTTTGCACTGGGACTCTGGAGGTGACCAGAATTCCCAAAGTCCTGTAAGGTGCTTTCCAAAGCCCTTAACAAGCTCTCTGATGCTTTGAAATGCCAGATTCAAGAAAGGAAGCTTCTTCTTTTTTATTTCCTCTTTTTTAATTTTTAAAATAATTTTAATATCACCAATTAAAAAATTATAAACAATAAACATAAGTCCACATAATTGCCTGAAAACCATTTACAACACTTGGAGATCTTAACTTGGATAGAGAACAAAGTTTATCACAAGAAAAGTCGATGAAAGAAAGGCCTTTGATCTGCCTTTGATGCTGCTGTTTCTGAACCCTACTGATCAGCACTCCTTCCTGCCCTTTTTCCATTCCCTTCTGGAGTCAGCAAGAATCTGTGCCGCCAGGTTTGAAGGAACTTCTGTTCTGCTTTAGGAAGCTTGAAATAGTTTGGGTCTTGAGAGAGGCTGACCGAATGCTTACAAAGTTACAGGGCGTTTACCTGAAGTGAGCTCCAGTAGAGCTTGACGTTTCTCAACCTTGTACTAAATGGTTCTTCCATTTTCATCCCCTGCTAGCAGCATTCTTCCAAGAGCCTCCATCTTTCTTTAACAACTGTGCAAGACAGCAGAAAAGGCCATTCATCAAACTGGAGACCGGTGATATAGAAATATGTAGGCATTGCTTTTTTCTTTCTCAGTGCTCTTAACAACATGTAGCCTTTAGACAGGGATTTTCAGTGTTTAAAGCATGTTCTTACGTGAATCGTGCAAGACAAGGCCATGCTGAACAAGGCTGGGTATCTCAGAGGGCTGCAGCTGCACCATGGCAGATATCACATTACTCCCAGTCATCTTTGGGAATATTTTAGGAGGGTCCTGCTGTTTTGAGGTGTCTCCTTTGCAGCATGGCTGTATTCTCTATGAGCTACTTAGTTCAATATAGTAGGTAACAATTGTGAATACAAAACTGTTATGGATGAGTAAATCTAGGTATTCATGATTGCTATTTAGGACTTTACTGCACTGGAAAAGAAAGGCAAAACTGATTGTGAGAGTAGTAGCTTTCTCTGTGCTTTCTCTGTGCCAATCCACGTGCTTTTATAGCACTTCCATTCTCTTCCCGAGGGGAGATGGTTGTCAGGGTATGCCTTTTGCCAAATAGATTTTATTCATTCAGCAAAAGGCATACTTTGATGACTGTCTCCCCTCAGAACAAGAATGGGAATGCTACAATGTCATGTGGATAGCACAGAGAGACTGGCTACTCTTCTGATTGATTTTACCTTTCTTTTCTCACATGGAAAATCAGGATTTTGACCCTGTTGCCACCACTTACTTTACCAAGCATGAGAAGAAAGAGATCCATTCTGCAAGCAGTCAGAGCACATGTGAATTATGTTTTCATCAGGTTTGGGAGTGTCAGGCCAGAAAAGCTTACTTAGGGCCTTAACAGACTGGCAATAAACACCAGTGTGGGGGCAGAGTGAGGGCATGGAGACTGCATGCCACACACCCCGACTCTGCCCCCATGCTGGAATGATGCTGTGTACCCCACTGCATGGCTGGAGGCATCACACTGTGTCTTTGGCACAGTGTTTACACGTGCTGCACCAAAGAGCCACGGAAGAGCCACACTGGCTAGTGTGCCCTTTCTGTGGTGCAAAAAGGAGCTGCTTTTTGCGGCTTTTTGTGCAACAGAACTGCCAGGTTGGGGGTGTTGCATGTGGTTGCCATGTCCGCAGTCCAGCACTTCCAGGGGTGCTGTGAAGCTGCCTTTTAGGGGCAGTCTCTTCTTAACTAAGGAGCTTATGGTATGACTTAATACATCAATTTTACCTCTACTTGGCTTAAAGCTTCATTCAGGCAGCATCCTGATATTATCACAAGGTTTTTGCCACTCAGTTTGCCACCTGAATACATCCTGGGTCCATCCCAACTCCCAGGAGCACTCCAGCACCCATTTTCTTAACTCAGAAAACTTTTGGATCTGAAAAGAGATGGGAGGAGTGTTCCTGGAAGCAGGGATGCAGCTGAGATGTATTTGGGGGGCAAAAACCTTGTGATAATATCAGGATGCCGCCTGAATTAAGTTTTAAGCCGGGTAGAGGTAAACCAATATATTAAGCCATGCAATGAGCTAAGGCTCCATCTGCCTTAGAAATAATCCAGTTTGATACCACTTTAATTGCTTTGGCTCAGTCCTATGGAATTCTAGGAGTTGTAGTTTTGTGAGACATTTAGCTTTCTCTCTCAGAGGGCTCTGGTGTCATAACAAACTACAATTCCCAGAATTCCATAGCATTGAACCATGGCAGTTTAAGTGGTGTCAAACTGGATTATTTCTGCAGTGTGGTGCAGCATGAGTTAACGTAGAGTGCAGTTACACTGTAGAAATATTGCAGTTTGACAACACTTAAATGGCCATGGCTCCATCCTACAGAATCCTGAGTTTTGTAGTTTTGTGAGGCACCATCACTCTGGTCGAGAATAATAATAATAATAATAATAATAATAATAATAATAATAA
>NC_056522.1:164662999-164824145 GCF_019175285.1 Sceloporus undulatus | reverse complement strand
GTTAGAACGCATCGGGGGACGTTTCCCTCCCCATGCAATAAACTTCTATATCTTCCATTGCCCCATACTGTTTCAACTGACATACCACCGCTATTTTCCCCTTCCATAATTCCAAAACCTAAAGACTGTATGAAAGTACATATCCCAGGATTCCATAAGAGGGAGCTACAGCTACTAGTGTCAAATCACATTATTGTTTACAGTGTAGATGCACCCTTAGTTAAGTATATTTATAAGTGGTATCAAACTGCTATACCTGTGCAATTTAGATACACTCTCATGGTCTCTATGTGATACTTGCCTAGAAGTGCATAATGCTCCTTATGGCTACTGTTGACCATGTGATTGTTCCCATCTTACTCTAGAGAACCAATGCCCAAACCACTAAGCAAACCAACATTGCATCTTGTCTATTTCTGGAGAACTGGTAAAGTTTTGAAGTTACCAGTGATTGCAGAAATAGTACTTCCGTCACTTTCATTGTGAATATCTGTTTGTCTTTGTTTACCTGTTCCTCCAGTCCAAAGAGAACACCCCACCCACCCACAGTAGTAATGCCTTCTTTCTAGCAGCAGAATTGTGGTTGCCTTTCCATTTTTCTCTATATTATACTGTATATACTCATGTATAAGTCTAGAAATTTTAGTCAAAACATTGACCCCAAAAACCTAGGTCGACTTATCCACGGGTCAACATAAATACTATACTTTAACTCTTATTAAAAAGGGAACCATCCCCTGGTGAAAGGCAAGAGTGAAATCTGTCCTGGAAGCATTGGCCTCCCTCTACTCTCTATTCTATCCAGCCTTTAGTGTGAGCCAAAACAGTTATGCCTGCAATGATTTTGTAGGTTCTTTGGCATTGTTTTGCTTTGCTTCATCATTTAGATCCTTTGTTGCATGCCGCTAAGTTTTACCCTTGACTTATCCAAGGGTCATATCAAAATCCATAATTTTGCTCCCAAAACTTGCCCTTGATTTATACATGAGGTCGACTTATAGTCGCGTATATACGGTAATTATATGGAAATCTCTCTCTCTCTATCTATATATATAGTGTACATATAGGTGTACCATGTAGGCTACATATTGGCTTGTACTGTCAAGATTCAGACTGTCATGGGGCAGAACCCTGCAGGCTTGGTACATGAATTCCAGTGTTTTCAGCAGGCCGAAAACAGAAACGATGCTGTGGAAGAAAGAAAAGAAAGGACTCCAAAAGGACAAGGAACAACAACAACCGATGCATTGCAGGAACTTCCTTAACATTAATTTCTTTGACCCAGGTTGGCAGAAATTGCTACAGCTTCTAGGATCCCCAGCCAATATGGTCCCCTGAGAATTCTACTCTTTTCCAAACTCTTCCTAAGACACAATACTGAAACAAGCAGAGCCACATCCTAAGACCATTTCTCATTAATTGTTTTGAAGAGAAACAATGGAGTTGAAATGGTATGTAATTTTCACATTCTGGAGGCTCTTTTTGACAATATCTTTTGTCATTGACTTTAGTTGCTGATCTTTCAAACATGAGCCCCTTTGTTTTTAAGAGACAGATGCTATTTTTTGTTATTCCCTATAGACACTTTAGCAGGTCTCCAGCTTCCAGTGTAAAGCTTTTCTCCAAGATTTCCAAGTAAATTAGAAGCTTATATGACTATGTACCGAGCCTTTGAAAGCTTTCTTTAGATTCCCTAATGCTTAGTAGGCTGGAGAAACCTTTTCAATTTGAAATTGACCAGCCTCTACATCAGTGTCTGTAATTGGGGATGAATTTTCTGTTGTCTGGGAGACCAGACCTGGAGTGAGATCCCTGCGGTTCACAAGACAGAGGCCACTTCATCTGAGAAAAACCAGGGAAAGAAGTCAGAATGAAAGTGGGAAAGGAAAAAAAGTAGTGGAAGCAAATGTAGAGAGAGTTCAGTTGGTAATCCCACCTGCAAAGCAATCACTGAAACCAGTTGAGAACTTAACATAGCTTTCAAGGCACATAGCCATGTTTAAAGGTATGTTTGTGTGTGTGTGGTGGTGGTGTTAAGGCTTGGCAGGAATACATCGGAATCTACCACGTACATAGAAATGCTAATGCATGTGTAAGACATTAATAGAATTCTGGCCAATGACAAACAACATTTATGATTGATTAATTGGATTTATATCCTGTCTTTCTCCACAAAATGTGCTGTGATATTTGCCATACCTAAGGGCTAGCCCTGCAAACTGCCATCTGATCAATCTCACCTAACAAACTTGCTATGTCATCTAATTGTTTTCAGTGAGACAGTGGACTGATGTGTGGACTGTATGACTGCAAATTCCAGTTGATGGACTGAGTATCCATACCAGGGGGTCTAGCATGGGGCAGGGGCAAGAGATGAAGGAATTCAGCCCCAAATAAGAAGCATGGCCCCAAAAATATTTTTTCCTTCAATTCTCAAATTTGTAGCATTGCAGTAACGTTAACATTTCATTTGGGCATTTAGAAATGCAGTTTAGGCAGGAAACAAATGAGAAAGGGCAGGCAAAGAGTTCCAGGTATGCACAGTTTTTAATATCTCACTCTTTGCAATGCTAGAAATTTGGGGACTGAAAAAAATTTCACGTCAAGGGAGACAATTTTTGTTTGGGGTGGCAATGCCCTCATTTTGCCCCTCCTTCCATAGTTACATTTCTGGTGGAGCGCAGCTAGAACCCGGGTTAATGGCGGCCAGCGATTTGGTAGTGATGTAGTGTGTGATAATCCCTGCCTCCATCCCGCATCTTGGCTCCAGCCCAGGAGGCTGAAGCCAGTTTAAAATGCTGAGTGATAACCTCTTAAATATTTAAAAAACACAAACAAGAAAAACCCTAAGGTGGTGGTGCTGGTGTGTGTACGTGCTTTCAGTTCACCTGTTGACCTATGGGGACCCCAAAAATTTCACAGGGTTTTCTAAGGCAAGGAATACCCAGAGATTGTTTTGCCAGTTCTTTCTTCTGAAATATACTCTGCAGTACCTGGTATTCATTGGCAGTTTTCCATCCAAGTACTAACCATGACTGACTCTGCTTAGCTTCCAAGATTAAACATGATCTGGTGCCTTTAGGTTATTTAAGCTGAGTGGTAATGATAGAGTGATAAAGGTAATACTTCCAAACTCTTGCCTGCTTACACCAATGAGAGCAGCAGTATGTGTTGTTGCTGTTGTGTGATTTCAAGTCACTTCTGATTTATGGCAATACTATGGCAACCCTGTTATGGGTTTGTTCATAGGAAAGTTTGCCTTTGCTTCCCTCTTTGGCTGAGAGAGTGTGATTTGCTTCCAGTTACTCAGGGTTTCTTTGGCCGAGCAGGAGATTTGAATTTTGATCTCACAGAGTTCTAGTCCAACACTCAAACCACTATACCACAGTGGCTCTCTTTAAAATGTACCCTCCTTTTATAATACTTCAGGGGGGAGGAGAAATATCTAATAATTTTGCCTGGTGTAGCAAAGCGATTTTGGAGTAAGTAGACCCCACCTTGCTTCTTGCATGCTCTGAGCTGATAGAAACATCACTCTTAGGACATTTATGTCACTGGACATTTCTGTGGCCTTAAGTGAGGCCAGTGGTCAGAGGTGCTCCTCTGTTGGTTGAGCGCCATTACTGGAGGGCCATTCTACCTCACCCTAACTGCTTGGCTGGCAGTTGTGGACTTATATCCACACTTTCTATGTGGCAGTCACATTTTGGCATGAAAGAGCATTCAAGCGCATGAGTCTGAAAGAGTACAGCCTAGGCAGAAGTTGTCAAGTTCAGTGAGAACTAGGGTCAAAAAAACACTATAGCAAAGTCAGTACTCTTCAGCCACATCATATTAAAATGGAGGGGTGAGGAACTACAAAATAAAATGCATGTAAGTCACTGTCTTAGTGGACTTGGGATCTTCTTTTTTGAGGACTCACTACTTCATTTTTATGAGACCATTGAAAAATTACTGTATGCGTGTAACAGACCACCCAAAACGGGTGGTCTCGTGCCGCTGCCAGTTGTTCCACAAGGGAGCCGCAGCAACCAAACCGCGCGGCTCCCTCATGGAGCAAAAAGAAGCCCCAAAATGGGGCTTCTTCTTGCACCCCGGATGGGACACTGCAAGGCACTACTCGCGCACTCGTGGCATCATATCCGGGGCGTGACGTGCAGACGCTATGCGTCCGGCACGTAAAAATGCCAGCACCCGTGTGTATAGGGCGCCACCATTTTTACACCCCCGTCACATGCTAGGGGTGAGGCTGGTGTGGACGCTAGGTCCTTGGCCAACCCCTAGCACGTGACGGGGTGCCACAAAGGCTCGTTTGTAACGGGCCATAGTCAGACTAGAGTGCCCAACATGTCTCAGTGGTATATCCTACTTTGCTTTTTACCATCTCTTTGCAGGATGATCATGCCAGTGCTGTGAGCCATTTTAGGCCAGGCTGTGACCCAGTCAAAAGTCTTCACTTGCCAATTGAAGACCATCATAGTAGCTTTGTACATTAAAGGTGATGGAGTATTTCCAGGCTTGTGTTATTTTTCTGAACTGACAGCTTTCCCCCTTTAATGTGTCTTTTTAGTGCCCCCCTAAACATCCAAGTAATATAATAATAATGTTTCTACCATATTTAGAGTTGTGCACAGGAAGGACTATACAAATAGTAGCAGTAGTAATTACTCAATGATTGCTGCAAACCATTAGTTAGTTTAAATGATTAATGACACATCCCCATCTCTCTCTAGAGGTATCAAATGCGTTCTGCGACATGGAAGCAAATGATTACTCTGATTAGGTTGCATTAATATTCTAAATGTGGTCCAGGGTGGGAAAAGTGAATACTGTAGCTGGAAAACAGATCCAGGGTAATGATTCTCATTGGGTTTCTCTTTCATTGTATAAATTTGTCATTGATGTTCTAAGTGATCTTAATTAAACTGTGGAACATCTCAGCAAACCAGTTGTCTCAGCAGTAAAACTGTGTAGAATCCTTCCTATGATGCTAAAGGCTCTATATCAGAGAGAAATAATTCATTAAAAGATTCTGTGGAAGTCTTTGAGATCCCTAGTGGTACAGAGTCCCAGTTCAATGGCTCCGTTTTCATTAAAGATCCTCACTGGAGAAATTGTGAGATTCTGCTGTTGGCAGACTGCTGGACCTGCAACATGCTGCAGACTGTTCCTGCCAAACTTTGCAATTGTGTTTTGGACACACATGCAAATGCTGGCTTGGCTTGGAATCTGTTTCATGAAGGGGAGGCTAGCCATAATAGCTCTAGCAGCTTGCAAGAGTAATGTTGGAATCAACCCAGTTGGCTGATGACAGTCAATGGTGGAAAGGATTAAGGCTGAGAAATTTGTTAAACATGTATGCATTAGCTGGGATCAGGAAATATATTTCCAGTTAATGACAGATCTTAGTAAGGATCTTCCTGGGAATGCAGAGCGCTATTAATCAGGTTTTGGGTGTAGGTAGATCAGGGGGCCAGTTACACTTTTTTTGCACAGAGATATTTGCATCTGTGAATCAATTTAAAATCAATTCACCGCTCTCACTATGTTTTTAGGCAGCGAATCTCTCTGTGGCATTTAAATCCAGATTGAAGTTGCTATTCGCCAATGTTCCAGATCAAAATGGAGGCGCCTCCATTTCCTGAATGGTGGCTGCGTGATCCGAATCAATCCAATAGTTTACTCACACTATCGGAGATGAGGATCGTTGCAGTTCTTTAAAAAAGAACTGCTAAGGGATTTAAATGGGCATTTCGGTTAACCTCCCCAACCCCACCAACTGCACCGAATACAATCGGTGAAGTCTGAATGATAGGGAAATAACCCGGTTTCCAAACTGGGTTATTTCACAGTGTGAATGGGGCCCAGGACAAAGAATCTTTCTCTGGGGACATCTGCAATTAAGTATGACAGTTTCCTTATTGCTAAAGAAATCTCCCTGGTCAGGCCAAATTCTGTCACATCACCTTTTTCTTGTTCCATCATTAGTTGAGTAGTTTTAGCCCATCACTCAAGAAAACAGGCTGACTCTCTCCCCCCATCTTTGGATCAAAGCAGTCCCTTTTCTTGGCTTTGCCTATTGTTTTGCATTTGTAAAGAGACTAGGAGTGGGATTGGAAATGGACAGGAAGGAAACACTATGAAGAGCCCTAGATGTCAGTGTCCTAATGTTCTTGCATTCTCACATTGCTTGGGTTCTTGTGCAGCAGTTTCAGTTCTGAAGCCCAGCATCTTCACTATTTGTGACTGCTGTGGTTTGCTTAAATCAGTGGCTAAGCTATAGGCTTTCTGAGCAGTAGAAACTATTTAGCCCCCCAAACCTACTCTTCTGTCTCCTCCCAATACTTAACTTTCTAGGCAATGTTCAGAATTTATTATGTTCAGTACTGGCATTATATAAACTCACTGTAATTTAATAAGAGTGGCATTAACAACCAATACAGTATATTTTAAAAAACAAACCACCCTCGTTGGCTACATGTAAGCACTAACACCAGAATCAGAAGGTGTTAAAAAGTTTTTTTATAGTAGAAACCAACGCATCTCCATAACTACAGTTGGCCCTCTGTTTTCCCGGGGGATTTGTTCCAGATTCCCCCCCCCCCCCAAATGCATATTCAATCCCCATAGCATTGAATCAGGTGCACTCCCATGCACATGACCCGAGTGAGCACGCTGGTGTGCATGCCATTGAAAACAGCGGAGGTTGCCCCTCTGTGAATATTCAAGATCGTAGACCTCAGATCCATGAGTTAGGAGGGGCTACTGTACTACTTGCAAATATCCCAGTTCAGACACACAAGGATTTGCTTGCACCACTTGTCCAATCTAGACAGCAATCTTTGCCACTGTCTCTTCTTTTGGTACAGCAGTAAGTCGTGTTTCAATGCATGCCGACTTCTCTTCTAAGTTTAACAAGATCTCAGGAGCATGTCACTTTAGAAGCACTCAACTATCACCAGGAAGTGCTTTTCCTGTGCATAGTAGTTTTCTATTCTTCTTCCTTCTTTCCTATGGTTTGCATGTACAGCATTACTGTGTCTAGAGAAAAGTTAATTCTGTATGTAAATCTAGTTTTGATCAGAAGCCCAATCTTTACCTGATAACCCAATGGAAAGGACCCTTGCTAGGTTCTCTCTTGTTTTCCCATCTGGCTACATACCTATCCTTATCCTATCTTGTCAAATTTATTGAGAGCTCTTTGTCAAGGCACAGAATGTAATCCTAAGCATTTATGAGGCCTATGTTGGTATGGTATATTCTTTACAATGTGAAAGATGTAGTGGAGAGAAACCTAGATAGGAATCTACAAGGTGCTTATCACTTTGGTTTTAGAAGGAACTTTTCCAGTTCCCATGTCCCCTCTTCTGTCACACTGACACTTCAAGAGAACTAGATGCCATACATCCTGTTTATTTTGCAGCCATATCTATCCTTCCCTTTGATACCCTTTTGTGTGTTTCTCTCTAGTGTTTCCTTTTCTTTCCAGAAGTTTCAGAAGTCCAAACTTGTCTAAACTCAATGACTGCTCTTTCTTGAAGCTGAGATCCAACCGCCATAGTTTGTGTAGGTTCTTCAGCTCCTCTTACAATGAGTATGTCCTTTTGAGTGCTTTTCGTGCCGCCTCTCCATCAAGTTGACTTTATAATAGTGCAATTTACTATTGGTTTCCTGTACCTAGTATGTACTATACTCTTGGACATCCATGAGTTAAATAATTCCACATTAAAAGCTTTGCTGTAATATATTGTATTCTGTGTTGTCATGATTTTTATAGTTTTTAATGCATTAAATAAAATCTTTTACAGAAAACATAGCTTTTTGTGAGTGTTATTTACTGGGACTAGTCTGCCTGGGTACACTACTATCAATATTCAGAAGTCTTGTATGTGCGAGCATTCTCAAAATATATAAAATATATTGAAGTTTAGATATTTATCTGGTAAGAATGCCCAGCAATATTATTTACTGCCTAATATCAGGGCCATTTTTTGCTATTTGGCTAGGTGCACATCATGGTCTGAAGACTTTTACCATGTCTCTTTATGGAACAGAAAATATTACATGTTTTTTCCCTTCAGAATGATATGGGCTAGGTCTCACTGAGGTGGTAAACCTCCATCTGGTTTACCACCTTGGTTGTGCTGCCTTAGACTACAGTCTAGGTTCTTTTTGTGGAGTGAAACGTTTGGTATGGGAGAGGGGCATTCCATCATGGTTTCCTCTATTTTCAATCTGATCTGATACAGCTTATACACCTCACTGAACTGATAGATGGAACTGATTGAATGGTATCTGGCTGGCACTTTTAGTAAGGCATGTGTATGAGTGACATGGTTGGGGAGATGTGGCATAGAGTACCATATACTCAAACTGACTTCACGTATACGTCGAAGGCAGGTTTTGGGGCCACAATTATGGATTTTCATATAACCCAAGGATAAGTTGAGGGTAGAACCTAAGAGAATGTAACACAGCATCTTAAGGATGAAGCGAAGGAAAACAATGCCAAAGAACTTGCAAAATTCCAGCAGGCATCACTGTTTGTGCTCATCCTAAAGGCTGGATGGATAAGAGAATAGATGGGGGTCAGTGCTTTTAGGACAGTTTAGGCTCTTGTCTTTCAGAAGACAAGACAATTCCCAAAAGGGAATCATTCCTTTTTTAAAATACGAGTTAAAGTACAGTACTTACATTGACCCGTGGATAAATTGAGCCAGGTTTGTTTGTTTGTTTGTTTACCCTACACTGCATTCAGTCCTTGTCCCCTTTTTGCAATACTTAACATTCCTAGACACTTTTACAGTACTATATACAATTCAAGACTGGAAGGCTGAGATGGCATAGACAACTATGCCTAATTCTGACTTCTCTAGGAAGGGACCTTTTCTAATCTACACTGCAGAATTAATACAGTTTCACAGGGCTCAGTGTTATGGAATCCTGGGATTTGTAGTTTATTGTGGCACCAGAGATCTCTGACAGGAAAGGTTAAATATCTCACAAAACTACAAACCCCAGGATTCCATAGCACTGAGCCATGGCAGTTAAAGTGGTGTTAAACGGCATTATTTCTGCAGTGCAGATTAGACCCCTGTGGTCATATAAGTCAAAGCTTGTAAAATACACTCTGAATCCCTGCTGAAACCTGAGTCTATAAAAGCTGCACTGGGTCAAGGCAAGTCCCAGCATTGTGGCATACGTATTTGGAAGAATGGGTGAGAGGTCCTGGGCACACCTGCTGCTTCAGTTGATGCAACTGGTTTCTTACTTGCCATGTTAGAGACGATCAGAACAAATCTACTATTTTTATTAGACTAATGTCACCCATAATGTAGGCTAGAAGTAACTGAGCAGTTGGGAAAGTGAATCAGCTCCAGGTGTTTGTCTGACCTATAAAGGAGTTTTCCAAGGTGATTCACCCATTTGTGGTGCACAATTTAGCATCTCGGCAAGCTCAGAATAAAACCTGGAGCAGATTGACTGCCCCACTGACATGGAAGCCACCAAGATAATTAGGAAAGTGCATAGGTGAGTCTGGTTATGTGTCTTTCTATTTCAGTTGGCATCACTGTATCCACATCATCATCAGCATTTAACGGTGGAGGGCACTGAGGGCAAGTCTTCCCAGGATACCCTAAAACCTAGATCCAGGCCTGATCAAAATGCACACCAGACTATAAATAGTCTTCTTTTGGGGAAAGTGCAATGGGGATGAATGGTTGCTTTGGAAGAAACAATCTGCATTTTCATCCAGATATTTCCAGGTCAAACTGAATTCTAATTCCTGGAGCACAATTCATCATCCGTCAACAACCCCAGTAATCAACAATATCAACAACATAACAGGATGCAGTTCCAATCCATGTCTTCCAAACTAGGAATTCATCACTGGCTAAGGTGTTGTTTCATAACAATCCACCAGGAAAAATGAGGAATCAATAGATAAAAACCTGCACGCATAGAGATGAGGAAGAACACTGGACACATGGTTTGCTGGATAACACACTTTATATTTAACAAAATAATTTTTTAATAATATATCTTTTCAAATATTGTTTTCTAGAATCCCATTTTTTTTTTACAGTAGAGTGTTTGTTTTTGTTTTCACTAGTTTTCAGGCACACTATTGTTTTAAAGGTGTAAAAAAAATCTGGATCCTCACTGGCAGGTAATCCTCTTTACAAAGACGTAGACAACCCCCTGTTTCAGTATCCGGTTGAGTATGTGAACCAACCTCCAGCAAAAAGGATTTGGCACAGCTGTATTGGAGATGGGTTGGTCCAATTTCACTGAGCTGATGATCTGGCCCTGATGACGTGGCTTGTATATACGTATATCTAGAGACTTCTGGGGACCAGTCTACCTTCTTGCATCGTTTCCATCTCCACACCGTGGTAGGCTTTCCTCCAGCTGCATATGTTTGGGAAGTGATCCAATTGTTTGTTTTCTGGGCAATCTCTAAAACAGCCTTTTCCATATGTTTTGGACTACTACCCACATCATTGCAGCCTCTGAAGGGAATTGTAGTCCAAACATCTGGACAGACCCTGATTGAAGAAGGGTAGTAGTGATCAGGAACTTCCATGCTCAGGGCAGCTTCTGTTATGGTTGTTCAACAGACTCCCCTGAGACTCTCTCCAGGTCTGCCCATCCAGGGCATAGTATGAAGGCACATGACATAGCATCCTTTTTCAGCAGGTCTGGACCTGGTCAGTGCCTGGATGGGAGAACACTTGGAACCATCTTGATTTCCATTCCCACAAGGCAGGAAATAAATGAAGTTGTATGGGTGATCACATCAGAATGGTGCATAAACATGGCTGACATTAGTAAATTGCAGCATAACCTCCAGATTAGCTGTTGCTCACAATACACTAGGAGGCCAGTGTATATATATAATATATATATCTAGAGAGAGAGAGAGAGAGAGAGGAGAACTTTCCATGGCAGCTTGAGTAGTATGATGTAAAATGTAGCCTTCAATGTAGCCAGGATAGCAAGTGAGGTGTAAACAGATGGAAGTGTGCTAGATTCTGTCCCCTGTCAAATGGTCAGGGTCTGTGTGAGACAAGTTCTTTCGGTCCTTAGAGCTCCCTTAGTGACTGCATCTGGACCACCATAGCCTTGATATATTGAAGGGACAGGGAAAACATAAAGTGGAAATTATACAGATCTTTTTCCTTCTCATGCCACAAAAAGAATGCAGGAAATACAAGCAGGTCTAGACAGGTAGGTTTACCAAGTGCAGGTAAATTTACCAAGGCTCTTCCACACTACACAGTTACTGCACTATGATCCCACCTTAACTTCTAATACTGCCTCCTATGGAATCCTGGGATTTGTAGTTTGGTCAGAGGCACAAGGGCAGCCCCTTGGTTGAGAATTCTAAATCCCTCTCTCTTAACTGCCAATGCTAACATTTCATAGGATGTTGCCACAACAGACAACGCAGATTCACAGGATAACTGTGTCGTGTCAAAGGGCTCCAAGTGGAGACAATAAGATGGCTGTGACATTTGTTAAGCCAGACTGTTGTATTGAGAAACAAAATCTCATGCAGCTTTTTTGGGCCACAGAAATCCACTTCAGAATGTGGTTGGGCACTATATGCTTAAACTCTTCTCCCACATAGGTGTTTATTGGGGTGGGGTGAGGAACTGGGATTTTAAACAGTGATTAACCCATGAAAATTGTGCAGTTGGCATTAAAATGCGATTAAAACAAGATGAACACAAGAGCCATTGGGCAATAAACAGCAAAAAGTCATTCATGGGAAAATCCCGTGCATGATTTGCTGTTGTTTCTTGCCTGGTTATTCACGGGTTAATGGCACTTTAATCACATTGACGTCATGTGAAAACTGTTAGTGCAAGTTCACAATAAGAACAGATTATTCATGGGATAATATCACTTTGAACACCACGTCATGTCAAAACCATTAGTGCAATTGTGGGATTATCATGGGTTAATCGCCGTTTATACTTCCAATTGTCCCCTGTGTGATAATCTCCATAGAAAGACGTATGTGTATAATTACATGTAAAGGAAAATGCTAAACTAACATTCATCTGGTTGATATGCTAGCTTCTGTTTCCATAAATTTTTCAATGCAGGGAAGAACTGAACCACTGATATTCTACTCATCAGATGGCCCTGCCTATTCCTAGAGAAAAGAAAATTTCTGGTCCCCTTTGAATTATAAGGGGGCTTGATCTCTTGGTAAGGAAAGGTACAGTGTTGAAGTGACTCTTGGCATAAACAGCTTGCAGTCAAACTTCAAGAAAAGGTTGTTGGCTTCAGTTCACAAAAGGCCCTCTCTCTGTAGCAGTAGGCACCCTCCAGCACCAAGAGCAGCTGCTTTGTGAAGCTGGCTTCTTGGTGCTTTCAAGCTTCTTCACCCCAGTAATTCTCTGCACAGCTTAGTACGCTTGTCCTTTGCTGGCTTTCAGCCGACTGCATTTTCTCTCACCCCCCTCCCCTTCAATTGGACATGGTAGTTCCTCAATAATAGATGGGCAGCTATACTTCATGGCTCCACTTAAGGTTTTCATAGTGTTTCAAATGCCTCAGTATGTCATTTATTTTTCATTCCAGGGAATACGAATGGCTGGGTCTGCATTGGACTTCTTAGCAAACCTGTGTGAAGAAAGAAAGTGGGTGGGTGGGGGGACAAACAACCCACAGAAGGCATTTCTCAGCGAATGGAAAGTGTGGAATGTTTCTGCTTTTTGTGAACATGAATAAATAACAAAGTGGCGTAGGGTGAGGGAAGGAGGAAAGCAACTTATGAATGATTTACAAATGCACATTTCTGAATTAATGGCTGCAACAGCAAAGTGCCAACTGTTCTGCAAATTGGTGCCTTAGAGAAGGGTAGCTTGATCTGAGTCAAGTCAGTGAGTGACATTGCTGTCTCTGGCTATGGAAACAAACATGTGGCAAACATCATTTAACACTGTCCTCACTGTCCCATCATAGTTGCTTCTTTTGCTCTCTAATGGGGATTCTACAGAATGATAGATTTCAAGTGTAAGATCTGCGTTGATCTTTCTCATAAGACAGGTGCCACTGAGTGCCTCTTGAAAGGCAAAAGAGGAGCATTTGTCTCTCTTTCATGGCATGAAGACCCAGGGAAGTCCCACACTACAGTTAATGAACCATAGGCATCAACAGACAGAAGAAGACATGCAAGGACACTGTGGTGGCTTAGAGCAAACTCACAGGCTATCCTAGAAATTAAGACCCATCAAACTCCATCAAATATGAAGTGGACCCTTGCTGAGTAAACTGTTTCTATGCAGAGACAAAGTACAGAAGCAAGTGGGAGCCTTGTGCTTGGATTTTGAATTAGTTAAAGCTAAAAGCAACTGGGGTAGGGATGGGAGTATAGGGCACAGGGCTGTAGTGTTGGTGTTCTTGCTATTTTCTGAATTTAATGTGTTCTCTACCCTACGCTGACTTTTAACTTTAAAATATGTTGGGAGGTCCGTCCAAGTGCACCTTGTGATATAGCAGGTAAGACAACCTGTTGCCATGGAAGTGCATGTACACATGTTCATGTCTCTGCCTATGTGCCTAATAAGCAGAGATGTGGCTTGCTCCGCAAATGGTGTAGTCATTTTTTTAAAGGCTGTCCCAATAGCACAGTGGAGTTAGGCAAAACACCTTGGGCCCTACTTGGGAACTCATTTTGTTGTACCCTTAGAATCTGTTTGTCAGCTAGGGGAGGAAGTTGGCGTTTTGGGTTTTTTTTCTCCCCTGGGAATTTTTGCTTTACCATCTATAATGCTTAGCATAACTTGTTTGTTTGTTTGTTTGTTTGTTTAAGCCATTAGCATCACTTAGCTGGCTGTTCATTGGGGCTCCAAACTTTCAAGTTCATGAACATTTGTCACCTGAACAAAAGAAGACTATGGAAAGATTTGGAGAGTTATGAGTAGAGATCCTAACAGAAGTGACTGTGCAGAGTTCTAAATATTGTTGGCCTATGGTTTCATTATTCAGACCTCACAACCCTGAAACCTCACATTATTGTATTCTTTCTATTTCTGGAACATGGAAGCACCTGGAAGTGCCTTGTATCAAACTGATATTTTTAGTTCACTGATTTCCTTTCTTATTGGCAGCATCTTCTGAGGGTCACAGAAAGGGGTGCTTCTGAGATACTTTTGAGTAAGGATGCCAATGCCAGTGCCCCATACTAGCTCCTTCTGTATGGAAAGCAACTGTTGGACCATTGAGCTATGCCCCTTTTGATTTCTCTCATATGTGGAACCTGCATTATTCATATCCTAGTGCTGGAGAATGCGTGCAGGATAGGACGTACATGACTCTATTGAATGGCTTGATTGCTTTTCTGATTTACATGGCTGCAGTAAGAGTTTACTGTGAGAGAGATTCTATAGTGATGCTATAAGCTTTAGCTATAATTAATGTGGGCCAAGATTCTGCATCATCCAGTGGAATGTAAAATTCCACCAAATATAATTTTAGGGGAATTTTACATTCCACTAAATCCCCCTCTTCCCCACAAGCAGAGTTTAGCTGTCTCCTGTGCTCCTCCAATGGCCATTTATTGGCCATCAGAGGATCAGAGACAATCACACAGAATCCAGTTATGTTTCTGCAGCTGGCCACAGCATGGCATCATCTTTTGGGATCTCAGAGGTCTTGGAGAATGACGGTAAACATACATTCAGCTGCAGGAAACATAGACAGATGTTGTGTGGTTGCCTCCTATTCTCCATTGGCCAATAACTGGCTGGAATAGGAGAGGTCTCAGAAGAGTCAAGCGTGCTCAATGGTTGTGAGATTATGGCATGTGCGTGACAGTGAATACCTTCCCTAGCAATAAACATGAAAATACATATACAGGTGTAACATGGACTTACACCTCTCTATTCCAGCAATGGTGTCCTGGCCATGTTTAAAAAGAAAAACAGCATTTTTTTTTCCTTTTTTCATGCTTCATTAACTTCTAGTACACTTCAAGTACTATAGCTGCAGGTTATATTTTGATGGCACATCTCTACTGGATGTGTGGTAAAACAGTTTTGACAAGTTAGAGCAATGGAACAAATATCCAAACTACACTGAAATGGGGATGAGGGCAGGCTTGTTGTTGTGTCCCTTCAAGTAATTTCTGACTTGTGGCAACTCCAAGGCAGCCTATCACGGGGTTTTCTTGGCAGGATTTGTTTGCCTTTGCCTTCCTCTGAGGCTGAGAGAGTGTGAGTCTCCCAAGGTCACCCAGGGAGTTTTATGGCTCAGCAGGCTTTCAAACTCTGGTCTCCAGAGTCATGGGCCAATGGTCAAACCACTAAAGCATGCTGGTTGTCAGTAAGGGAAGGCTTATCTCAGGTTAATTAAACTGTCTTCATGATTTCAGATTCTGGCTTTGGATTTCTGGTAAATTTATTGGAAACAGAAATTTCTTTATAGCAATAATAGCAAGCAGCAAGTACATTTCTAAACTGCTTATCAGTGCATTTAAGCACTCCCTAAATAGTTTACAGCTATAAGCTAATTGCCCGCAACAAGCTGGGTACTCATTTTAGTAACCTCAGAAGGATGCCAGGCTGAGTCGAGCTTGAGCTCTTTTGCTGGTATTGAACTCACAACCTTGTGATTTGTGAGTGAGTGGCTGCAGTACAGGCATTTAACCATTGCGCCACCAGGGCTCATAAATTTCTTTCCATGAAACATGAGGCAGAGTACATCAAACTCTGAATTTAAATGGTTGGGCATGTTTGTAATTTGTTTTGTGGTGCCACATGTTAGTTATAGTTACTATAGCAGTAGGCTTTCCTAAGGGCCTTTTGGATTTTTAACATGTTTGCACTATCAAATATTTTAAAGCCTGAAAAAAAAAAAAACCCCAGCACAAAGAGCTGTTCCATATTCAGATCTATTCCTGAGGAGTAAGCATGGGGCAGTCTTTCAAAACATGAATTAGCCCATAATATTGTCATGACCTTCAGTAAGAGCAAGCAATGGCAAAGAAGACTAATCCATAGGAAGCAAAACACAGATGGTAAGAAAACAAGGTCAACACAGAGAGGACTCCAGGGAAGTGGCAGAGAATACCATTTGAACTCGAGAAGCAACAGCATTGGATTAAACATGGACCTGTTCTCCTTAGGTCCAACTGAAGCTCAGTGCATCAGGAATGTAAGATGAAATGTGTCTTTAGCATGATTCCAAAGCTTTTTTAAAAAACAGTGTACTGATGACATACTGAGGCATAACAATATATTTTAGTTTTGGATAGAAACCCTAATGGGTGATTTGTTCTACCATCATTTAAATTATTTCCCCTTAAGACCTGTTGATTTCTGCACTGGAGTTCAGTCTGTTCAGAGCCTGGGGAGAAGGGGCAAAAGAGATGGAGAGACGGAGATGGTTATGTTTCTGCAGTCTACCTGTACTTACATCTGGATGTGTGGTTCTGTGTTCTGCCTAGAGTAACACCTGCCTTCATTACTCAAACAAGCTTCCCTTTCCTTTCTCTGCAGGGTGACTGAGGAGAAGGAAGGGAAACTGGCAATCCAGAAGATTGAAGTTCCTCATCTCCCTTTATGGCAAAGGAAGTGATGTGAAAAGAAACAGTAATGTAATAAGGAGGCATTTGGGACGTCATTGAGTATTCGATTTGGGTCACACAGTTTCTTTCGAGAACATTGCGGTTATCTGCCTACACACAGTTGCCTGATACCTTAATCCAATATTTTAGGATATATTTGTTGTGATTATGGTGTACCTTTCTATTCAATTGTCCCCACGTAGTGGAGAAAGCATAACATATACAGATGGCTCCTAGCATGCCTGGTCACTGTATATCTGTGCATCCATTGTATTCTTGAAAGTTTTTCTTCTTTCCAGATCCCCTCTCCCACTGGTTTTAAAAAGTGCATTTTAAAATGAATCATCCTTGTTTAGCTTGCATGTTCCAACTACCCTGGCTCCGAGGAAAAAAAGAGAAAGTTGCTGAAACTCACAAAAGTGTTAATGATATTGATGTCACAGATGTGAAGAGCTAAAATATGCTCTGTTGGCAGGTTGGAGGTATCACCAGAGGAAGAATGTCTGTAGAATGTCCCTTTCCTAACCCACACCATCAATGTGCGCTGCTTGCCATAGTAGGTTAAATAGCTATATAGGATTTTTTGAGAGAGAGAGAGAGAGAGAGAGAGCTCGACCATTAGTAAAATAGTCACTTTTGTTTAACTCTAAAAGATTTTGCTGGTGACCCTACTGCAGCAGGCAGAATTTAACATGTGCAGTGTAGAAGCCGTCGCGTTGGATATGTACTTGTTGTTCCTTGGGAATTGGCCCTATGCAGCCGGCTTGCCTTGGCATTCACGTTTGGAACACTGAGCAGGCTTCCACCAGTCCCCGTTGTGACAGTGGCAGATGTTACACTCGTCCACTTTCACTTCGATGCCAGCCGGAATGATGGTGGTTCCTGCAAAGCAGTTTGGACCTGGAAATGTATACACATAAATAAATTAAATGGTGAAGCAGATTGGGAAATATAGGCTTGTTTTTATGGTGCACAATCTAGCAAAAGTTAAGCAGCTTTATGTTCCAGTGATAGAAATGGGCAATATGCAAAGGGTTCTTGTAGCACCTTTGAGACTGGGAGAAAAACGATGATAGCATAAGGTGCATCTGATGAAGTAGACATAGGGGCTGTCATCAGTGTGGAGTGGGGTGGTGGTGACCACATGCTGCATGCCTCAACTCCACCCCAAGCCACCAGGAAACTGCCAGGCCAACCAGACGGCAGGTGGATCCACATCATTTCTTCAGCACAGCATTTAGACACGCTGCACTGAAGAAACAGCAAAAAGCCGCCACTACGGCAGTAAGGGCACCTTTTTGCCAGTGCTAAAAGGAGCAGCATTTTGCTGTTCTTTCCAGCAGCGGCAAAGCACTGGAGTGGGGGCGCAGAGTGCTATTGCTGTGACTCCAATCCAGCAAGGAAAGGGGCAGGGGATGTCACTCCAAGGGGCAGTCTGTCAACCCCTTGGTCTACGAAAACTTATGCTACCAACCTCTTTCTCTGAGTCTCAAAGATGCTACTAGATCCCACTGATTTTCCAGACTAACATGGCTATGTCTTTGAATAAATGGGCAATAATTTCACCTGGTTTACAAGCAGGGCCACCCTAGTGAGAAATATTTTGGCACCCCCTGTCACCCCTCATAATTATTTTCACCCCTTGATTTTCGTTGTTTCATTTGTTAAAGCTAAACATGACATAAAACATAGGTTTCGTCAATATAACTAGTTTGTCTTCTTTTGTTAAAGTTTTAGACTTCTGCTTGTATTGTCTCTGTAGCCTAATTTATTGCCTTTTACAGAACATTCTTTTTCTGATTTCTGATTACGTAATGATAAAAGACATAGGATACAGAGTGACTGTGTGCCCCCCTATCCTGTAAGATAATGTAATAATAAATAGTTTATTACTTAGTTACTTAGTTTAAAACTTGTAAGAATACAGCACAGTATTAAAAGTACTAGGCAAACATTTAAAATCAAACACAAACACTGAAACACTATTGCATGTTCACTACCAAAAATGCAAAACATGAGAACAGACTAGTTTGTTTGTTGTAAACAGTAAACTCAAGACGACGGGCGACTCGCATTCCATGTTTTGGCACCAAGGGTAAGGCAGGTAGACGGCGAGAGGAGAGGGGGCTGTTGACCTTGAGGTTACATTCAAGGCGCATGTGGAAGGTGGATGATGTACCATGTGGCCGTACCACGAACAAAGGGGGGTGCACATTTATGTTTTGGCCATTGTACAAAGAAACTGACATACGGTAGCTTGCTTTTACATCGCTTGCTGTAATGAGTTTTCACTTTAATATTGTTTAATTACGCAAAAAATCATACAAAAAAAGCCGCTACGTCTCCCCTAAATTTTTCCACCCTAGGCGGCTGCCTAGTTCACCAATATGGATGAGCCGTCCCTGTTTACAAGTGCCTCACTTTGGATGGAATACTACCCATTGTAGTTATTCCTGAGTTGTATCCCAATCTTTGTTCCTGGTTTGGCCTTTTTACTATGGGAGGAAGGCTGGCCATTCTTGAATCACTGTATATTAAAAGCCATCATCCATACTGTGCACATTTCAGACAGCAGAGTGTGATGTGTATGAGCAAAGTTTAATGGAGTGATTTATTGCATTTGGTGATGTGATCACCAATTAGGAAGATGAAGCTATTAATGAAAATACCATCTCCCCCCACCCCCAATGAACACTCTCACTACTCTGTTTACAATACAATACCCACTAGAAGTAGACAAAGAGAAACAAGTGATCAAACACAAACAAGCTATTGAAAAAGAACAGGAAAACAGAAAAATGTGAAGAATGCTGAGTTGTCTTCTAAGTGGTTCCCAAACTGCAGGTCAACTTTGATTGGTGTCGAACTGCATGAATTAAAAATAATAACAGCAGATATTTTGCCATGGCAGCCGACGAGTAATTCTTCATAGACTATGCCCTTCTTCCTTGACTGCATGCAGAGCAGGACAATGTTGCAAGAAATGCAAGCGATAGTTAATCTAGAACTATGGATTCCTTTCCCTTGTTATGTCTTGGCTGATCATGAAAGCAGGCAGTGGCAAAAAGCAAGCAGAGAAGCAGAGAAAGGCAGAATCACAGAACCATGGAGTTGGAAGAGACCCCCAAGACCCATCCATTCCAACACTCTGCCATGTAGGAACACACAATGAAAGTACTCCTGAGAGATGGCCATTCAGCCTCTGTTTAAAAACCTCCAAAGAAGGAGATGCCACCACACTCTGAGGGAGCATATTCCAGAGGAAAGGAAAAGAAAGAAAAGTCAGAGAGGGATCCCATTTTTAAATTTATGGTCAAATGTCTTAAATGTCCAGTACCGCCTCTGCAAGCCTCATTTAATGATGTCAGTGTCCAGGTTATTGAATGTATAATTGACAGCACAGCCATATGTGCTGCTTCTGTTTGAAGGCCTACCCATTTCAAGGATGGTTTAAAGATAATGAAGGGGCCTCAGAGTTGCTCATCACCAGTCAATGTACAGTAAACAGAGCAGTCATGGGGTCATGGATTTACCTGCTATAGTATTCTGTATCTCTTTAAAGCTGTGTTGGCCATATAGGAAAGTACAATAACATCCAAAATCCACAGAACAGTGATATTTTATTTACTTTATTGGGCCAACCAAAATGCATAAAATATATGTCAAAACCTCTTGAAGCTCGACTAGCTTCCTCATAAGGCAAAGGTGTTAAAAATCATATAAGAGGAAACGTTATGCTGACGTTATTCATAGGCCTACATTTTATCAAGATGTTATTGGTGATGTTCTGAGTATGGGGGGATAGCTATGGAGGCAGGCCCCTTATCCTTCTGGCCATGAGGCACTGAGAAACAAAGTATTTTAAAGTCCAGGAAATTTAAATTCCATTAGCAAAACAAAAAGATACTTCCTACTAAAATCCAGGAGATCTCAGTCCTTTACTCTTTGAGGTTTCTATACACCTAACAAAAGTAAAACTTTGTTTTCCAAACTGGGACTGCATTTGGCATATTTTACCTAACAGCGCCTTAAAATTTTCCTAATGCAAAAGCATGGAGGCATTTTGAAAGATTCATTTCAAAATAAAGGGGTTTGTGGCCTCACACAGGACTAGCGGAGGCTGTTGACACAATCCACATTCTGCAGATTCTCCTTCTTACTCAAGTTTGTTGAAGAAGAAAATAAAAAAAGGTATGCCCTACTTGCGCCTTCATTTTAATTGTAGAAATTTGACTTTCTGGTTGCAGAATTACGTGTTATAGTAGGAAGTAAGGGCTCCCTATATGCCATCTTCCTCTGACTTCTCTCAGTATATAATAGCCATAATGTTGTTTTTCTGCCAATGGTTAGGAGGGAAACATGTTCCACTAATGAATGTGACACATACTAGCAATCTACAGTGATTACAACTTTATATATAAGTGTGTCGCTATAATGAAACGAGTGGAGTCATATTCTCTGTTGATGTAAAAGGGCACAGTTCTCCTGAAATCTGTTCATAGCTGCAAGAAACAACAAGAACAACAAAAAAGGCTATTGAAAGTGCCTGCAGCTTGCTTGATTTCTGAGGTTGTTATTTGAGAACAATGAATTATGTATGGCAAAAAAATGATTTATTCATATTCCAAACAAGATTTATTATGGATTTTATTTTATAAAGGGGATTTCTCTAATCTGCTTATTATCTTTCCCTACCCCCTGCCTCCCTGTGTTTATGAGAAAACATCGAGGCCCAAGTTACTTCTAAATCAGCATGAGTTTTACTCTCATGCTCTTAAAAGGCTGGCTAAAAAGAATGTTTATATATACATGCCTGCAGTGTTAATCTCTGGCTCCCACATACATAATTGTGATCTGATTCCAATAATACCACAGCAAATGCAATATGAATAAGAGGTAATGCCTTGGGCAATGTAGACTTCTAATAATTGGTGGCAGAGACCATAACCTATGGTAAATTTAACTCAAGAGTGAGAATCACATTGGCCTCCAGGCATTGTTGGACTTTAGCTCTCAGAATCCCGTACCATAGATTATGCTGGCTAGGGCTGCTGGGACTTGCAGTCCAGCAACACCTGCTGTTATGAAGCCACTGAAAGACGCACACTTTTTGCTGTTTCCTTATCTATATTAATATATATGTCAGCAATGTGTTCCTTTCATTGTTCAGTGGAAGCATATTAACTGCAAGAGAGTGGCGGATGTGTTTGGTGATGGCCATAGGTCAGTGGGAGAGTAGATGCTTTGCCTGCAGGAGATTCCAAGTTCAACAGCTGTCATCTCCAATTAAAAAGAAGCTCATGTTGTCTTGGGAAGGACTGCTCCCCGAAATCTGAAACAACATCACTGCTAAATGAAGGGCTTGTGGTCTGATTCAGTAATAAGGCAGTGTTACACTTTCAAAACTTGAAGGTATGGGCACTAGCTCTACAAAAAAATAGCTGAGCGTCTCTAAGGTGTAAGTATGCCTGTGCTGTGAGAACACTATTGTTTTGGAAATTAGCCTCAACATCTGCTTGTGCTTCTCACATGTCTCTTATGCCACTGAGCTGAGAAACTAATAGCAGCTGAGATTTCTGGTGTAGACTGGGAGGCCTTCAAACACATTATTCATAGACATATTCCATATTCTGCAGAATGGGTTCACCCATAGAGATTAATCAGAGACAGCCACGTATGGAAGGTTTTTTTTCTGTAGTGAAAAGATTGAAGAAAATAAGATTACTATAGAGGTCCTATCCCTGTAATATTTGCATAAAGCCAGTCTCATTTTATCATTTGCATTTTGGTGTTTTTGAAGCCCCAAGTGGATTATTTACTTTTTTGTTCTTGGTTTTTATTTTATTTTATTTTATTTTATTTTATTATGACTCAAGGCAAAGGGAATGATTTTACACTTCTTTTTTTCAGTTTCGACTTAGAATGCTCACCTGTAATTGGGACCTACTAGAGGCAAAGAGTTACCATCTGCTCCATCTAAAACTGTGGATGAGTCTGAACTGGAGGTGCCAGTCTGTTTAATGGAGGGAAAGAATCCAAAGCTGCATGTTTAACTTGGTCATACTTTCTGGCCTTTGTTTGTCTCTCCAGTGTCCTTTTGCAAATGTAGTGGGCTGTCTCTGGCCTGCTTTCCACGCCAGCAGCATTTGCATTTTACGGCATTGGAAACCCATTCCTTTCATCTCATTAACTTTATGATTACCATGGGCTATATTAGTACACTTCTCAGAGCCCAGCTTTTCAAAACTACAGCAGGCCCTAAGTCTGAAGTTGCCAGTCTTAACTACCTCAATGTAATTTAGATTGCCGTCGAGCGGGATAATGGATGGCTCCTGGATATTGCTCACATTAAAATGATCCCTTCTGCTTTGTTTATAAGCACCGTGATAAATTTTGTTCCCATTTTCATCTGCTTTTATAGCCCACCCACAATAAAAACTGTGTGAATAAGACATCCTTGGGTAACTTTCACACCCCCTTTTTTGGCCACTTTACATATGTCCACTGGCTATTCTCGAGATGGCAGTGACCCCTCCTGTACACTCCTGGCCAGGTCTGTTTACCCAAATGGCAGCATTTCTTAGCCAAGACTGTTGTATTGTATACCAGTGCTGCTCAAAGCATGACCAATGGATTGGTGCCACTCTGCAAGCTATTGGCTGCTAATCCGCAGTTAGTTTCCAGAGAAGAAAGAAAGAGTTCTGGACACAAATCTGATCCCTATCTCTGGTATATTGGAGCAAATTGCTAGTCCCTCACATTGGGCAGCTTAAGAAGCACTACAATATACCATAGCTGAGTAAATTTTGCGCTTATGGGATCTATTTTGGAACCTTAACCAGAAAGTGGTGAAAAGAGCATACACTTAAAATGAAAGAATTCTGAATCCAGAATTTTGATCCAAATACCAAAATTAAACAGGGCTTGTAGGCTTTCAACACAACATATCCTTTCTCCTCCTGCCACCAGTATTCTTCAAATTGGCAGTACAGTATGACCCCCGTATCTGTGGGGGATCTGTTCCTATGGTTACTGAAGATAAATGAAACCACAGTTAACAGTGAACTCTATATTTCTGGCAGATATTGATCATAGAGTCATACTGGAGGACCTCCAGATGCCTAAAGAGACCTTTTTTCCAGGTGCAGGTAAGTGAAACTGGTCCTGCACATATGCGGACTGCATTGTATCAAGAAATGGGATCATACTGTTCTAAATTTTATTAAACAACAAACAAACAAACAAAAGTTCAGGGATCTTTGCTCATTTTCTTTCATTCATCCTGATATCCTAAAGAAAATCTTGTCTACCTTGTGCCTTCCCTTGCTGTATGTGAGTTGATCACAGAGTGCTCTTGTTAGCCAAAACCTAATATATTATCAGTGCAAGGGAAATGGACACAGGAAAGGGGAGGTAGGTAGGAATCATAGAATCATAGAATCATAGAATCATAGAGTTGGAAGAGACCACTAGGGCCATCCAGTCCAACCCCCTGCCATGCAGGAAATCCAAATCAAAGCATCCCTGACAGATGGCCATCCAGCCTCTGTTTAAAGACCTCCAAGGAAGGAGACTCTATCACCTTCCGAGGAAGTGCATTCCATTGTCGAACAGCCCTTACTGTCAGGAAGTTCCTCCTAATGTTCAGATGGAATCTCTTTTCCTGCAGCTTGCATCCATTGTTCCGGGTCCTGTTCTCTGGAGCAGCAGAAAACAAGCTTGCTCCCTCTTCAATATGACATCCCTTCAAATATTTAAACAGGGCGATCATATCACCTCTTAACCTTCTTTTCTCCAGGCTAAACATCCCCAGCTCCCTAAGTCGTTCCTCATAGGGCATGGTTTCCAGACCTTTCACCATTTTTGTCGCCCTCCTTTGGACACGCTCCAGTTTCTCAATGTCCTTTCTGAATTGTGGCGCCCAGAACTGGACACAATATTCTAGGTGGGGCCTGACCAGAGCAGAATACAGTGGCACTATTACTTCTCTTGATCTAGACACTATACTTCTATTGATGCAGCCTAAAATAGCATTGGCCTTTTGAGCTGCCGCATCACACTGTTCACTCATGTTCAACTTGTGGTCTACTTGGACTCCTAGATCCCTTTCACACGTAGTTTCATTCAGCCAGGTGTCTAGCATATTTCAAAAAAAAGAGACTGGATGCAAAGTCATGGACATGCAAGTACAGTCAAAACCAACAAAATCACATCCGCCACCTGGAAACACTCAATACTTCCAGAGACTTTTTTTTTTAACGTATCTGGAAATGTCCTTACACAGAGCGGAAAAGCCATACCATTCACTTTTATGAAGAAGGGTATCTCAGTCATAAATCATCATTAATGATAGGTGCCCCAGCCTGCAGCAATATAACCACAGTGGAAATTAGAGATAGAAAGAATATTCCTAATTATTTGTTTCTGGGTTTAAAAAAATGGTTTTCTTGACTGTTCAGAAGTCCTGGATGAGTAACAGACCCGGCAGGATGTTGTGCAATTTTCTTCTGGTATTCAGATACCTAAATACCTTAAAGGCAGTGGTGTCACTGGGGTTGACACTAGTTGTTGTTACCCAGTGTGATAATTTATGGTGTCATCTCTATGGATTTATTGGGATGGGAGTGCAGATGGAAAAGAGGGTCTTACCCCAGGGAACCTAGCATCCTGTTGACATGGTCCCTTCCCCAGCCAAGACAGCAAAGACAGAATGTCCCACGAGCAAGGGAAAACAAAGTCACATCAAACAGATGCCTTCTAAAGGATAACTATGGAAAGGAACCAAACAAATCAGAAGGAGGAGGCAATGGGAGGGGGGAGCAGAGAGAAAGACCCACAGCTTCACCCTTGCCCTTACCCTCCCCACAAAGGGAAGCAGCAAACCAAGAAGAGATCCCCCTTTCTCTCCAAGGGAGGGACCTTGGGACATCTTACTGCTGCCTGGTGTCACCCTCTCTGATAGTGTCACCTGGTGTGGTACGCATCTCCCATGGGTCCTAATGGCACCAGATCCTGTCTCATCTTTGAAGCGAAGCAGAATCAGAGTCAGTCATAAGTTGACATGCTACTTGAAGGCACATACACAAACACATTCAAATATTCCAAGGGTTCTGGAAGAATTAGTCTTCAGAGAATAAGACATGGATTTTTTTATGTGCTCCTTCTCCTGTTTTCTGGACAGTAAATGGATTTTTTGGATAGAAAACACTGTTTCCTGCAACAACAACAATGTATTTTTCCTCATTCATCTTCACAATGTTGAATACAAGAATACTGCAGAGGAATATTAATTTTCTTCTGCTGCAGGGTTTAGAGGGTTCTTGGCCCGACTCACTTTTAAAAACCTTAGCATAATTTTATCACTAAAGCTTGAAAGAGTGTTGGGTTTTTTTTGTATTGAAAATTACCTATTTCCAGGATCATACCTCTAATTTCTGATTTTCCCCCAGATCATTGATAGAACTATGTGAATGAAAAGTGTGGACATTTCAAATGGGCTGCCATACATTTCCTGTTCCTGCAGAATGAAATCCACAAGTGTATGCAAACACTGAGTGGCAAGTGCCCATCATATTCAGTTGTGAAGAAGTAGTGTGCCAACCTTGAGCATGGAGATTTTGAGACCGAAGATGTAGCAAGGTCTAGGAGACCTTTAACAGTGTACTGAAATCATTGAGCATGTTCATAATCTGATTCTGGCAGATCAGCTAAAACAATTGCTAAGACACTAGAGATATCCTGGGAACACATTGGCTTTATAATTCATGAGCAGTTGGTTACGTAGAAGCTATAATACAAGTGGGTGCTGAAATGTTTGAATGCTGACCAGAAACAAAATTGAGTGGATACCTCCAAGTTGATTTTGTAGCATTTTGAGCAATCTAGTGAGAATTTTTTGGAATGACTGATCACTGTTGATGGAACATGGTTACATTACTATGATCTGGAGACTAAAGAAAAGTCCTTGCAGTGGCAGCACTTGGGATTTCCATGGCCAAAGAAATTCAAGACTCAAAGGCCATCAGGAAAGGTCATAGTTATAGTTTTTGGAGGTAAGGAAGGTATTTTGATGAATACCTATCTTCAGAAAGGCCAAACAGTTAATGAAGAATACTTCTCTAATTTGCTGTGCTAATTAAAGGAGGCATTGAAGGAAAAACAGTGAGTGAAGCTGCAGAAAGGTGTTCTCTTTTTGTACAATCATATACCTGCCCACACGGCTGACAAGATTATGACTGTTTTGAAGAATTCAGGATCCGAGTGCATAGACGTTCCACCCTATGCACCAGATATTGCTCCATCTGACAAGTTCTTGTTTCCAGACCTTTAAAAGTGTTTGGAAAGAAGGGATTTTTCATGTACATAGTTTTTGTGGGTTTTTCAGGCTATGTGGCCATGTTCTAGAAGAGTTTATTCCCGACGTTTCGCCAGCACGGGTGGCTGGCATCTTCAGAGATGGCACCTGAAGATGCCAGCCACAGGTTCTGGCAAAGCATCAGGAATAAACTCTTCTAGAACATGGCCACATAGCCCAAAAAAACCCACAAAAAACAATGAAAAACCCCTCGACTTTTTCTGTACAGTTGGCCCTTGGAACTCGTGGGGGATCTGTTATGGAATTTGTGGGGGATCCCCGTGCGAGTTCCAAATATTGTGCAGATTCAAGCCTGAATGAGGCACATGCATGTGGGCATGCACTGCATTGCCGTTAATGGCAATCACCCTTTCCAAGTCTGCAGATCTCAAGTCCATGGACCTGGAGGGGTGACTGTATTTTCAATAACAGCAGCAAAGCAGTAGGTTTCACTGCTGTAGATCATTCCCTTATTAGTTAGTCTGAGGAAATTTCAACACTCCCTTGTATTCATCCTTATATGCCTGGATGAAATAGGTGATGACTTAACATCCCTAGTGGAAATAAATAGGTTCCATCTCCAACTTTTAGGTTTGCAACTCAAACCATCAATGCATTTTTACTTTTTTCTCCCTCTACAATGTAGGGAACTTGACAGTGTTTAATAATATTTCATACTCTAAACAATGTATGTACACCTTGGACTCTTTGATTCAAGCCATCATCTCCATTCCACAGGATTTCATATCCAGCATAATGATTAAGGAGAGATGCAGTCTTGGGACTATGTCCTAGCTTGGAATCTCTTCTATGAAAAGCAAGAGCAGGGGCTGGAAGTGTAGAAAACCTGAATGATTATGAGGTTTTTCCTGGACAACACTCCCTCTCAGAAGCCACACTAGCAGATGTTCCTAAAAATTGCCTGTAATTCTGTGCTTCATGACTTCTAATGATCCAAAACCCACTTGGTAAACCTGTTTCTGGGCTATGTCACTTCATACTTCAAGTAGAGGTTCGCATGACTGAATGAAAGCTCATCCATGTACACAGTTTTCTCCACTCAAAAAACTAGCATGTCAATCAGAAAGCTAAAGTGGATTATGGTGCATAATCTCCATGTGCAGGTATTTATTTATTTATTTCTATGCAGCAGCCTTATGAGCCCCATCTCCAGTGTGAAGTGCTATTAGCGTAGTCACAGGATTACTACTTGAGGGAGATTTAGGCCCCTGAAGTGTTGCTCATTGGCTGTTTTGATGAGAGACCCATCTCCTGCTTTTAAGCATCTTTGGTCAAATAATCTAGGAAAGGCAATAACTGTTTGTAGATGCTCCATGAATAGACAAGCCAATTACCTGTGCCACAATAATGAGATCTGTCCTGATTGCCTCCCAGATGCATAACAAAATTGTGTAGTAAGGTTCCAGCTGTCCTGTGTGGGCCTCACAAAAAGGCTACTCAGCCAGCACACTTGTCCCTTGGAAACAGAGAAAAATCCTTTTCATTAAATTTAAGGACAAAAGGATTCCCCAGGAGATCACGCAATGAAGGAAAGCAGGGGACCAAAGGCGAGGGGATGGTATTTTCCGCTGTTGTCCTCAGGCAGACTGTTTAATTATTTTATTGAAAAATTCAATATTGCTAAAACTCCCACACAGAGATGAAGGAGTTCTCCTGGCACTTAAAATGTGATTTGCTGCATTGCCCTCCATTTAACTATGCCAAGAGGGATAAAAAGAAGATGCTATAATCTTTCTTTCTTTCTTTCTTTCTTTCTTTCTTTCTTTCTTTCTTAAACTTTGCAACAAGACAGCAAGGGAAACCTCTGTGTGACTCATACTGACATCAGATGGATGTACACCTGTACTACCTGCCTATCCAGCAAACCTCAGGGATGAGAACACCATCTAAGATGGGTTTTGGCTGTGTCTCTAGCACTGAGTACTGTGGCAGGCTGGATGAGACTACAGGCCTGCCACGTTTATGTCATGACTGGGAAAGAGTAGGGCATCTGGCGCAGCAGACTCTGCCATGGTGATGCACAGCAGTCACTTGGTAGACTGCCTGAGGCACATACTCCTAGGAACAGAAACCAGTGATGAAATGAGGCCAGGTGAGGAGCAGAGCAGTAGGTTGTGTGCCTTTTACCTTGCCAAAGACCTACCAGGAGGGCAGTGAGTTAGTGAACAATACACTCAGTTGGGTGTCTTTGTTGACATCCCACTGTCCTATTTCCCCCCCTCTTTCCTACATTTTTCTGCATATTTGTTTGATTTCTCCACACATATTACTTTTGTTCTGTCACTCACTCTGTTCTTTCATATCTAGAGTTCTTTTTTCTCTTCTCTGGACCTTCTATGCACTGTACTTTTTGGCTCACTTCCATACTGCATCCTTGCAAAAGTAAGGAGATCATAACATCCAGAATGCCAGATTGGTTCAACAGAGGCCAGGGTTCAATTTCCCATTCAGCCCTCATGAAATCATAGAGTGACCATGAGCTACTTTCTCTAACTTACTGTAACCTACCTCACAGCATTGTTGGAAAGATATAAGGCAAGGAGCAAGTATGCCACCATGAGAATTTGTGCAACCTGAGGATGTGGATATGATCCTTGGAGCAGTGAAACCTAGCACATGCATGCTGGGCCCATGCCCTTCCTGGCTCTTAAAAGTGACCTGAGGGGGACTGGTGGAATAAGTAAGGGGAACAGTGAATGCCTCACCACAGTAAAGCAGGTTATCATCTTGTCTAAAAGAGGCTGTGGTGAGGCCATTGTTGAAAAATCCTCCCTGGACCCCACTAGTGGTATCACTGGGGTGTGTGTATGGGGGGGGGTGCGGACCACACCAGTTGACACCCTAAGCAGGGTGACACCACTGCTCCTCATACATTGGGCCGAAACAGGCTGTGGCATTCACCTGTATCTCTTTAAAATGCTGAATAGACTAAGGCGGGTTACAGACCGCCATTAGGGACATCCTGAGGACGTCCCAGTTTGAAAAAAGAGACACCCCTATTCCTATTACAGACAGGGTCCATACAGAATGGCGCCTCGTGCCTCGCCATGTCTTTTTCGGGGCCCAGGAAGGAGCGCGATTTCTGCACTCCTTCCTTGGAGTGTCCGGGAGCCTCGCGGTTTAAAGGCTGCGGTTCCCAGATGCTGCAAGCGGAGGCAGAGCCAGACCGCCGCTTCTCAGCGGTCTGTAACCCGCCATAGTGAGTGGGGTGAGGCTCACTGGGAGGAGAAAGGAGAGGCTCCAAGTTTTTTTTAAATGCAATTTAAAATTTCAACATTTATTTTTTTAAAAAAATTTTTTTTGTTTTTTAAAGAAGTTTATCAAATTTTCACTTTAACCAACCACATTATAACAAATTTTCACTTTAACTACATGAAACTATGTATATGTAAACACATTTATTTTGGTATTGTAATTTAAAAGCATAATTTTAAGTTTGCTAGTTGTTTATGCCACAACTATTACCAATTACATTCAACATTATATGGGAATTCTGATTTCTGAGTAAATTAGTGCAAAAACATGACTAAGGATTCTGCATGGGTGTGGTATGGGAAGAGGTCAATGGGGGGTGACACCATGAGTTAGCGCACCATGTGACACCACTGAACCCCATTATCAGCCAGTCTGGAATATCTCATTTTTGGCTTCAGGCCTGGCAATGAGATAGAAACAGCTATGGCTATCTTGGAAGATGGCATTTGCAAGGAACTAGACGGGAGAATATGCTCCTGCTGTTACTGCTGAATTAACTGGTGGCAATTAACTGCGATCGCATGAGAGATTTTCACATTATGTCATGCATATCCTGTCATTGTCCCATCATTGAAGTGGAATTGTCCTGTTATTTTGTATTACATTAATACAATTCCACTTAAATAACAGGACAAAGCACAACATCTCTGAAATGCTTTTGTGCAATCATGATAAGGACAGGAGTGAAATCTGCTTTGCTCCTGATCCCATCCCATCCCCATGTGATAATCTCCAAAGGTGCTCCTGGTCAGTCACAAGGGATATCAGGGAATAGAGATTCAGCCTGTGCTGGACAGGGTTACACTCCCACTAAAATCTTAGCTTTTCAGCTTGGGCATACTCCTGGATTCAGAAGTGAACCTGGATGCTCAGGTTTTGGTGGTGTCCGGGGATGCATTTACACAGTTAGAACTTAGTGTGCTAGCTGTACTCATTCCTTGAGAAGTCAGATCTGGCTACAGTGACACATGGCTTGATTAAAAAAGTAACCGTTTTCGCAGGGAAAAAAAACACCAAGCTATTTCAGCTAACCCCTATTTGTGATTATCCTCAGTCTATCTAGATTGCCATGTCTAAGTTACATGCCTTCAAGTTGACCTAAATATATGGTAACATTTACGTAGGATTATTTGGACACGTTTCATTCAGAAGTTTGTGATTGCCTTCCTCTCAGTATGAAAGAAGCTTGCCCATGGTCACTTAGTGGGTTCCCATGGCTGAATGGGTCTCCCAGAGTCTTGGCCCAACACTCAAACCACTACACTGCTGTGATTGTCTAGTTTGCTATGCCTGCCATGCAATTCCACACCACGCCATTTTCTTGTCACAACTTCTCTGCCGACTGGAGCCTGAAAGTGTCTATTTGTAAGCTCTTCTAGGACAGCAAAACATCCACATAGCAAACATATAAAAGGTAAACCATGAACAATGTCCATCATTGTCTAAATGTAAAACTCAGACATAGAAAGGTGAAAAAAACCACAAGGATAATAATTTCCTCTATGTATTTATGCTCAAAGAACTGGCAGTTCACAGAACTTGCTGCTGTATAATTACTAGTGCCTCTTTCCAACTTCCTGTGAATATGGCAGCCAGTGCAGAAGCAGAAACTGAAAATGAAACATGCTGACATTTAATGTGAATTTATGACACTCACTGCAAAAGGGCCTTACCAGCTACCTCTGAATAGGGCAGCAAGTCCAAAAACAGAATACAAAATGTAGTATTCTGGAATTAAAGGTGGTTTTGTTTTATTTACTGGAGGAACGGATACTTGTGAGGCTGTCTCACGACATTTTGCCACCTCCTGTGGACAAAATGACATCCTCCTATTCAGCATACAGAAGCCAGCTGTTTGTACCCTGGTGACAGGCCAGCATCATCCACTGAATCTGAGAGCAGTGGACTAGCTAAGAAGCCAAAAGGTAGACCATGCAATATGCATGTCTCTCTCCTTCCAGCATCTTGTTGCTGCTCTGTGCAGTTTCACTTTGCCTAATGGCGGGGCTGGTTCTAGCTGCAAAACCAATGGATGGCCTGTGGAAGGGGGAAAAAGGGACAATTTGATAAATAACTGCTATAATGTGAAGTTGAAGGCTTTCATGGCCAGCATCCATAGTTTTTTTGTGGGTTTTTCGGGCCATGTGGCCATCTTCTAAAAGAGTTTCTTCCTGACATTTCGCCAGCCTCTCCAGGTCACACAATATATATATATATATATATATATATATATATATATATATATATATACACATACCCAAGTCCTTTCTAGGCAAGCATTCTCTGAAGATGCCAGCCACAGATGCTGGCGAAACATCAGGAAGAAACTCTTCTAGAACATGGCCACAGAGTCCGAAACTTCCCAAAAAACCTGCTATAATCTCATTTGAAAGTCCAGATGCTGTAATAATATGAATGCTGGATCAGGACTCCAGGTTTCAAATGGTGTTCATCCATAGAGATCCACTGGGTGTCCTTGGGAAAGTCTCAGTTTTAGAAAAAGGCAACAGCTAAACTCCTCTGAAAAAGGAAACTCTTGCCAAGAAACTCTGGAACAGTGTCACTATAAGTCAATGTTGCCTTGAAAATACATAGGAACACCAACAAATACTCTCACTCTCATGCTTATTGCATGCTATGCACTCATTTTCTGGGCCAATACTCCAAACATTAACGGAATGGAATGGGCCAGAAGCTCAGTTGGCTAAATTGAGTCACATACCTTGTTCTTATGTCTGAAGGTTTGCCTAGGTTTGGAACTACCATGGTGGCTTTCCATAGCATCCCCCAGGGCATCCTCTGGCATTGCTTGGTTTTGTTTGACTATTTCATTTCATTTTTATATCCCAGCCTTCTCCCTATACAGGATCCAGTGTGGTTTACATCACAGACTGAAACAAAATTAAGGCAGTTTGACACTAAGATTTGTAGTTTGGTAAAATATTTTAATGCTATCATATTGAAAACAGCATCAAATTAAAGTTTTAAAACTGGTAAGGTGTAACCACACTGCAGAATTAAAGCAGGCTGAAGCCAATTTACACTTCCATTACTCTTTCCTACAAAATCCTGGGATTTGTATTTGGTGAGGCACCAGAGCATTCTGACAGACCAGGCTGAATACCTCACCAAACTACAAATCTTAGTGTCAAACCGCTTTAATTCTGGTAGTGAGGATATACCTGTAATTTTCCAATCAGATTATTGCAACATATGGCTGATCTTGAAGGTGACTCAGAGGCTGCAGCTTATGCAAACCACAACATTGCACCAAAAAATATGTAACACTGGTCTTGAAGCAATTGGATTGACTGCCAATGCAGGTCTACATAACTGCCAACATTTCACAGATGAAAATGGGAAGGCATTTGTCCAAGCAACATGACAGTGTGCTCAAGAAGGAAAAAGTTATTAATGAGGAGGAACACATAAGCTAGGAGACACTGCAGTAGATTGCTTTTGCCTGAAACTACTGGGAAAGGCAAAATTCTACCCTTTCTGTCCTCTCTTTCCTACTCACTTAATGGAGTGCAGTCTGCTTCTGCACTTTGAGCTTAGTTTGCAGAATAAAGGAGGAAGGTGGAATGAGGAGAAAGAAACTGGGACATTTTAAAAGCGGCTGAAAAAGTGGAATGACAGAGGAACAATTGGGAATGTCATTGCCAAATCAGAACAGTGGGTCTGGCTAAAAAGGGAAATGCAACTGCTAGAATTCAAGGGTCCCCCACCCTGTATTGTTAGTATGTTTTTTTTAACAGATCATTTTATATTTTCATGACAGCCAGAATACAAATTGTGGCTCAGAACAACTATTCATAACCCCATATTTGCTTGAGTATTACACATAGGCTGGGATCCTGTATTGTCATTATAACTACAATGGTGGAGCCACATCATTATGACTGACAATGCCCTTTGCCAAAGCTACCTTAACACTCTGGCAATGCATCAGTCATTGCATTCCCGGTCATGGAGTGCACTGAGAACAGGCAACTGGAAAACTACTTAGGATCCTGCCAACTGCTTGTCTAAAGGCACTCCATAACAGGGAATGAGATGGAGATGTCTTATCCCACGGGTCTGATCTCCAGAACACTGGAAATGATTTAGGTGGGGTTCTACTAGGCTTCAGGGGTAGCTTTTGAGGGTCATATTCAGTTGTTCGTGACTGTAAATGTGAATCTCCAACACTTAGGGTATCATAAATCCACGTTATGATATAACTGCTGAACAGGATGCCAGCCACAGTTGACAACATTTGTTTTTCCATCCAGAGGCTGTAGGTCAGGGAGCCTCAACATCTTGGGCAACCTATAGTGCAAGGTGATCTGTGTCTACCATTGCAATGAGTGAAGAAGCTTCTCTTAAGAAACTCTATATGACAAGTAGAACCACACCGAATGCAATTTTGGAATGATCTGATTCATTAATAGTATTGGTGGTGTTATTGTTGTGCGTATAATGATGATTAGTTCTCTGCTAGCCTCGCTGGCAGTTTTTTTAAAAATAAAATGTTTTGGCCTGGCAAAGAGTTGAAAATGTCAATTTCTCGGAAGCACGTTCTCAAGAAGGGATATGTCACCATGATGTATTATCACGGTCTTTGGAACTAACATAGCAAGAAGGTCACATACCAAGAACCTTTGCAAGAAGCAACCTGGTAAGCTGTCTATAATCATTTTTGGAGTCAAACTGAATGTAACTGCATCAGTTCTTTGCAGATAAAGAACAGGCTAGTGGTGATGTAAGGTGTCTGTTATCCATGTCAGTGAATTAATTAGGGTTCACAGAAGAATCTACTAGTTAATGGGAGCAATTAAAGTTAATTATATGGATATTTCGATGGTGGCTTGACTGTGCTGCTGCATATTCTCCCTCCAAATGTAATTTGAATTATTTCTTCGTCTTCTTCTCTTTCTCCCACTGTGTCCTGTCTAGAACCAATGTAGTTGAAGAGTTGACTCAACACACGTGAGCCTCCTTGCACTTTTCAGATCAGTATCCAAGGCCTTTTTAAAATGCATGCCTCTGAGAAGAGTATAGAAAAAGATCTTTTCTGTAACAGCCCCATGTTTATGGGTGGTATTCTGATGCATGGATCTGGTGTCATTACTGTTAGAGAAACTGTTAATAACTCTTTGTTTCCTTCTGGCTTTTTCATTACAGAGGCTTTTTATTATTATTTCCTGGATTTCAATATTTTGTGGTTGAATCTTTTGGATGTCATTATATGCATGGGTTTGTCATTATATACATGGGTTTGTTTAAATAATTGTTGGAGTATATCAGTATTTGCATTTTCATTTGGAAGTGTTTAAGTATTCTTATCTTTAAAGCAGGCTATAAATATTTTAATTAAATAAAAATAATAAATAAATGCTGCTGAATTATACACATTTTTATTTTCAGTCACTGTTATGTTTATGTTATGCTGAGGGTATGCCTATTGTTGTTGTTGTGTGCCTTCAAGCCATTTCTCACTCATGGCAACCCTAAGGCAAACCTATCATGGGGTTTTAATGGCAAGATTTGTTCAGAAGAGGTTTGCCATTCCCTTTCCCTATGGCTGAGAGCATGTGACTTGTCCAAGGTCACTCAGTGGTTTCATGGTCGAGTGGGGAATCAAACCCTGGTCTTCAGAGTTGTAGTCCAGTGTTGACATCACTATTCCACACTGGCTCTTCCTTATGCCTATGCTACACATTTAAAAAGCTTTAGGTGTCATCCCCATTCCCAGGTGAAGCTTGGAAACTGTGATTGCTGGGTAGATAAAGACTGGAATCCTCTTGGCAACCTATGTTCATATATTTAGGGACTTATGCCAAAATTAGTACTTTTTAAGATACTCTACAAGGAGATATTGAATACCTCATTTCATAATGCTTTTATCCAAGCAGTGCAAGATCAGTTAGATGACATCTGGTGCCCTTCACTCCCTTGGAGAGTGGTGGAGTCTCCCTCCTTGGAGAGGATAACAGACACCTTTAAACTGAGGCTGGATGGCCATCTGTCGGGAATGCTTTGATTGAGAGTTCCTGCATGGTAGTGGTTGGACTGGATGTCCCTTTTGGTCTCTTCCAACTCTAAGACGCGTTATAGACGGGCCTTTAATATGCCCCAGTCATGTGCTAGGGGTTGGCTGAGGACCTAGCGTCCATACCAGCCTCATCCCCAGCACGTGACGGGGGCGTAAAGATGACGGCACCCTATACACATGGGTGCCGCCATCTTTACGTGCTGGACGCGTTGCATCCGCACGTGTCACCCCAGAAATGATGCCGCAAATGCACCCCTGGTGCTTTGCGGGGCCTCTTCCGGGGCCTGAGAAGGAGCGCGATTTCCATGCTCCTTCTCGGCAGCGTCCGGGAGCCGCGCCGTTTAAAGGCTGTGGCTCCCGGATGGTGCAAGCGGCGGCGGCAGCAGACCGCCGCAATCCGGCGGTCTGTAACGCGCCTATGATTCTGTAATTCTACCCCACTCCATTTTTTGGCAGTGGGAATACACTGGAAAAGCTTCGTTCTTCACCCGACTTAAAGCTGTCACCCTCCAGCAAAAGTATACTGTTACAGCTTTGCACTGTCCCAGCGACAAATAGGATCTTGGCTAGAGATCTCTAACAGAGAAGTTAATTTCTCAGTACGCTTCCTAAACTATAATTCCCAGGATTCTTTTGGTGTAGCCTTGCCAGTTGATGCCATCCTGTTATGCTGGTAATATGTATGTATTGCTGGAAAATATGGAGAAACTGCTAGAACAGAAGTATCTAAACATTTTCCTCCTCTTGTCTCCATTGTTTTCAGTGGCTGGGTCACCACCTTGAATGGGATCTGAGATGCATTTCGCCAACAGTTTTACCACAGCTTAATTTTTCTTATTGTTCTTTTGCGGGGGTTTTGTTTTGCTTTTCAAAATAAGACAGAAGGAGCAGAATAAATAGAGAGTGAGAGAAAAGAAAGTGGAGTAAAAATAGAAAGAAAGGCCAGCAGGAGAACAATATCTTTTTAAATAAAAATAGGTTTTAGGTCCATCTTGGAGCCTGGAGTTCAAGGTGATTCTAATTCTGAACAAGTTTGAAATTACAAAAAGACAACATTAAGCTATTCAATTTTGTACTGCTAAGAAGGAGGAAGAGGAGGAGAGGAAGAAGAGGAAGAAATGATTCATCACCTGCTTTCTTGTTATTGATTCTTGGCTCCTTTTTTTTTTACTCAATAAAGTCTTGAATAAACCACCACAATACTTTTTCTAGTTCTGCCAATAATCAGGGTGCATTCAAATAATAGCATTATTAAAAATGAAGCTGTATACATTGGAAACACAATGGGGTAGTTTTCATCCACTGAGGACATTTTATTGAATCCAAAAGCAATGTATTATTTTGCAAAGGCAAACAAAACAGACTTCCACAGGGCTCCAGTGCTGGCCTTGTTTTCTTATTATACCAGGGAGCAAATCCTGCCTGAATTTTTATATAATCTAGTAGAAGATTAGAGTGAGGAAAGGGGGAAATGATATTCAAAAGAAGGTAGGAGGCCATCTTCCTTGCCATAGAGGTGGATTAATCAAAGCTTGGGGATGGCCACAGGAAAGCTCTGAGGCAGCTTTACCTTTCATTTTACAAACAGAATCAGCATCTGAACTCACACCCCAGAGGCACTCTTCCTCCACAGGCAGACAAAATATGAAACAGGGTATGAATGCTCCCAACCAAGAAAGTCCTTGGGAAAAAATATTGAAGGTCAGAAGAGTGAGAGAAAATACATGGCAGTTCTACTTTACTGTCACATGTATGTATGTTTACTCAATATTTGTATGGTCCTCAATAATAATAAAAATTCTCTAGGTAGTGGTTTACAAAAATAAAAAACACAAAAATAAAAATTGAAAATAAAAGGTTCTTACAAAGTCCCCAAAATAAACTTTTGTAGGACATGGTGCATTCACAACCAGGGTGCCAACAGCCAAAAAGGGTCCTCTCTTAAGGTATCAGATTTCCTTTGGTGATGGGCCTACAAAAGATGATCTTGTGTCTGGACAGGAACATATTGGAAGAGTTGATTGTTCATCTAACCTGGTTTCAAGCCCTTTGGTACCAGAAATGGAGTGGGAAGAGGGAGCCAAGCACTGGAATAATATGATTGTGGTTGTCAAATCACTGTTAGCAATCTTTTGATGTTCCTGGCCCTTGAAAGGCAGTCTCATATGTAAAGATGTGCCGAAGTCCATACAAACATACTTTGGTGATACCATGAGATTATATGGCACTTTGCAAAAGAGCATAATGCTTGGTTGGTTGGACTGCAGCAGGGACAAAAAGGAAGACTAGATGATAGATGTATTGATTCAATAAAAGAAGCTACAGCCCCAAGTAGGTGGCTCATGGAGGTTTCTGATTCATAGGGTCACTCTAAATAGAAGCAGACATAAGAGCAAATAACAGCAACAATGAATCCAACCAAAAGGTTCACATGGGCCTGTTACAGACTGCCAAAATAAAGCTGCTTCGGGTCTCTTTGGAGGTATGCTATTTAAATGATGCCTGGGTCCTAAGAGTCCGGAGGTTGCACCAAAGCCACACTCCATTCCTAAGCACTGGAGTGCAGCTTTGGTGCAGCTTCTGGATTCTTAGTATGCATGCATCATTTAAACAGCATACCTCCAAAGAGACCCGAAGCAGCTTTATTTTGGCAGTCTGTAACAGGCCATGGTTAGAAGCGAGAACAGAGACTTGGCAGTCGCCCATCAGGACTTAAGCACCTGGACAGAGGCCTGAGCAGTCACAGTGGTCACTTGGTTGCAATTTATCCTACCATAGTGAAAAGCATCATATTTCCACTTAAATTAATAGTAATGATTTCCACATTTGCATATCTAAAATAGCATACAAAAATTGTATGCAGATATGTAGTCTTTGGGGTGATCTATTCCTCCTCCTCAGTTGGTAATGTGCGAGTGGCTACTCCATGGTGAAATCATACCATGGATTGCACTATGCTTTGCAAGAATGCTTCTGCACTGCCTGACAAATCCTGTCCAGCAGCTACAGCCTACTCCTTGGCAGGTCTGGCATAGTCCAGTGGAAGTCCACCCCAAGGTGAAAGATTGGTATAAAATCAAAATTATAATCACCAACATTTTTTATGTGAAAGCAATCAATTCATAAACTCTGCTGCAGGAAAGCATGGTGTTCAGATTGCTAAAATAACATTTACAAGCACTTTAATTAAAGTCTTCTACTTCCCCTGGATGAGCTTGGAACAAGAACCACAACTGAGAGCAATTGTGGTAAAACACTCCTATTCCGCTGACATTAACATTTTTATTTTGAAGGTAAAATCTGACTTAGTCCCTGTTTCCATTATGGTTCCACTGAGATACTAAGTAAAACGTTAGATTGCCATGGTATCTTGGAAGGACTATGCGGGAAAGCAAGCTGGAAGCAAAAAAGCATGCGGCTTAATTGTCTTTAGAGCAATGAGCATATGGTACAGTGCTGGCATGACACACATTAAAAGAGTTGCATGCCAAATGTCATGCCAGTTCCTAAACACAGTGGCAGGTTAAACTTTAGTCTTTAATAAACCTCAGGGAGGCCTATAGAAATCCATGAGCTGGCCCAAGGCCCCTGGCAATAGAGAATCTGGCCTTGGGTGTTGGAATGAATTCTATTAATGGAAATCAAAGTGTAAACACAATGAGAAAGTAGGGTGATGCCCTCAACATTGAACAGCACATTGCAGAGTTAGGAATTTAGCCCTCGGGGTTCTTGTGAAATAAATTACTTTTGAACATTAGTAAAACCTTCATGGTCTGGACCTTGATGTGATTTTGACCCTGTTCCTCGAATAAAATATACTTCCCACAGTTGTATTGTTTTTATTCAACAGTTTCAATTCTTGTTTGCTTCCCAAATATATTATTATTAGTAATATAGAACATACTGCTTCTTAAAAAGGACAGCACTTTTTGTGATGCATTAAAATATTTAAATACTGCTCAGGGCACCTTTCAAACTACACAGTTAGAGCACTATGGTCCCGCTTTAACTACAATGGCGACATCCTAAGCCAGAGAATCTTCCTCTGGTGCCTTTGAACAAACTATACAAGACAATATAAACCCAAGGAGAATTCCATAGCAGGAAACCAAGGCCTGTTACCGACTGCCAAAATAAAGCTGCTTTGGGTCTCTTTGGAGGTATACTATTTAAATGATGCATGGGTCCTAAGAGTCCGGAGGTCACACCAAAGCCACACTCCATTCCTAAGCACCGGAGTGCAGCTTTGGTGCAGCTTCCGGATTCTTAGGATGCATGCATCATTTAAACAGCATACGTCCAAAGAGACCCGAAGCAGCTTTGTTTTGGCAGTCTGTAACAGGCCCATGGCAGCTAAAAAGGAATCATACTGCTATAATTCTGCAGTGTGAAAGAGCCCCTGGTCTTACCAAAAGCCTTTAACATCTTGGAACAGATAAAGAATTCAGAAATGATGTACTTCTTATTGCACCAACATTAGCTGATGAAAGTTTATAGAAATGTTTGCAATTCAAACATTTGCAAATTCATATTACGAACCTCTCATGTTAAAGTCCACCTTGGGCCAAAGGCAGATATAAATCCAATAAATAAATAAAATCCCAATCTCATGACCAGTTCTAGCATTATTGCTGTGAAGGCATGGTTTTCCACAGACATTGCCTAAGGTGCGACTAATCCATATGAACAAAGAATAAAAACCATGTGCAAAATGCACGTTCTTGGAACTTTTGCTAAATGTGTATCTATTGTGGGAAACAGATGTGAATCTATACAAACAGAGCAGATGGACATATATATCCCTTAACTAGAGCAGACCTACAATTAATCTATTTTAGCATGCTATTTCTAGTGACTCTGGAATCCCAAAGAGAGCGATAGAGCTGATCACCCCACTCCCATAGTTCTATAGAAAGTTATTTGGTCATGCACATAATTTGAATATGTTTGTGTAACTAGTGGAGAATCTCATTATTTCTCAGTCTTTTGGACATATCTATCATATTACTAATTCTGGCATATTACTAATTATATCTGTTCCACTACTTTAGGACCTCTGGATAGTCAAGAGACAAATAACTAACTACTTCTTGAGTATCAAAAAACTCTGACCAGAAGAATCCTGGAGTGTTGAGAATGAGTGAAATGACGAGGGTGGTTGTTTTGTGCAAAACCCACCATTTTCTGCAGTTCCTAGTGCAGAAAATGCTATCGTTTGAACTTATTACGTGAAAACTGCACGCATGGTGAAGCTGCACAGAAAATAGCATTTTCAACAGAGGAACATGGCACAGGGATGCTGCTTCCTGGGCAAAACAAATACTAATGTTGTTTTCTGTGTCAAAACACCATGTGAAATGTGCTGAATAAGTAATGATCTGTGAACAGTCTTTGAAAATTACACCATTTTAGAAGACCATCTCAGAGAAAGAAGAAAATTGTTAAAATCAGTTGTTGTTTCCTTCGAGAAGAAAATTAGTCGAGAATAAAAGGTAAGATTTGAAGTTGAAAAGGGAATGCACCACCCTCATCACCCCCAAATGAGTCCAAAACATTGTTCTTATGGAGATGAGGGAGATGAGGTAGTCTTCCTCCCCAAAGTCAAGTTACATGGTACCCAAGGCTAGTTATGTTATTTTGCATCTGAGGCAATAAAATAAAATACCCTCAAAAGGTGCTTCTGTCCCTCTTTCACTGTAAAATTAAAAAAGTTAAATAACATTTTGCTGTGTTTTAACAACACTCCAAATTAGCTATGACAGGCAGTTGTCTCTGTCTGCCTAATGAAGTGGTTCTCAACCTTTCTAATGCCACAACCCTTTAATACAGTTTCTCATGTTGTGGTGACCCCCAACCATAAAATTGCAGTGTCTCAGTTCCTAAGACCATCAGAAATATATGTTTTCCACTGGCTTTAGGCGACACCTGTGAAAGAGTCGTTCAATCCCCATAGGGGTTGCGGCCCACTATTTCCATTTTTTCATACCACCTCTTCTGGCATTTTTCTTCCCATCAAATATCTTTTTTGGAATGGTAAATAGAACTACTGCATGGCTGGTAGTATCAAGAGTCCTCTGTCTCAGTGCATCTCAGACTTGTGGGGACTGGTTCCCCCTGTCCCCATCTGTCAGTTGGCACCATATTTTTGCCCATTGGCTTCAATTGCTTCTTTCTTTCCTGGAAAATCTCTGGGGAGCAGCCACTGATGACTGGCACTGGCCCAGGAACTTCCATTTTGAGTAAAATATGGTACCAACTGATCTATATGAAAGCACCGAATATATGTAATGTAACTCTAGTCTTATTCACTTGTGCAACTGAAAAAAAGTTTGCCTGCCTTTTTGGGTTACTTATTTGCAACAGTCTACAAGCAATTTTCTTACAAGAACTGGGGAACCATAGCTATGTATTGCATCTCTGTTTGTGCTAAGAAGCAGATGTGACACAAGCATCTCTGGAAGCAGGACAATATGTAAACTTGTTCCCATCATCAAAGGTTTCATATAAACACGAACAAATGAAATACATTGCTGTTGCTTTGATACTGATCAACCTGTTTCAAGCACACCAGATTACAGATCCTGAAACATAGCAGGCTGTCAGTTGCATGTTCTCTTCAGAATTTTCCTTTCCAACCAAATATCCTCACTGGCCCCATTTATGCCACCAATTTTGGCAGAAGAGCTCTGTGCCCTGTGCTCTTTCCCAGTGCTCTTCTTTCCTTCACATGCCAGACAACCCAGGCAATAGATCTCTAATCTGTCTGGGAATTCTGTTTTCATCTAGGCAGGTGTTATCTAATCTCACAGACTAGCTATTTCTCTTGCTCTGCTCATATTCTTTTCAAATTCTCTGACCCACTTACCTGGGCTTATAATGGCCTAGATTCCAATCCGCTTATGTAGATAGAAGATTTACTCTCTGGGCACTGAAGAAGCTCTCCAGTACTGAACAGTTTGGAAAAGGAGATGGGCATAAAATCCTTTGTGTTCACAACCTAGCAGTTTGGATCAGTTAATCTTTGGAGTTCCTGTACCTACTGATGCTGCTAGGAGATGGCCTTTCATGGCAAACTAATTGATGTTAAATAAAACCCTTGTTTTATGTTCTGCAGCAGCCTTTGCTAGATTCAAAGAAGCAGCCCAGTACCTGGCAATACATATCAAAAGATCTGAGGACAAATAAGCTTGCATGTGCAGAACAGGCAGGATAGATGTCTCTCTATTAAGATGGCACCCACTTTTGATCATTGAAATTTGCGGTTGGCAGGGAAAACAGCAGGCTTTCCTTGGCCTGGTGTCCTGAGAGCTTTGAAAAAACATTTTTTAAAAAAGCAAAATGCCACTGTGCTTCAGATGGTTCTTAGTAATTTGCCACTTAAAAAGCAGTGGATCTTGCACCTGTCTCCATGAGATAATCATTGGGGGGGAGAAGTCGAATGATCTTTTGACTATTGAAGGAAAAAGCCAGCAAATTATTTTCAGCTGCTTCACATGATGCTCTCTCAATGAACAAATCAACACTTCCCGCATAGAAACTATCTGCAGTACTTTCATTCTGATGCATTCTATCATCTTTCCCCTGATCTCTTCCTCACTCAGATCCCATGCGCTATCAGCCCTCTCAGTTGACTTTTCTCCCTTGATGGGATATAATTCTTCAGTAAGTACACATCTGTTCAGGAAATGTCATCCCAGGACCTAATGACATCACCCACAATATTAGAGGGACTTTCACTTGCTCATCCTCTAATGTGATTTATGCCATACTATGTCAGCAATGCCCTTCAGCACTCTGCAGTGGGCAAACATACCCTGCGCCAGAGGATAAATGGACATAAATCAGACATTAGGAATACAAAAACCAGCTGCAGAACACTTCAATATTCCTTGCCATTCCATCTTGTATTTAGAACAGTGGTCCTTGAACAAAAAAATTACAAAGGAAGATTAGAAAGAGTAATGGAAGAATTGGTGTATATCAACAAATTGCAGTCCATCAGCAGTAGGCTGAACAGAGACAGTGGTTTCCTGGCACACTACACACATTATAATGCTAGCTGAACATCCAGCCTCATGGGGAGTCTCTTGGTCAGTTCATCACATCTTCATTTTGGCTCCCACACTACATCCCAATACTCATTCATATTGTTATCTACTAACCTTGGCTTTAGGCAGCATCCTTGCCTTGTCCCCAACTGAACTTATCATCTCATCTCCATAACCAAAAAGTTTTGCATTCCTATGGACATTCTCACACAGAGACTTATATATAGGTCTGTTCCTGGGCTTTTTACTCCATCAAATGCACCTGAGAAAGTAGGCTCAAGTCTATGAAAGCTCATGCCACCAACTTCTGTCATTCAGATAGCCTCAAAGGTACTGCAAGATGTCTTTGTATACTTTCTTCTTGAAGGTAGTGATGAGTAATTTCAGCAACATTCTTCCTGCTGTGAGAAACTGAAAACCACAAGTTTTCAAAGGCGATTCACAAGATTACTTATTCTGCACAAAAGTCATATGTAGTTGTTTTGCTCAGCATTTTCTACACAGGAAAGAGCATTTTCTTTACTGGAATTAATATTTCTGCATTGAAATCCTATTTTCTAAACAGAAAATCCTGTTTCTTGTGCAGAAAATGCTGTAATTGGTGATTTATTCTGCATAAAATTCACACATTGATTTGCAAAGAAAACAATATTTTCCTCACAGAAATTAATATTTCTGCACTGAAATATTATTTTCTACAGAGACAATACTGTTCCCTGTGCAGAAAATGCTGTTTTCTATACAAATCAGACGTGTGCAAATTTTACACAGGATAAATCCCCAATTACAGCATTTCTGAACATGAAACACCATATTCTGCACTGAAAATAATATTTCACTGCAGAAATATTAATTCTTGCACCAAAAAATGATGTTTCTGTACAAATCAACCATGTTGCACAGCTGTACAACTAAATTTAAGCAGAATAAATCCCAAATTACAGCATTTTATGCACAGAAAACAACATTTTTTTTTTGCTCAGGAATTAATATTTCTGTGTTGAAAGATTAATTTCTATGCAGAAAATGCCATTCCTTGCACAGAAAATGCAGTTTTCTGTGCAAATATGTCTGAAGTTTATGCAGAATAAAATTCTATGAAGCTTTTCATTAGTCCAGGATTCTTTTCATCAGAGTTTCTCAACACTCCTGTTACAGACTGCCAAAATAAAGCTGCTTCAGGTCTCTTTGGAGGTATGCTATTTAAATGATGCATGGGTCCTAAGAGTCTGGAGGTCGCACCAAAGCCACACTCCGTTCCTAAGCACTGGAGTGCAGCTTTGGTGCAGCTTCTGGATTCTTAGGATGCATGCATCATTTAAACAGCATACCTCCAAAGAGACCCGAAGCAGCTTTATTTTGGCAGTCTGTAACAGGCCTAGGAAAGACTATTTCCACCTGCTGCTTGTCATTCATCTATGATCCCTCGCATCATAACTCTGAGCCAAAATGCAATATTCCTGGTTGGAAGAAAAGGAAAGAAAAAAACATGGGGGAATATCCTCCTTATGCTTAGTAAGTGTCTCATTTTGACTATGGTACCACCACAGAAACCCTGTAATTCCTTCTGCATGAGCATTCAAGGATAATCACTGCAAAACAAAAGAGCAACACTCTTCATTCTAATTTATCGATAGCAAATATATGATCCAAAAAACAAACACTAGAACTAAAATACTATACTTATCCCTTTTGACACCGGCTCCTCTGATAGACATCCTTTCCCCTGATGCTAGCAGAATAGCAAAACAAGCTGGCCTTGGACACTGATCAATACTGCTTCAATAGTATTTCGTGACTGGCCACACTACTGTGCTAGCCGTTTTATGATTTTCCACAATCCCAAAGCAGCCATTTTGTGAAGGTGTTCATTATATTTTCCTAACTGTCAAAATATGTCCACAGTTTGAAAACACTGGGAATCCATTCTGTGTGGTATACATTGATTTACCAAAATCCATATATTTGTACAGATGTTGAAAATTGCACATATGAAATTACACCCAATCTGGATAAATAAACAGATAAATAGATAAATTAGATAACATTATGTTAACTGCTCTCTTGTGTGCTTCGGGATGAGACACAATGTGTAAATAAATCTGCCTAGCACTCTTATTCATAGCTTCAGTTAGTGCAACAATAGTTCTGTGTGTGACACTCTGTCCAGAAATGCAATGTTAGGAGAGTTTGGATTGCAACTCCTGACCAATCCATTTTTGCTCATTTGTGTGAATATTCTTAAAGTTACTCATCTTCAACAATAAGAACAATAGAACTGTCAGCCACTTCCAAAAACATTTTGTCCTTTCATGAGAGCAAACAGACAAAAGTCCCCCCACTCCCAATTTTTGGGTGCAAAATATTGTATTTTGTATTTTTTTTTAAAAAGTATATGCGTATCTTTGAGCAAGAGCAAGTTTGAGTATTTTGAGCTAAAATACATTGTGGCGGTGGGGTGTGTGTGTGTGTGTGTGTGCAGAGAGAAACCAAATAATGTCCTGAACTATCCCTCCTCCAAATCCAAAAAACCCAGCTATAACCTTTGAAATCTCACCTAGCAGAAAGAAAACTTTTGAAATAAGCAATGATTTACACACCTAGTATACACTAAGCATTGGTGTCTTGCAAAACTAAAGGGTTCAAGTCATGTGTGGTAAAGAAAAGAAGCTGTTTAAAACTGAAACATGCCATTTTAGCCCAGTATTGTGTGCTTTCAGTGACACTCGGCAGGATCGCAGGCAGAGGGGTTTCACAACATGCCATATTTAACTAGAGATCACAGAGAACCTGAGGTCATTTACAGAAAAAGCACATGTTCTGTGACTGAGCTATTGGAGCTTATAGGTGTAATACAAAGGTGGGAAACTGGAAGTTCTTCTCATGTTGATGAACTGCTACTCCACTCACCTTGTGGAGTCACTAGGTTTGGTGTCACTCAGTGCGGTAACTCATGGTGTCACGTCCCACATTGACTTCCTTCCATACCACACCATATATAACCCTTAGTAATGTTCTTTATATTAATGTTATTCATAAATCGTAATCCCTGTATATCACTGGATGTAATGGTAAAAGTTATAGAATCATAGAATCATAGAGTTGGAAGAGACCGCATGGGCCATCCAGTCCAACCCCTTGCCATGCAGGAAATCCAAATCAAAGCATCCCCAACAGATGGCCATCCAGCCTCTGCTTAAAGACCTCCAAGGAAGGAGACTCCACTACACTCTGAGGGAGTGTGTTCCACTGTTGAACAGCCCTTACTGTCAGGCAGTTCTTCCTAATGTTGAGGTGGAATTTCTTTTCCTGTAGCTTGCATCCATTGTTCCGGGTCCTAGTCTCTGGAGCAGCAGAAAACAAGCTTGCTCCCTCCTCAATATGACATCCATTCAAATATTTAAACAGGGCTATCATATTACCTATTAACCTTCTCTTCTCCAGGCTAAACATACTAAACATACCCAGCTCCCTAAGGCGTTCTTCATAGGGCAAGGTTTCCAGACCTTTCACCATTTTAGTCGCCCTCCTCTGGACACGCTCCAGTTTCTCAATGTCCTTTTTGAATTGTGGTGCCCAGACATAAGCAACCAGCAAAATGAAAATTAAATCTTTAAATTGCAGTCTCATATGCACATCCTAAATGTACGTATTTACATTTACATTGGTTCATGTGGGAAAGTGAAAATTTGCTAAGATGTGATTTTTTTAAAAAAATAAGTAAAAATAATTTTAAAAACATTTCGAATATTTTCATTTTTTTAAAAAATGTTTAAAACCTGGCAAACTTTCCAAACCATGCTTTGAACAGGAAACATCCCACACTAGCTATGAGAAGCCCACGTGCGTGTGTCTCTGTGCCTGCACACACGCATATATATATATATATATATATATATATATATATATATAATCAAAGCAAAGCTCTAGAGAGTCCTCCCCCTCACCTTGAGGGCTGCAAAAGAAGGTTCAGGCCCTGAATCTGGAAATCTCAAAGGTGAAACTCAACAATAGCTGGAAGGCCACAGGTCCCCTGGCTCTGGTTCAGAGAGTTGGATTGGTGACAAAATGATCCTATCATACTGCTCCCTTGTTGCCTACATTTCTAAGCAGTTCAAACATTTGCACAGGGCTGGAGGATTATATGAAATAGAGAAGCATTTGAGTTTTTCTGATTTCCCAGATCCTCCATAATTACATTTACCTGTACCAGTTCCCTGTTTCAATCCATCCTTGACCATATGCAGATTTTACTGCACATAATCAAAACCTCTCTGAATGAAATATCTAGACAGGCTTAACTCTATTAAAGAATGAATGTATTTTTCCTGATTCCATTCCATTCCATTATTTCAATTATTTGCTTTGCCGTGTGTTCTACCATCTGGTTTAACTTAAAGAGTATTTCAGAATTGGCATACGTACAGGTCTTTTTTGCCCCCTTACAGTTCATTGAGGCACACCAGCACATATGCACATTCATCTAGGCTGCCTTCCTATACCAGTTTAACCTGAGAGTAAACCCTAATGGAATTTACTTTTGGTTATAGTCCGGTTAATCACTCCAAAAATAGAATCTTGGTACTCCAGTTTTTCTCTTTGTATAGTTATGTACCTGATGCGTAAATATGAATGTATTTATTGATGAAAACAGAAAAGAAAATTAGGAAATAATCTGTTCACAAGATTCTGTCCCGTGATTTAATCACTTTGCATATACTCCAATGCACAACAGTAACCTGTATGGGGTGGGAGGAATGAAAACCGTAGCACACAGAGTAAACACTGAAACTCAGAAGCCCAGCAATAAAAAGCAAAGGGATGGCAAAGAGCTAACTCAGAAATAAGTCCAGGATATTCAGAATCCAACTCCTAGGGGAAAGTTGGATGGGGAGAATTTCGTAATGATCCTTGTTTATTTTGCATTCTGTAGGACCGATGCATGCATACCAACATACATGGAGGTTTAACGTCTATCAAATGGCATCATTTTTAATGCTTCCAATTAAAAATCCCTACAGCCGGGAGGAGAGGGGTATTGTAGGTGTAAATCCAAACAGCCACAGGCAAATTCTTTGCCATCTCCATCTGCCATCACAAATGCTAATCCTCGAAACACTGCCACTTGCAAGCTCTGTCTGTTGTATGTAAATATTTTTCAGTGCATTCAGGGAGACAGAGCAAACAGTAAATGTGTCTGTTCCACTCTGAAATGTAGACATATTTGATTGCGATTCTATCTCTCCCTTTGCCAATGGCTGTCTCTTTTAGAAATGCAGAAAAGCCATCTGGGATCAGAGGAAGTGACAGCTCATTGTCTACCAAGTAACATGGATAGGAAAGGGGGGAAATCAAGCAAGGCTGAACCGTTCTGGCAAGGATCCCACGAGTAAGAGACTGTTTCCATATATCTGACAACATGGATTATATTGTTATAAAATCCTCTTAGCTTACCCTCTAGAACCACTGTTTGCAGTATGTTTTATTTTATCTTTTTAGAAAGAAAAAGAAAGAAAGGGGGGAGGGGGGAAGAGAGAGAGATTAAGTCTGTGTTTGTGGAGAGGACATGGATCTCAGGAGCCCAGAATGTCCAACATGTTCTCAACAGCAAACTTTTGGTTTGTTTGCAAAAGCTGGTTTTCCTCTTGATCCCAATCAACATTGGTATTTAAAAATGTCAGGTAATAATAATAATAATAATAATAATAATAATAATAATAATAATCCATGAACACAAAACACAATGCTGTTTCTCTGCTTTCAGGAGGGAGTCCCTTAAATTTTGGCTTGGAAATTGCCTGGATTGTTATGACCTTGTGCTTCCTTTGTGCAGCTCTAGGAGGAAGAATAAACATGCATTCAGAGAAAATGTATATTATCATCTTTGGCTGGAAGAGGGGATGGGCCTTTTTGGTGGCCGCACCATATTATTCAAAGCTGACCTTTCTTGAGGCCAATTCAAGAAAGGTTTTCAAGCAAATAGACTTCAGACTTGTTTGTTTCATGAAGCAATGAGAGCTTATGTCTTTTTGCTATTGGAATGCTTCCACCACTTCCGCATCTGGAACAGTTTTATTCAAGCAGCCCAGTTATTTTTGTGCATGTGCTCTCTTTCTAATTGATGCCTTAGGAGCCCTTTTGAAAGTCGAGAAGCACAATCTAAACAATGTTATAATTTGAAAAAATGTGATAATTCCTGGAAGGCTGTATTAAGAATCCTCCAAACGTCTAATATTGAGACTTCATCAAGGATTCTCTGTGAGTTCTCAATACATTCCTCTCCCTACACTTCTCCTTTTCACTGCTTTGCTCTGTTATTGGCCCTTTTTTTCCAGTCCTGGCCCACCATCCAAGATAGGTGAGGTTGGTATGAGACAGATGGGGTGTGTTAAAAGTTGAAGGCAACACTATGAGATGGTGATGGAAGATGGCCATCCAGGCTAGCAGGCCAGATGGTGGTTGTTCACAGACTACATTATTCATTATTGCTATGCCAATCTCTACACTAGAATTTAAACTGATTTTTTTGATGGAGGCAGTGTGTAAAAATTAGATGTCTACACATTTTGCTACAATAATGCTGACCTTGATGGACTGCAGTTTCTGCCAGCCAGCTGAGTTTAGGGGCTCTTTTGCACAACACAGTTATAACATTATGATTATGCTCTACCTCCATGGATATCTTGATAGTTCTCATCTCTTGGGATTGGCAGTTTTGTTAGAGGGACCACAGGAGAATTCTCTGGCTGGGGACTCTAAAAATCCCCCTCCCCATTGCAAATCCCTGGATTCCATAGGATGGAACCACTGCAATTAAAGTGGAATCATAGCATTATAATTCTGGCATGTGAAAAGACTCTAGGTGGAAGTACCTTTATTACATGAACAGGTGAATTCCTTTGGCATTTGGTAGTTGTTCCTCCCTCTAGAGTAACAGGAGTCCAAATGAGAAAATTTATGTGTGTGAAGCTAAATAACTCTCCACAAACTAATCTTTAAATTGTCTCCCATCTTATTCAGTAATTCCACTTGTAACAAAATGTTTTTAATAGAATTTCTGGAACTCGATTTACTTGGCGAGATTTTTGAGCTGCAATTTACATTTACAGGGTGAGTGAAGTGAGTGAAGTAAGTGCCCCATTAGAATTACTGTCTCTAAATATGAGAATTATCTGTATACTATCTTTCCTGTCTAATCGAAATCCAGGCTGTGCTTGCCAGTAAATTACTCAGTGGCCCTTTGTACATTATGTGTTCTACTTGGGAGCTCTTCCTGAGCAATATGCCATGATTTATGAATGGTATATACCGAGGTGTCATCTACTGAAGAACTGAGGTCTCACTTGGGTACATTTCCAAGAAAGAGCCATGTGCCAATGTGGGCTAGTGGTTTGAGTAGTGGTTTGACTAGAACTCTGGGAGACCAATTTTCAAATGCCTGCTTAGCCATGGAAACCCATTGGCTGGCCTTAGGCAAGTCACTCTCTCTCAAGCTCAGAGGAAGGCAAAGCCAACCTCCTTCTGAATAAACCCTGCCAAGAAACATAGGTTCACCTTGGAAATGACTTGAAAGTGAACAACAACAACAACAACAACAATGTATTATATTACTGATGATAAGTACCTGTTTTCATTAGTGTATATCCATTTGTCCCATCCCCTGCCCTAAACTCATTCATTCACACACTCTCTCCCTCTCTTTCATATTCATGTTCTACACTGTCCTCCTGCAACTGTGTTTACTTTCTTACCAGTCTTTTTATTTCTCTGCCATGATGCTTGTCTAACTTGTACCAGATTCACTTACAGTAGTTACAAATCCTTTTGCCTACCTTTCCCCAGTGCTGTTTCTCTTCTCTTCTACTCTGCTCTTTTTCTTAGTCTTTCTCTCTTCCCACTCAGTATTTATTTCTCTTTTTTCTCCCTTAACTCTTTTCCTTACCCTTACTGGGAACCTGGAGTTTTTTTGTCTTACCTGTTGTCTTCTCCAATCTAGGAAACTACATTTGAACATTATGGATTTTTTGGGGTTGTCAGTCAAGTGTATGCACATGTATATGCCATCACGTTGCCTGTTGACTTATGAAGACCCCATGGATTTCATAGAGTTTTCTTAGGCAAGGAATACTTAGAGGTGGTTTTGCCAGTTCCCGCTTCTGAAATATAGTCTCCAGAACATGGCATTTGTCTCCCATTCAAGTACTAACCAAGGCTGACCTTGCTTAGCTTCAAATGGGATCTGGTCCCTTTCGGCCATGGTGGCCTCTCTGACATGTGTAGCCATGTCTGAAGGTATCCAGAGAGATCTGCCTCTCCAGAGACAGCCAAAGGCCCAGGAGGGTGGAGAAGAGGAGAAACAAGTGTGTGCCTGTTCGTCCTCTTACCCCTGCCCTCCCAGCCCTTCAGCTGCCTCCTCGGAGACAACTAAAGGCACAGGAGGGCAAGAGGAAGAGAAGGAACAGGTGCACTCCTGTTCCTCTTCTTTCACCCACCTTCCCAGGCCTTCAGCTGTCTTTGGGGAAGTCCTGCCTTTCAAAGGTGGAAGTCCTGTCCCCACAAGGTGGAAATCCCTCCCCCATGGAAGTCCTGTCCCCCCTGGAAGTGTCACTCTCCAGCACTGGATGACACCAGGTGCAGGAACACCTCTGAGTTTGGGCACCTGGCCTCTATAAGGTTCACCACCGCTGCTTTAAGGTATTTAGATCATCAATCAAATAGGGAATCATAATAGGACTGATCAGCAAGCAAACATTCCATATTAATTTCTCCATCCAGATTAACTCCTTTCCAATTTACGCTGTGGATAGGAATAAAAAGGTTGGGTTTTCTTATAATCTTTGCATATAATGCAGGGAAACACAACTGCATTTCAGGGTATTTTGTGCACCCATAACTCCCCTTTTTGTTTATTTTTCCATCATTTTTTCTCCTCAGAGTACTCCTGTGGCTCAAGAGCAGCAAGAGAGATAAATATTCAACAGGTATTACTTTCTTGGGAATAGAAATAGAAATTCTTCGAAATTAGGGTTCCTGTCTGTGGCATCAGAATCAAAGTTTGCAGATCCTGAAAAAAAAAACACCCAAACAACCAAACAAATCCCTCAGCCCCAAAGAGAGTAGTGAAAATTTCAGAGTAGTGAAATGTCAAAAACCCTGACAAATGTGGCATATCCAAGGTTCGTAAAGGACATGTTAGCCAAGGAAGAAAAAAAAAGGAGGAGAAGGAAGAAGAAAAGAGGAAAAGTAGGAAATATAGGAGGAAGAGGCAGAGAATGAACGTGAATGTCCATTTTGAACCTGAAAAAGCTTTTTCAGATATAGGGGCTTATAGCATGTCCAAGGCACACACTGATGGTTCAAGCAAGTTAACAACAATAATTGTTTGAAATATCAATTTTAGAATAGGGAGACTTTCCAGACCCAGAAAGCAGGAGTATGCCCAAGGTGCAGATTGTGCAAGCAAACTTGACCATTTTGAAGTGAGTGAAGAAATACACACTACCACCACTCCCATGATCTTAGCTCCTATGTCAAAAATGGGTTTCCAGACCTAGAAAGCTAGAGTATGCCCAAGATGCAGACTGTGCAAGCAAATTGACCAAGAAAGAATTGCATAACTATTTTGAAGTGAGTAAAGAAATACACACTAACACCACTCCCATGACCCTTAGGTCCTAAGTCTAAAATTGAACTTTCGTTCAACCGCATGTGCACATAACATCTGCAGTATTGGTCCAATAATCCAATTCAGGCTTAGGGATTTTAGAAACCAGTAATGGAAAACCTGCTTCCCTGAAAGACAAGATGCAGTGACCACTCATCTTGCCTTGCAAAATGCAGCTCATGGAAACAGTACCTGTGTTGGAGGGTATGTTCTCAGTCAACATAGGACTGAGAGGAAGAAGTCTGCCCTATGAGAACAAAAATTGTACTTCCTGCAATGCTATGCAGCACCGCAAGCAGTTATCAAGTTTCCCTTGAGAGAAACAAATTGATGTAGAATGGGCACCATGAAGTTGGAGCATTTGAAAATGGCTGTCCCATCTGATTAGGCTCCTCAGGCACCATTAGTCCAGTACATGTGTTTTGATGATGCTTTGTAAACTGAAAGCACTACCAAGGCCTATCATAGTGATTTTCTCAGACAGCCTCTGAAGTCAACTCCATTTGGGACTAATAAGTTGAGTCATAATAAGTTTGCATTTCCTAAATGGTGATGTGGCTCCCTGTGACACAGACTGATTGTGCTTCAGCTGCTTTGCATCAAGAGTGGAATATTAAACGCCTGCATGTTATCATTCTTGATCAAGAGCAATAGTCCCCAAACAAATCCGAGGTGGGAAGGCATCCAGACGGAACAGAATGCATTACTCCTTTTTATCGATGGCATCATTGCTTGGTTTGTGGAGGAGGCAAAACTGTAGGCACCACTAGATACTGCAACAGAATTGTCTAGCACAGAGAAGACCTATTGCTGCATTTTAAATGCACTTTGTCAGTTTCCTCCAGCAAAGATGGCTGACTAGAGCTATAAAGGCATATTGTGAATAAAAGGTAATGCTATGCTCATTCCAGGATGTTTTAAGATCAGATGAAATGCTGTATGTACATGCTGTCCTTTTCTGTCAAATTATCTCATGCCAGGTGTATCTTCCTGCACTATTTAATCTAACCAGACTTTTAGGTACAGTACATTACACCAGCAAGTAGAAGTATAGTTGTTCTCATTTTGCTGATGGGATATGGCCTGAGCACCAAAACTACTGCGCTATAGAAAGACAAAAGTCTCTTCAGGGTCAGGAACTCAGGGTGGCTAAAAATGAATTTTCAATATAAACTTTTTTTTAAAGTTCTTTTCTACACATTTGTGAATAAATCTGGATTTGTAAATTCTTGGCTGGCATCTAGTTGAGAAGTTATGGTATAGTCAAATGACATAGGATCATAAGTTGAATTGCACTTCATGTTCTCAGAAGAAGACCAGAGATGTAGCTACACCATCAAGTTCATTGGGCAAGTTGAGCCAGCACTGTGGCCATTGAGCACCACGTCCCAATGTACAATGTATCAGGAGAAGCCATGTGTCCCACTGCACAAATGTCCTTCTGATCAGCCAGTGCCCACCTTATGCTATAGAACTTTTTGGATGGTGCCCAATTTGGCATTGTTGCAGTTCACTAGCATGGTTGTGTATCATGTCAGCAATATAGGCCCAATACAGATGGGCAAAATGGGGCGTGGTGGCGGCAATACTAGGGTTAGGGAGCGCGCACCATTCACATGCTCCCTAACGTTAGTCCATGGTGGCGGTGGCATCATGGCAGCCTTCCCATCCACATGGGGGGCCGCCATGATGCTGGTGCCACCACTGAGAACCCAAACGTGGCACACAGGAAGTGGCATCATGACGGTGTCACTTCCTGGTGGTGGTGCCACAACAAAGGAGCTGCTCTAGGCAGCTCCCTTTTGTTGCAGCACCACAAGCTTCATTCCTGTGCGGCAACAAGACAGCCACAGGAACGAAGCCATGGGAGAAAGGGGCAGAGTGGCTCCTTTCTCCCATGTCTGCACTTGTTGGGGTGTCCCGGGGCATGAAGCCCCAAGGATACCCCTTTTTGGGACCATGGAGAAGTGCCATGGTCCCAAAAAGCTGCCCTGCCCCCCAACCTGGCAAGAAAAGGGTCAGTCTGTACTGCGCCATAGCCTTCACAAAGAGGTGGTCTGTACTGCACCATAGCCTCCTGATAATAAGGTTACATTTCATAGCCTCTGATGCAGGATCTTGGCTCAGTTTTAGTCAAACTCTGGTAATAGCTCAAAGGTGGAAGGCTGTTCAATAAAGGCTGAAATCCTGCCAGGGCTAACCTATGATATTATGATTCTTATTATTTTTATGATATGTTCATCCCCATTTCATCAGTGAGGTGTGGTGCAAAAAGCAGTGGAAGGGACTGTTTGTTTCACTGCACCTGGTTGGAATGGGCTGGATGTGCCTCACTCTTCAGCACCCAAGAAGTTATTTGGTTGGTTCAACTGCCTGGCTTTTAAGGTAGGTTTGGGGGAGGAATTTGCAGTTGTTGTAATGATATCATGATCATAAACTTGAACCGCAGTATTTATGATGTTATAAGTCTGGCTTACAATATCACAAGTACTGAACAGAATGTCAGACACAGTTTATAGCCATTATGGAAAAGTTGTCTCATAACATTTTATTATATAAAGAAAAAGATAAACCTGATGCATGGGCTAGATCCAGTAAAGGAAAAGTTAAGCCAGATGCAATAAATGATGAAGACACAGATATTAGAGTTCATATGCATATGGAGTAGGAAGATAAAACAAGTGCAATTTGACGAGGGAAGGTTAATTTAAACAGTTTGTGTTATTTTATTATGTACACTATTATTATACTGTTGTAATTTCTAATATTTCTTTATTATGTACTCTAGTATTATACTGTTATAATCAAAGTGGGATATTTGTTCAAGAATGACTTTATACCATTCTTTTCTTTCTCTTTCCTTCATTGTTGTAATTGCTGAGTGGGTAGCAAGGGAAAAGAGTTATTTTTCCTTTTATGTGATGCAATGTATTAAAGTCTAATAAATAAATAAAATCTAATAAATAAACAACAATCAACATTTTCATCAATTCTCTCTGTCAATTGAATAGGCAGTGAAATAGCAACCATAAATATTCTACGGTAATCAATATGACAGAAAGATATTGGCTGAAATTTAGGATCACAGTAGTGGATCCATTAATTCATGGTCTCTGTTGCCATGATCATAATAGCCTTTCCAACCTACTTTACCAGGCACCAGTCGCAAGGAGAAAAAGGGGGACACTCTGCAGGCAACTGGAGTATGGATGGATGATGTTTGCATCCCTCTCCTGCCAGTGAGTAAGGATGCAACAGTCAAAAGAAGAACTCTTCTTCACTTCCGTGTTACATCCCTGTTATCCATTTGTGTCTGATCACCAGCAGAATGGTGATGACTGGTAAAGCAGCACTGGGGAAGGAAGACTGGGCTAGAAGATGCTACTAAACTAGGCAACTAAGGTAGTTACATAACTAAGTAGCACCGACAGTATTCCAGCCATATTTACAGTGGCCTCTGCTAGGATTCGGTTCCAAGAGTCCCCCATGGAAACCAAAATCTGTGGATGCTCAAGTGCCATTATATACAATGATGTAATATATTATATAAAATGGCAAAATCAAGGTTTTGAACATATTTTCAGTCCGTGGATTGTGGAATCCATGGATGCAGAATCTTTGAATTCAGAGGGGTTGACTGTATTGACAATCATTTGTTAGTTAAGGCTTTCTTATCCAAAATTCTTGGGACCAGAGGTGTTTTGGATTTTGGACCCTGCCTCCACATTTTGGAATATCAGCATATAGATAATGAAATCTCTTGGAGAAGGGACTCAAATCTAAAATGGAATCATTAAAAAGTAAAATTATCACTATCTCAGCCATCTATGTGGACAATTTTGGATTTTGGAATATTTCAGATTTGGGAATTCTGGATAAGAGATACTCAGCTTGTATTAAACTGTCTTGGAATGCAGAACAGTACCTAACTTAAAGAAATATAACACTTAACTGAAATGGGCCCAGGATTCTCCAACTGCCGAAAGCTAAAAACATTCCTACTGTCCCTCCAGAAGGAATGGGAACATAGGGGCCTTCTGAGCATTATACAACAGCACACACTTGCATGGTAGCTGTTTGAAGAGCCTATCAGAAAAAGGGAGTGCCGACAATCATTCAGCAAAACAGAGGGAAGGCAAACAATGGCCAAAGGAGAAAAAACCCAAGAAAAACCTAATCATCTACAGCAACTTCTTCCTCAATCACAACAATGTGAAAGAAGAAGCAACATGTATGAAGAAATGTTACATTTTGAGACACAGTGGGTTCAACAAAACATTGCAAGTACTTTGAGACTGGTTTTGCTTTAACCATAATTTAGTGCCAGAAACATGACTGAATTAACAGAGATTCGAACACAGATATTAGGGGGTAAGCAGGCAAGACTTTCTGCTTGGTCTGACACATTTATCTGTTTGGGAGAATTGCAGTTTCCCTCACATTTGTAATTCTTAATTTTAAGTACTTCCTATCCCATTCATGAAGAAATTTGCAATTTTGGCAAGTTCTTATCATTTACTTTCACACACGTACAGAAGTGCAATTCTGATCCATCCTTAAACTGGAACCAAGTTACATATTATGGGTTGGATTTCTCTCCCCTGCTTTTCTTTGCACAAGGATCTCTGAGAAAACAACAATACCCTAATATTTTATTCTGCTGGAATCACAACACTGACTGTGATGTTCTCTGTTCTTAAGAGGGGAAATACTGCACTGCAGTGTGCCTTTTCAGCTCCCATGATTATCATGATTTTCACATTTGCTGCTGCATCTTCAGCTGAAGCTTGAAAACTGAAACCAGAGCACTGGACAGGTTTGTGGTTTTTAATCTGGGCTTTGAGATGCTTCTGTTGAACCACTGACATTTTATTCCAAATGGACATGAGACTCTAGCTGCAATTCCATGCGTATGTACATGGGCATAAATATTGCTGGGCTTAAGAGGGACTTATTGCCATGTCAAAATGCACAGGTCTGGATGGTTCATTACATTCAGAAGAAAGATCAGCTACTGTATGTTAAGGATTCACACTGATCTATTTGTAAGTAAAGCTTTGACAGAACATTTTTTTTACAAAGAAGACTTTGCCGGGTTACAGACCGCCATTTGGGACGTCTTAGACGCCTAGCATCCAGACGTGTCGCGGCGGAAGTGACGCCGCGAAAGCACAACTTGCGCTTTGTGGCGCTACTTCCGGGGCCCAGGAAGGAGCGCGATTTCCTCGCTCCTTCCTCGCAGCATCCGGGAGTCCTGCGGTTTAGAAGCTCCCAGATGTTGCAAGCGGCGGCAGAGCCAGACCGCTGCTTTTCAGCGGTCTATAACCCGCCTAAGTTCCAAAACACACTGCAGAAATAACCCAGTTCAAGACTGCTTTAACTGCCCTGGCTCAATGCTAGGGAATTCTGGGAACTGTAGTTTTGTGAGACATTTAGTTGTCTCTGTCAGAGAGCTCTGGGGCCACAAAAAAACTACAGTTCCCAGGATTCCCTAGCACTGAGCCAGGGCAGTTAAAGCGGTCTCAAACTGGATTATTTCTGCAGTGCGTCTCAGATCTAAATTTGCGTTATTTCTCTTCTAGAACCTGTGTGGAGGTATGAGTGATGTGGGACTGGTTGTTGGTCACCTTCTACTTGAAAATGCTAATTATTTATTTGTGAGATACAACACTATGACTCACATTCTGCAACACATAAAACTGCTGTGTCTGGTAAAAAAGCAATACCCAACCTTTGGAATGCTGTCTCTTACTAAATGGGAACTTGATTTCGACAACATCCTGGTGTGTGCAAGTGCCAAACTGTTTCTCAGCACCTGTGGATAACCACCCTTCACAATAGGTAAAACTGTTTTCATACATCATCATGATCATGAAAAACTGTGGATTGCTCTTAAAGAAACTTTTAACAACCAATTCTGCTGATGTACTTGCCTGTACTTGGGATAAGAGGCCACCATCAGGACAGAATGTGGAGAAACAGAATGGTTCCCAATTGGCAAGAGAGTCAGACAAGGCTGCATTTTATCATTCGATCTGTTTAGCCTGCATACTGAATGCATCATATATACCAATAGACTCAGCACAGGGAGTTGTGAACATTGAATGAAGGAACTTCAACAGTTTAAGATATGCAAATGACACCATATTACTAGCAGAAAATAGCAAAAATTTGGAAAGGATATTCAAGAAAGTTAAGAAAGAAAGTGCAAAGGCAAGTTTATAGTTGACAATTAAAAAAACCTGCAACAGATGATATAACATTCAAGTACATGATGAAGACATTCAAATAAAGATTTCCAACCCATGACTCATTCATAACTAAGAATGGAGATTGTAGTCAACTTGAAGTTGACCTGATGACAATTAATAACAGCGCTGACAATGTTGACCAACTATTTGGGGAAGGTGTCTGCATCAGAAAAAAATACAACCTATTGCAATATGCAAGGGTCTGTGAATTAGGACAAATTTCTGCAGTACATTCACTGCAAATGCGCATGTAGTTCTTAGGCTGGATATATAATGAATAACTTTGCAGCATACAAGAGAAAAGATACACTGTAAATGTTCCTATTTTGCTCAAGTTTGAGAATTCCTTCCAAGTTTAAAAATTATATTAATCTGTCTTAGTTTAGTACATTGCAATCTGCGTCAATACATGTGTGAGAAAGAGAGACCATTTAAGGACAAATCTCCTTTAAACAGATGAAGTATATACAGGTTCTGGCTGTGAGTCAAGTCAGCATAAAACTGAAATTTCGCTTTGCTTTTTTTTTTTCTACCTACAGCTGTGCATGATATTTTATGCATTTATTTTATCCCAGTCATAAAGAGGGCAGAAACTGTTATGATGCCAATTTTGGAATTACGGCTCTCTAGTACTAATGCCCTCAGCCCCCAGCCCACCAGTTGACTCCACATGACTGTGAGCAGCCCAATTCAATATTTATGAATAGCTAGCATAGAAAACCCAGTGACTTTTTCATTGTGGCTGTGCCATGATAGAAAGCCATGCAGAGTGAAATATATTGGAACATTCCATCAATGCTAGCTTCAGGGGAGAATGACTTGGGTATGAAAGCCATCTGGACACCGTATAAGGCATATTGCTCCCAAATACTATGGAGCTGTAAAAGGTATAGAAAAGGTTAACCAAAATGATCAAATGGCTAGAGTTCCTTCCGTCCTACAAAAGGACTAAAGCTTTGGGGCTCTTTTAAATAAGGAGTTGTTGTTAGTGCTCTGTTAGACATACAGGGCCCAGACAGACAGGCCAAAATAAAGCTGCTTCAGGTCACTTTGGACTATGCTGTTTAAATGACGCATGTGTCCTAAGAGGCCAGAACCCATGTCAAAGCGACATTCCAGTCCTAAAGACTGGAGCACAGCTTTGGTGCAGCTTCTGACCTCTTATAATGTGTGTGTCTTTTAAACAGCATACCTCCAAAGTGACCCGCAGGTGCCATTGAGGCGGAATTACCCGATATCAAGGAGGCTCGACTCCTTCTCTGCTGGGAAATTAATCAGAGGAGGTTTGCCATTGCTTTCTCCTGTGGCTTCCTTCAGATGATAGAGAGGACTATTGGAAGCAAACAGGCATCAATGCTTGTTCTTAGTATTTAGGAGCAGAGGGAAGCTCTGAAATATATGCCTGCTTTCACCTCTATTTCTTGATCTATGTAACCCAAGCCTTTTTGGCTTCCTGCCTACATTGATCATTTCTGCCTTCTCTCCAAAAAGTTAGTGTTTTGCAACCCTTTGTCTGAGAAGGAAGTATCCATGTAGCCTCTGCCTCAGGATGGCTCTTACATCTACATATGAGAGTCAGTGTTAGGGAATCTTTTAGCAAAGTGTAGATAAGTTTATTTTTATTTATCTACTTTCCTCTTTCTGATGGATTTATTGCAACAATACAGTTGCCTCTTTGAACTTGTGGGGGATCTGTTCCGGACCCCCTCCCTCGAGTTCGAAATCTCATGCATATTCAAGCCCCAGAGGCTTGAATGGGGTACATTCATCCTGGGCGTGTGCACGAGGGGCTTGTGCCATGGGCACACACCCCATTCAGGTTAATAGTGGTCGTCCCTCTGAGGATTTCCCAGTCCACACATTTCAAGCCCGTTGACTTGGAAGGGCGACTTTATATGTAAGTTTTACTTTTTAACCTTACCAGGACATCCTGCATATTTCTATCCTGTATTATACCAGAAGCTCATGTTACATTGGGGCATGCTTCACTCTGCCTAATACAAATACAGTACCAATATTTCCTACAATAATTAGGTGGTGTTGTCCAAGTTCGCACAGTGGGATTTCCATGGTTGAATGGGGATTCAAACCCTTGTCTTCTAGAGTCCTAATCCAACATTCAAACCACTACACCATGCTGGCTGTCTTACATGAGGGGAGAGAGGCATAATATAAGGTTATGACATTATGCAGCATGGAGAGATTGTGTACAGAGAAAAGTTATTTCTCCTCCTGATTCACAATATTAGGACTTAGCATCATCCAATGAAACAGATGGGCAGGCTAAAGAAAATGTGCTTCGTTAGCCTACAGAATACACTCCCACAAGATGTGGTGATGGCCACAGAGTTATATAACATTAAAAGAACATTAGTCCAATTAAGCCAGGAGAGATTTGTCGATGCAAAGATATTTGCAATGGTTGCTGTATGTCTCCGAAGGTCACTTGTAGAGGGGGAAAGGCAGTGACCATGCTATATTTATGAGCTTCTCCCACACTATTGGCATTGGATAAAACTTGGTTTAATCCTGCAAGACTCTTCTTGTATTATGATTTTGTATTTGATCCTAGCTTAAACTGACTGCGTGTGGCAAATAGAGATGTGCTGCATGTGGGTGATATATTGTATCTGGCAAATGTGTTTGGCTTTGATTCATGGAAGTACTGGCAGGGTGCATGTGGCTGCTTTATAAGACCAGGGTAATGTCACGGGTTATAATGGTGATCTTCCTTCCTTAGGGCTGCCTTTGCTTTGCAGCATTTAATTAGGGCTACATGCAGGAAGTTTAAAATTGTGCACATAGCAGCTTATGTACATATGGTTCCTCATATAGTTAGGAACCAAGTTGGACAAAGGCGATAGAAAACATTTACTAGTAGGGATTTTGCTGGTTCTTCAAGAAATATTCTAGGATGCAAAGAAAAATTAATGATTTCATTCAAAAGAACAAGAAATATCAGGGACGTAGTAATGCATACTGATTGCAAAGATTTAAAACAAACAACTGACAGTACTACGATTGGTAAGCCTAAACCAACAGGGTACCATCCATGTGGCCATTGTACATATTGCACCTATACAACTGAAATGAGAGTTTATCAATTGCATTGATCAACAACAATACAGACTACTGTATGCTACTTTAGTACCTGCGATACTAGCTATGTGATTTATTGCTATTGAATGCTCATGCAAGAAACTTTATGCGGGAAGGACTTTGAGACGTATACAACGAAGTCTAGGAGAACATCTCTCTAGCTTGAAGAATGGAAGGGTGGTGGCTCCTCTAGTTGGTCATTTTGAAGAAATACAATGTTTTGTATCAGATTTTCACTTTTGGGTAATAGAAAAAATGATAATAACAAAGGATATACTTTGAAGAAAAATGAGGTGGAATGGGTTCTAAAATTGAAATCTCTGCTGCCTTTAGATCTGAATGAATATTTGGACCTGCAATCTTGACTTTACATGCAATATGGAATGATTATAATATAATGTATGAATATACGTGAAGAAAATATAATGTCATGAATGGGCTGAGTAATCACTTTGATAGATTGCACCAGATGTTGCTGTGGTTGATTCCAACATATATCAAGGACTAGCTGGACTATGCCTATTCCTCAGGTTAGCTGAGTGGGAGCGCTCATTAGGTTGCATGCGTATATGTCCCTTCAAGTCACCTGCAGACTTATGGCAACCCCATGAATTTTGCAGGATTTTCATAAGCAAGGAATACCCAGATGTAGTTTTGCCAGTTCCTTTTTCTGAAACACAGCTTACAATACCTGGTATTCATTGGTGGCCTCCCATCCAAGTACTAACTGAGACTGACCCTGCTTAGCTTCCAACATCAGATGGGATCTGGTGCCTTTAAAATATTTCATACCACTCAGTATTTCATTCTTCATCTAGAGCCTAGGTTCCTTTTTAAAGAAAGATCAGCTCCATTAATTGCGATTTCACTATAATTTATGACATGCTCACAGCCATTTAACTGTAATTACAATCATGCACATAATCTTTGACGTGTGGCTGCAGCTGTATTGATTAGCCCCCAGCCTACCAGTGTTCCTCATAAGAAACTGCCTCAATCCAGCTGTTCCTCAACTGTCATTGGGCTCTTCTAGGTCAAAAAATTAGACCAGGAGGTTGCAAGACTTGTTGATCTGTTTTTTTTATTTTAAACAAACACCCAAACAATGTTTTCTGTTCTGCCCGAGCTGTTCTGGCAATGTGAAGTCGAAGGCTTTCATGGCCGGCATCCATGGTCTTTTGTGGGTTTTTTGCGCTATGTGGCCATGTTCTAGAAGATTTTCTTCTGGACATCTGTGGCTGGCAACTTCAGAGAATGCTTGTTTGGAAAAAGTGGGTCTATATATATACTGCGTGAGCCTGGGAATACAGGAGTGATTTGCATGTGTTTTGTTCTGTGCACATTGTGCTCAAGATTTTTACATAGACTACAAAGGTTTTTGACCCAAAATGATCATTTTGAAGAAAATAAGGTTTTAATATGCAGAATACTGCAAATATAATTGCAGCATATTGTTGCAAAATAATATTGCATTAAAAAAAAGAAGCAGCACTGGATGATCTATTTGGTTCTTTTCCATCAGTACTCCTGTCCTGTGCTTGCTGCATGTGTATAAGTTTTCCATTAAAAAGAAAAAGGTGGAGAGATTAGTTTTGCACAACTTGTGGAGACTTTAATGAAAAAGGAAGAACTGATATCCTCCTTCCTCTTGTTCAAGTATGAACAATTTTGATGATTTTTTCAATGAGGTGTTTTAATCTGCTGAGACAACTTTTTAAACTGAGGATGAGAAAAATTGCAAATATTCCCTACACCCCTAAATATACATTTTATCTATATATAGTCAGCTACTTGAAATAAGAGCCTTGCATGTGAAAAATTTTTCACATGCAAGATACCCAATACAGTGGTACCTCGGGATACGAAATACCCAGGTTACGAAATTTTCGGGATACGAAAAAATCCCATAGGGAATTATTGTTTCGGGTTACGAATGTTTTTTCGGGTTACGAAAAAACTTTTGGTGCTTTTTTCGGCTTTTTCGCACGGAATCGCGGCTTTTCCCCATTAGCGCCTATGGCAATTCGGCTTACGAAGGCTTTTCGGGTTACGAAAGCGGCCGCGGAACGAATTACTTTCGTAACCCGAGGCACCACTGTACCAGAAATAGACAATCCATTCCTGGAAAGAAATGGTTATGGATTTTATGTTATCGCGATCAGTTAAATTGTTCTACTTTTTTCCCCCATTAGGTATTGACATTTTTTTATTGACGGTTGTAGCATTTTCTTGTTAGATAAGTCTTCATGTGGCTTGGTTTGATTGTTTTTGATAGCTCCTGCTGTTAAATGCTTTGGGTTTCTTTGCCGTCTTCTTGTCTTTGAAGTCAAGGTTAAATGGGATGGAAGAAAATAGGTTTGTCCAAAGAAGAAACATATAGGGCACGAAGAATGGGAAAACCTTTCATTCACATGCCAGGGATGGTACCCTCCCATCCCATTCACAAATCCTTACCATACTTTGCATCCACACTGCAGAAATAATCCATTTTGACACCACTTTAACTGCTGTGGCTCAGTGCTATAGAATTCTGGGTTTTGCAGTTTTCTGAGATGTTAGCCTTCTCTGTTAGAAAAGGTGCCACAGTTAACTACCATTTCCGAATTTCCATAGCATTGAGCCATGGCAATCACACTTGTGTCAAACCAGATTATTTCTGCAACACAGACGCAGCCTGAGAAAGTCTGTCTGTATATCTGTCTCCCTCTTTCTCTCTGATCCCACATCTCTGTTTACTTGTTTCCTAAAGCTGTTTGGTGCTATTAGAGAGCAAACATCACTGGACTGCAGTGTCTGTGGTGGAAGAATGGAGGCTCCATGAACGCAGCTGCAGTTATCTGGCCAAAGGGAAGGCTTTTAAAATTTATTTTAAGATCTGACTGGTTTAATTTGCAAGAATGAATGGGGACCTATTAGAAACGACTGACATACAAATCACTGGGGAAATGGGATAAACAAAAATATATACTCTGGTCACATTTCACTTCCAGGCTGTTGCTTTCAGTAACTTGTATTTCCCAAAATAAATTATCTTAATAACTCTGCTCAGATAATTATATGGCTCATCTCATTATTCACTTTCATTAAAATGTTCTTATTTAAAATGCCTACCGTTACAAGTCATGCTAATATTTAGGTGCCTTCCACAGTGACAAGTCTCAGATGGGAAGCTGTGTTAGTCCTTTCGTAGCTAAAGCAATAATGAATCCTTTGGCATTTTAATAAGTTAATGCGTTTATTGGGGCCGAAGCTTTTGTAGTTAGGGTTGCCAGGCTAGGACTATTCCAGGCTCTGAGATTTCCACACCAAACCCTAAAAACCATGGAGGATCACTTGTGATATCACAAAATGAAGTGACATGGAAGATGTTGCAGTGGGCAGCCCCTGGTGATGTTGTTAAGCATGATACAGTAATCATCACAGTTGCACAGAGTAAAGCATTCAAGAGAGAGAGAGAGAGAGAGAGAGACAAAACAGACAGATAGACAGACAATTTCCAAGACAGTGCCCTCACCCAGAGTTTCCTCCTCCATGTCCTGAAGACTGGAAGAAGTGGCACCAGCTTTTGAGATTCGGGCTGGGCCTTGAGATCTGACACTCATGTGTGTGGTTCAAGCCAACATCGCCAGGTATATGGGCAAAATCAATGTGTTGCTCCCTAACATGCCATGGAAGTCCCTGGACTTTATCACACGGAGAAAATTGGAAGGTTAAACTGGTCCCAATGCAGGGTCATCCAGGGCATTAGGGACAAGTTCAAAGTTGCTTTTCACATGACACTGCATGCAAGCAGGACAGACTCCAGACAAAAAGTGAGGTGAATCAGGAAATAAGCATTTTTGCAAAACTACCGTATTTGCATTGCCATTTCATTTGCGAATTTGCTCTCTTCACGTAATGGCAGCAGTCTGAAAATCAAGTCACTGATCCTCCCTGTTCCCAGTGTCCCTTGCTGTCCCCAGGAGAGGGGAAAAAGCCTTCTTCTTAAAGAGTTACACACAAACGCACCTCTTTCCCTCAGGAGGCTGCTCTCCTTCCTCCTGCAGCCTCTGAAAGGGAACAGTTGGTGAGAGAAGGCAGAGGGAGAGGACGTTTTGTAATTCCTCCTGTAGAGGAGGGAGAAATGGAGGACATGTCTTGGAAAAGGAGGGCATTTGGGAGTATCAGCGCTCACTGGAATCAGGCAGGTTTATCGAGCAGCCCCTTCCTCTTTCTTTCTTTCTTTCTTTCTTTCTTTCTTTCTTTCCCTCTCTAGTGTGTGTGTGTGTGTGTGTTTGTGTGTGGTTTTACAGGAGTTTGCAAAGGGAAGGCTCAGCCTGTCTTCCTCTGAAAAAACTTCAGGGGCAAAGAGGATTTTCCTTCCCAGTTTCCCTTCCCTCTCTAGAGGAAATAACAGTTTGGAGCACCCACAAAAAAGGTATTTCCAAGCTAGCAACGGGGATTTGTCCTCATCCATCTGAAACCCAAATTCGCACTTGACACACTTCCCTCTCTAGAGCATAAGTAATGTGCTTTTAACCCCTTGTTGTGCTCTGCATGTGATAACCATTAGCAAATTGGCTTGCTTTTCCAGGATGCCAACACTTTAACCATTTTCGGGTTGGAAGCACATAGATCCCTGTGTGAAAAAGTCCTCTGTGTAGTTTATATTTTAAAGAGATCTAAATGTTTGTATCAAAATTTATCTCCTCAGATTTGTCAGTACATAAATTGATTATGTTTGAGAAGAATATGCTTAGGGGAATAGTTCCAGACTTTACAGAGCTTCTGTTTGTGGTGAGGATTTTAAAGGCTTTTAGTCATATGTGCTCAGTATGCATGTGGACTTGCACCCTAAACGTGCAAAGGTGAAGGGTTTATGTAGAAAGGCAGGGACACCTGGGTTCAGTATGCCACATCCCTTGCTCTCATCATCTCTTGAACATTTGTAGATGACTCAACTCCAAACAGGGCTAAAGGGATTAAGCTTAACTAACAATCAAGACTTGCATCATGAAACAATCAGAAAGCTCATACCCAAGTGGACAGTAATGTCCAAAGACTGGGTTGGAGCAAAAACTGGCCATGTGAATCCCACCAAAATTATTTTGTGGTTTCATTTATTCACAAGTTATTTGTGGTGGCTATTTGAGATGACAGTGTGGGATGCAAATGTAAATATAGAAATGGATAGCTACCGATCTCTATCACAGAAGGTGCAGTGGCTTGTGATTTCCTAAGGTGCTGGCATTTCTATGCCTCTGTTAACTGAAGTAAAAATGCTTTATCGCCGAATCCATTTAGACAGCATGGTGATAGATTGTGCCCCATGGCCCCAGTTCTAAGATGCATTAAAGTTAATGGAAAGACTTTCCAGAGGGGCTAGAGTAGTTTCATTGTCCAAACCTCCTTCAATCAGAGTTAACAACGGTGTCCAATACCCAATCATGCTGTTGGAGAACTATTTTAACCCTTCCCTCTATCCACACCATTCCTACTCCTGGTGAGTCCTTGTGATTTAATTAGTTAGATTCATGGCATTCATCTATGGCTTTATTGGAGTGCTATGCAGACAGTCAGGTTGCTAATAAAATAAAATGAGCATATGCCGCTTTTTGTGTGTGCAAATAACTCCCTTTAATTAAAGGAGCAGAGGGAAGCTGTTCTTGCCCCTATGTGCTAGTAATTCTGAGATTTACATTAAGTTTCCAAGTGCCTCCCTTACCTTGCCAGAATCCATGTCTTGCTCTATCTGGTATCACACTGTGGCTCCCAGGGCTAATGTAACTTGTTTAAATTGTCTGCTTTTTTTCTCAGAAAGAAAGAAAGAAAGAAAGAAAGAAAGAAAACACTTCCAGAGGTTCAGCCCAGAATATGCTTCCAATGTGGATCCAGCCCTCCTGAAATTTACTACTTCTTGCCTGCTTTTTGCAAGCTATTCTTGCCATTACGTTTGCTGCAAACAACACACCTTGGAAGAAAAAGCAGCCAGATAGGGGTCAATTTACAACAAAAAACTGGTGCCTGAATCCAGCCTGGATTGGGAGAATGGATGAGATCCATATCCTGGGCCAAGAGCCTATGCAATGCTGGTGAAACATAAATATCCACCATCATACTTATTCTCGAGGTCTAGTGGCGCAAGGGTTGTTCTTTCCACCGTGGATGGTGTGATGCGGTGACAGTGTGTCACTGCCAAATCTCTTGAGCTCCTTTACGCTGTATGCCACGCTTGCCATGAGTAATGTGACGACTTGGCAACTACCGTAAGAGCTGCCACCAATTGTGTAGACACCACTACTACTATCTCACTGTCTGAAGCGTCCTAAACAATAAAAGGCCTTTTTCCTTTTGGTAGTGTTTTAATTATGTTTGGTAGCGTAGATGATGTTATCTGTAAGCACACTTCAGGCAAATACTTGTTGAAACAAAGGAACAAATTTTATTTACAAGCAAGGTTGAATGCAGTATCTTTCTTGTAATTCAAGCTTGATATGGTGTATAAATTGCTTCAGTAGTTACAGTGTTTAACAATTTCTTTTAGTTGATTTTATAAATGTGTCTTAGGCTTGTTACAGACTGCCAAAATAAAGCTGCTTCAGGTCTCTTTGGAGATAAGCTGTTTAAATGATACATGCATCCTAAGAATCCGGAAGCTGCACCAAAGCTGCACTCCAGTGCTTAGGATTGGATTGTGGCTTTGACGCGACCTCCAGACTCTTAGGACCCATGCATCATTTAAACAGCATACCTCCAAAGAGACCCAAAGCAGCTTTATTTTGGCAGTCTGTAACAGGCATTAGTTTCCACAGAACCTCTGTATCTCTTAACCCTTCTGGATGTAAGCCTGAGGGCAGGGAACCGTCCAATTGATAAGATTGTATGTACAGCGCTGTGTAAATTTACAGCACTTTATAAATAAAGGTTAATAATAATAATAATAATAACAACAACAACAACAACAACAACAATAATATCTGTTGCACCAATAGCCATTCTAACTGAACTTGCTCAGTTTCCTAATATTTATTTCATCTGTTCTCCAGCTGACTTTAATAATCTCCACTGCCTCCCAGTGATGTATATATCCCACAGGATATTAGCACATACACTTTAACTCCGGACTCCTTTAGTCCCTAACTTGGGTAATTAAATTCGTCATAACTGCATTTCACAGCAGTCTTCCTCAGCTGCTATTCCCTCAGGGTAACACATGGCTCTGCCTCTCTATTTATACCTGCTCCTGGGAGTAGCCTCCACCTTTTCTAGTTTCACTCCCACTGTCTGTTCTCAACTTTCTAAACTACTTGTGTTCTCCACAGATGGCAACTAGAGGCACCCCACATGGTCAATAAGTAGCCATTTGGTGGTGGTAGGGGGGAGTTGCAGATATGTGCTCAGGCACCATCAAACTGAAGATGTGCCCAGGCACCATCAAATGAGCGTCCAGTGAGAAAAGAAGTACCTCCTTGTGCAACATCCAAGAAATACTTCAGTTGGTACAATCACAGACTGAGCCTGCTACCCTTCTCCTCCCCATCCAAATCTGGCTAGGCTAAGAACACTTGTTTGTGCCAGAGAGTCTGAGCTTCAGAAATTGCTGCAACCTTGCCCAAATGGCCCCCTGCCTCCATTTTCATCATTATATTCAAAGGATGATTGAAGGAGGAATCTGCCCCTCAGATCCTCTTGAACTCCCTGCCCGAAACAACTCATCTCCTGTGTCAGCTCAGCCCTCACGGTGTATTAAATCATGATTGACTCAAGCTCTCCATGTGTTAACATATTCAACCTGAAAAACTGTGTCCTCCACATGTTGTACTTGTTCCAAAATGAGGGATGTGAACATTTATCGGGCTTGATTTTGTGTTCTTTTGAATCCCACCTCCATTTTCATCCTACTATTGTTTCCAATTGGGTAGTGAAACTTTGTTTCTTTTCACAATGAAATTCATATACTTAATAAAATGCATTTTCTAAAGAACAGATTTATTTATGCAGTTCATTCTTTTCTTTTTTGCATTCTCCCTATTGACTAAAGCATGTCCATGCATCCTTTTTCAATTATGCTGATTTTTTAGCCATTAGTGTTTTAAAATGTATGCAGTTTTGCATATACTTTATTGCTCAAAAATGTCCCATAAGCTTTGTGGGTGTGCAGATGCTCAAAGTGAGTTGGGTTTCTTCTCCCAATGAGTCTGGAGAGGTGAGAAAGCTATTTTAAAAAAAGCATTGAATCATACGGCGTGTTTTTCCATTTCTGCCCTTGAATATATGGAGGAGAGAAGCGAAACCTTGATCTTCAAATATTATAATACTGGGGAGAGGGTCCTCACTCATTTAAAAAGCTCCAAATGTATACTTGGAAGGTTCTTGTGATCAGGAATGCTGGTGATGCCAACCATGGGGAGAGAGCCCTGGATAATTTCAGACCTGATGACTGTCAGAGTCATCTCTCATGGCCCCTTTTGCCATGTTAAAGTTAGGCCTGCTTAGCTATGCTGTAGCCATGTTGGGTGTTTGGGTGTAAGAAGACAGAGGTAGGTAGCTGTGGGGAATTGTTGTGTGTTAACCAAGGTCACAGAGTGCCTGGATTTTCATGGGAATTGAACATGAAGGGATGAGGAAGTGAATCTAGGGAGTGTAGAAGTAAAACTTAGGGCCGGAACAGACTAGCAAAATAGCAGGCTTCCTGGCAGCTTGGGGGAATGGCGTATGCTTGACACATGCTCTTAAGTTGGCAGGAAACCACTGTGAAACTGCCCAGCCATTTACACAACAGCAGCTTTTTTTGGTGCTCCAGCGGAATGGCATTTATGGCAGGGGAAAGGGTGGCACTTTTTTTGGTGCAAAAAGGAGCGGCATTTTGCTGCTTCCTTTTGGTCCCAAAAAATGCTGGATCATGGCATGTGGTTGACACAGCCCCGATCCAGCAATCAAAGGGTTGGCATCAAGCCACCACTTTAGGGCCTCCTGTTTCAGTCCTTAGCTTGTTAATTTAGATCTGGCAAAGGATGGGTTATTGTGCTGGTCTTTCCAATAATTTTTTTCTCGTTTCCCCCATGAAGTGTTTTCACTGAGTTAAATAAAGACAAGGCATTACAATGACAAACATAAAGATATAGTGGGCATACACAGTCAATTTCCTTCAATGCCACACATACAATCTGATAAAGGCTAGAAGATTTCTATCGCAGGACAAAGGGTCAAGTCTCCCTACATGTACAGTTTCTTTGAGATCATTTGTCCAGGAGGCCTGTCACTACCTCACCTCTGATATAATCATTTTTTCTCTTAAAAATTAGTTTTCCACCATCTCATGCAGGCCTCTTACAAAGGACTCAGCTGGCACTCCTGACTTTGGTCTTTCTGATACACTTGGCAATAAAAGGCCCATCGATGCAATATGCAATCCTACCTAACCTTTACACACTCACACTCACATGTACTAAGTGAAATTAGAGGATTTGTAGATAAGGTTAACTTAATTTTCCATAGCATAGATGAGAGACTTAACTTGCACTTTTCCATTTCCTTATGGAATTGTGTTACTAAGCAGAAAGAAGAGAATGTTTTTCTCCAGTATGGCTATTCTGACGATCCACTGAAACCAAAGCTTTCTTGGGTTGAAAACTGTGCCAAGACAAGCATGTTTTAAAAAAAAGATTTAAGGGTTAGATTTCTGATACTCTATCAGGATGTTTCCAGAACTTGGAATTAACTTGTTAATGAACTTTTAAAGTTATTAATTCAGCAGTTTTTTTCTCTAATGGTTTCACCAAACTCATTCCCTGTTTAACGTTGAAGTTAAAAATAAGTTTTAGTGAATTTATTTGTTAGATTTCGTTAGACCAGGTTCCTCTCCCTCTTTCAGATGCACCAAAGTAGAATGTCTGCTGATTTGGAAGAAGAAATCTTAAGAGTTGGAGGAAATGTATTATATGCCTATGTTGTTAGAGGAGCTAGAAAGAGAAGGAACTTAGGAATTTAGTTGAGAACAACAATAGAAACAAGAGACAAAGAATGGAAAAGATGAAAAACAATTTCTTGGAAAGGAAATGGTGTGAGGGAGTGATTTGTTTGGAAACAAAGGCCCTCAAGGGGCCAGGACTCTTTCAGGATGTCAGACCTTTTAGGCCTGAAAAGCAGGCATCCCTCCTCCCTATCGCATGGAAGAAATGGATTTTGAGTCTTTTTGGGGAGTGAGGATGTATTCATGAGTCTCTTTAGTAACTTCTCTTCTACTGAATTTATTGGGATTTGTTTGTTTTATATATTAATGCATAATATAGCATCTTGCATAATGTTATTTGGGTGAGGTGCAATGAATTTACTTTTTAATCTTATTTTTTATCCACTTGGGACTTTATCAGACCAGCCTGCTGTCCTGCCACAATTGTGCTAGTTTAAGAACGGAAGCATACTGGTTGGGCATTATTTGTTATCACACTTTCCCTGACAAGAGCATTTTGATGATCCATGGTTGTATGATATTAATTAAAATAAATGATTTATTTATATTCTGCTTTCCCCCCACAGAATCAAAGCAAATTACAAAAGAAAGGTATCAAATACAAAAAATATCACCTCACTACCAACTGATCTGTTTTCCACACTGCCAAATGCTGCCATTTGGGAGATAGGATGGGAATGAGCAACCACAGCTGCCAACTGCCTCCCAAAGCCAGCTGCTGTGTGAATGTCCACACAGCTATCAGCTTTGGGAGACAGTTGGCAGCTGTAAAACTCCCCCTCCTGAAGCAAGAGGTTGCTGTGCGCACATTTGAAAAACAGTCCCACGGAAATGTTTCTGCTGCCAACTGTCTCTTGAAACCAACTGCTGTGTGAATTTGCATATACTGTAGCAGCTGCTTTCAGGAAGCTGTTGCTGGACATAACTGCTGCAGCAGGAGGCAGGAGATGGGGAGAGGAGCAGAATCATGCTCATTCACACCACATGACTGCCTGAGAAGTGGAACTGCAGTGGAAGGGACCTATTGCATGAAGGCAGAAATGGAATAGTAGAGAGATTGAGATGGGTTTTGCCTATCAATGAAAAGGTGCACTATGGTAACAAATGGAATGCAAGGTAGCAGCAGGACAGACATGACATTGTGTTATGAGTGCCAGCCAAAGATGCTTTTATCCTGTTAAAATTCTGTGGGTTTTTTTTATTCTTATACAACAATGTGAACAGTTTTCCTCATCTCCCCTATTTTTCTCTTTATTTTGTTCTCCTTCCCCTTACCTAAATTCCAATTCTGGAAGAAAACAATCTAGAACAGTGGCAGAGCTGACTGTTTGGATACATAGCATCAGGTATAGTTGGAACAGCAACATGGAGAATAAAATTCTCTACCAAGAACCTAACAAGAAAGGTTTTTCTTGATGCCATCCCTGCCACAGATAGTGAGGAATAACTGCATTTCTATCCAGTTATAGCAGTGTGATACAGTGCAACTGCATCGTATGCGGGCTTGCCATCTGATTGCCATTTGTCACAATGGCGTGCACAGGAGCACATGGCCATTGAAACAAAAGAGACTTGAGGTTCCACTTATTTGCCATACCCGGGAGGGTTCAGAACAGATCCCCCATGTATACCGATGACACCCAGTTGTATCTTTCCACCCCCGACCTTTCTCCAAGGCTTGAACAGCAAGTCTCGTCTTGCCTTACAGCTGTCTCGCAGTGGATGCGCCATCGGTGTTTGAAGCTCAACATGTCCAAGACGGAGCTTCTTGTCTTTCCTCCTAAGCCCACCCTTCAACACTCCTTTTCTGTCTCTGTGGACAACATTTCCATTCAACCAGTCCAGCAAGCCCACAGTCTTGGTTTTATCTTTGACTCTTCTCTGTCATGTATCCCTCAGATCCAGACCACAGCCAAGGCTTGTCGATTCTTTTTGTACAATATTGCCAAAATCCGACCATATCACTCCACCTCTACTGCCAAGATCTTGGTCCATGCCCTAGTGATCTCACGACTGGATTACTGTAACGTCCTCCTGGCTGGGCTTCCTTGTTCTCACCTCCGTCCTTTAATCTCTGTCCAGCATTCAGCTGCACGCATTATCACTTCCACCCACCGCTCTGACCACATCTCTCCTGTGTTGGCATCCCTTCACTGGCTCCCTCTCCCTTTCCACATTCAGTATAAGCTCCTGCTGTCGACATTCAAAGCCCTCCATGGACTGGCCCCTCCTTACTTATCAGACCTTCTTTCTTCTCACCTTCCCACCAGGGCCCTCCGTTCTGGTAGTCAAGGGTTCTTGTCTCAGCCCAGGATTTCCTCTGCCCCATCCCAGATTCGCCCCTTTTCACTTGCTGCCCCTCACTCCTGGAACCTTCTTTCCCCACAAGCAAGAGCCATCACTTCTTTAACCAGCTTCAAAATGGAGTTGAAAACCATCCTGTTCAGAGAAGCCTTCCCAGGCATTGCATAATTGTCGCTTACTATCTGATGTTTTTGTTGCCTGTTTATCGATCCATTTCCTGTATTGCTATGTATTGTATATGTATTATCCTACTTGAGAGTATGTATTTTCCCTGGAAAATGATTAACCTTCCATTTTGAAGCCAAGCCCTCCCTCCAGTCCTTTTGCCTTGGTCCAGGCCTCGGAGGTAGAGAGGAACTGCTGGACCTCTTACCCTTTCCCTCCACCACTCCCTTCTCCTTCTGTGTCATGTCTTTTTAGATTGTAAGCCCGAGGGCAGGGAACCGTCTAACTAAAAAGATTGCATGTACAGCGCTGTGTAAATTTACAGCGCTTCATAAATAAAGGTTAATTAATAATAATAATAATAATAATAATAATAATAATAATAATAATAATAATACAAAGGGCTCACTGTACTAATATAATTGCCAAGATTCGATCCTATGGGATCTTACAATTTGTAAGGTTTAACTGTGGTGCAATGCAAGCATAGAACTGTGTTGACATAGACACAATGGCAAGGAGGCCACCCGACATCACCTGACCTGTTCAGATGATGGGTCAGCAAAGCCAGTGAATGAATCCAGCTTGCCTGCACTGTGGGATCATCGGTACACCTAAGGAGCTGTGAAATGGAGGGTGCTTGAACAGCTTCTCTTCCCTGCCTTATGTAAACACAATTTGAAAAGTGGCAACACTGATTTTCATCTTGCAGCCTAATTTGTGGCTGCTTTTAGGAGCAGTGTGCCCATGTGCTTCCATCCATTATTCAAGGCAGGCAATCCGTGTTCCAACACGATTTTTTCAAAATGCACACTTAGTAAGCTTATTGCTCATTTTCTTTTAAAATCCTTTTCTTTGCCCCCTGATGTTGATGTAAGACAGAATGGTTCTGTGATTTAAATCCTGATAAAATCATTTTACAAAACAGGTGTTTTTTTAAAGAAAAATAAATGCTTCACTTGAAAAGATTGATGTTTTTCTATTGTGTTTTTCAGTGCCAATTAATTACTTAATTCATTAGCAGTGTAACACAAGAATGGGCTTTGAAAATCCTGTGCTTTGTGTAGATGCCTTTTATTATGCCTAATTAAACACTGTGGAAGGACCTGATTATACCTCTGAGCATTTCCTAATCTCGGGGAAAAAAATAATGCACCCAAGCTCTTGCCATTTGCCAGGTATGCAACAAAAGCAAAACTTGACAACTCTGTGACTATTTACCAACCACAATGCATAGTCGAACTCATTGCAAAACATGGTGTGGGGAGATGTATGGGCAGAAGGCTCCCTCCACACCATTTCCATGGAGGGTTAGATACAGGAATCCTAATTGTTTTGGTTATTAAGCAGAACATAAAGAAAGCAGTGCAAGCAGCTACTGAAAATGAACAACAGTGCCAGTGAGTAAACACAGTCTCAGGACAAATTGATGTAATGCTCACTAAAGTTAGGAACAGATTTCCAGATGGTGATTATACATATGGCTAAGGCTATAGCAGTAGCCAAAAAAACCTTGCAAAAGAGCAGAACCCTTTCCAAATGAAATCAGCCCTGACCTTGAAACATGAACATTTGCCCATGCCAGAAGCTGCCTCTTTAATTTCTCCTATTTGCTCTCCAGCAATCATTGTAATCAGACTTAGATCTCATTTAGCGTCCACTAAATATTGTTCAAGGAGTTAGATCGACCCACCAGATTTTGTGTTGCAATCTGCCAGATGCTTGATAAATCCCCTGTATTTTGCAGGTGGCCTATTTATTAGTGAAGGCAAACCAACAAAAAGGAGGGGCTTGTGGAACACAAGAACACAGAATAAAGCAATTAGTCCTGGAATGCCTTGACTTCCAGCCAAGTACATAAAAGGAAGAATGATGATGCACATATTGTAATTACAACCAGTAGCATATAGGATTATTATAATTTGCATTCATACAGTGGAGTCAAATGCTTCATTTTATAAACTGTCTCACACTATGTTTGCGAGCCATATAGACAATTCTGTGCAGGTGGTTGGCCCACTTTCTTGCACTGTTCATATAGAAATAATGGTCTGGATCCGGGCTGAGTCATACTTAGAAAGGAATTACTGATAGCAGTGGAACTTTATTTGGGGTAAACATAGTAAGTATGCGAGAGCCAGCATGGTGCAGTGGCTTGAGCATTAAATTTATGACTCTAGAGATCAAGGTAAAAAATCTCCACTCAACCATGGAAACCCATTGGGTGACCTTGGGTAAGTCACACCCTCTAAGAGGGAGAGAAAAGGCAAGCTCCCTCTGGCCAAGAAAATCCACCCCTTTTGCCAAGAAAACGCATGGTAGCTTCTCCTTAAGATAATGACTTGAAGGCACATAACAACAACAAAGTGAGCCTGGATCAAAACTGCTAGCTATGAGTACACAGGTCCTAATAATGTGCCCTAACAGCAGATATAAGGGACCAAATATTTGCGCTATAGTGCACATTTCCTCTCAGCTATCTCATAAAGGAATGTTGACTTGCTTGCCATATACAGAGATGGCGAACCTTTTAGGGATTGAGTGCCCAAACTCAAATGTGTTCCAGCGCTGGGTGTTACTTGGTTCCTGGGGAGGAACTTCCAGGGGGGTGGGAATAGGACTTCTGGGGGGCAAGAGTTCTTCCCTCTGGGGGTGGGGTTTCCACCTTCTGGTGTGAGATTTCCATGGGTGGGACTTACCCAGAGACAGCTAAAGGCCTGGAATGGCAGGGAGGAAAAAGAGGAACAGGTGCACACTTGTTCCTCCTCTTCCCCCACTCTCCCAGGCCTTTAGTTGTCTCTTTAGAGGCACCTAATGGCATGGGAGGGATGTCATGGCCAGCCAAGATGAGCTCTCGGAGGATGAGGAGGAGGATGAGCCTCCTCCAGAGCAAGGGCTGATTGAGGCTACGCCAGGTGTTAGTTCTGCTCTGCAAGGCCCCAGCTGTGCTTCCCCAACCCCAGAGCAGGAGGTCCAACCAGGTCCTAGTGCTGAGGAAAGGCCTTCTATGGTGCCACAGCCTAGTGGTGATTCAGGAGATGAGGCATGCCTGCAAGTACCTTCTTATCAAGAGAGAAGGGCCGAGAGTGCTTGCAGGCGCAGATCCAGGAGGATTGCAGAAAGACAGTTAGCAAACCAGCCTCAGGTGGCTCGAGGGAGAGCTTCCCTGATTTAAGTGGAAGAGAGGCTTGAGTTTGTTGCTAGAGTTTATTGCATGAGCCCTTGGTGTGATTGCTGTCGCTCTAGCTCCAGACATCTTGTTACCTTGCTTCCTTGCTACCTTGACCTCGGACTGGACCTTTGTTATCTCTTGGCTATTGTGACCTCGGACTGTTTTGACCACGCTGCTTTCTGGCTTCCTGACTTCGGCTCGTCTTTCGGCACGCTTGACTTTCTGCAACCCCGACACCGGCTTGTTTCCTCGGCTTGCTCTTTGACTGCTTCTCCACAAGGTTTGTTTTGCCTACACGTGTTGGCTGCAGGCTTGGTTATCAGCATAAGTCAGAGATTGCTGGCAGCAATCCCGGACAAGGGCAGAGAAAGAGGAGGAACAGGTGCGTGCCTGTACCTCCTTTCCCCCTGCCCTCCTGTCTCTCCCTCCAAAATGGCTTCGTGTGCCAGAGAGGGCACATGTGGCATAGGTTCGCCACCATGACCATATAACTTTCCCTTGTAACAGGGCAAATGGTATATTTTGTGTGCATATTTTGCCAGTTTCAGGCACTGAAGTGGGTATAATATGAAAGTGATTATATAAAGGTTATAAAATATTGTGATTTGAGTTTAATAAGATGAGTATCTGGGTTTACAGGGACAGGGAAAGAGTATTTTGGGTAGGGCTCTTGACAGAGCATGCTGAAGGGCAAGCTGTCCACTCAACAATTTCTGGAATGGGTGAGATTATGTTATGTACCAAGTTATGGCTTGGATGCTGATATGATAATTAAAAGTCAAAGTATTCCCTGAAGCAATGTATACACTGTAATGTGTGTATGTTAACAGATACGTACATACAGAGATGTGAAAGTTCCTCTGCAGATGTGTAACAGGTACAACGTATAACAGATGACCCATGGTCCATGTGTAAGATGTTGGATTCCTTAAAGACACAGAATGGTATAAGAATGTGCCTATACCAAGATTTCTGTGTTATATGTGCTCCTCCCCATGGGACCTGTATGGCTAAAAGGAACATTATGTCTGCTGGAAACTGCTATTGTTTAAGACTTCTGGAGACTTCCAACTCCAGAAGTATCATTAACTCCTTATAATAAAGAGATGGGGTGGAGGAAGCACATCTGTTTCACACTTCATTAGGGTTCTGTTAAGGAGCCCTTCAAGGATAATGAGACATGAGATCATAATTCTTACTAAAAAAATGTAAATTCCAAAATCCTTTTGGAAAATGACCCCACCTATATTATAGGAATTCACTTTTCATACAAGTAGGATCCTATTAAGAAATCCTGCTGGAGCCAGAAGACACTGAAATATAGGGTCCATACAGGCCAAAACAAAGCTGCTTCAGGTCATTTTGGAGGTATGCTGTTTAAATGCTGCATGCATCCTAAGAAGCCAGAAGCCATGCCAAAGCCATGCTCCAGTCCTAAGGACTGGAGCACAGCTTTGGCACAGCTTCTGGCCTCTTAAGATGTGTGTGTCATTTAAACAGCATACCTCCAAAGTAACCCGAAGCACCTTTATTTTGGCCTGTCAGTTCAGGCCCATAAGCAATATTTGCTTCTTCTTTTCTTGTTAAAACAACTCAAATTCAGTTTGTTATAGTTTTCAGTCTAACTAAGAGAAATGCTTGGAAATTAAATCTCTGGAAGAAGATTTAATATCATCTGACTGGTATTTCAATTCTAGAAATGTTTCAGTATTTTAGCACTTTAATAGTTCAGTATTATGACTGGTACTTCAGTATTTTCTGATTGGTCCCCATATGATGAATAAATTGTTCTTCGTGACATATAGTAACTGTATTGTTTTAATTACATCATTTAATACACTTGGTTGTGAATTCATCGTCATGTTCCAAATCAATATACAGTGATATGTATATTAGGGAAATCTGTTCTGTAGGTTTTCTGGTGTCCTATTCATGGCAGGACTGTAGCTCTGGGAAAGACCACCTCCTTCCCATACAAAATATTGCAGGCTCAGCTCCCTGGAATCTATGGATAAAAGTATGAAATCTTCTGAAATGCCAGAGAATTGCTGCCAGTCAGTGTTGAAAATATTGAGCTGGGTCTGTGACCTAGTATAAGTGGGACTTTAGTTCAAATCAAGCATATAAAGCTACAGCTACAAGTACAACTGAGTGAATTCCACTGAACGTAGTTGGACCATGATATAAACATGTTTAGGATCAGGCCACATAAATGTAACATACATGTGGCAGTTTAGGACCAGATGGCATGAATGAAAAATAGTCTCTGTTAAAATATGGGTTCCAGAGAAGGAGAATTCATGCAGATGTTCATGCCAAACAGATTCTCTTCCTCAGCTTGCTACTGAAGAGATATAAATTGTCTGGTAAACATCTTCTTTAGTATTAGGAACAAACTTTCTGGATGTCAACCAATGCAGCTCTTATAGGTTTCCAATTAATAGAACATATAAGCAAAGAGGTGGAGCCAGTGGAATCAACACACAGGGAGATTAAACTACAATGGGTAAAGCATCAGTGGAGAAACTTTGCTTTTCTGTTATAGTCCACTTGAGACAGATCTTCAATAGATCTTCAGTATTGTACAACACAGAGATGGAGAGCTTGGCTAAGTCACATTATGGATCACAAAATTCCCCAACCAGCATAGATTCTGAGGCCATGACCTTGTTATTCTGCCAGTGTAAATATGCCAAAGGTAAAGGAAACATGATTGTAAGAAGAAACAACCAGGAGCAGCAATGATGGGAAAAGAAGGTGGCTGGTTTTGACCTATTTATTCCTAGAAGCCTGGGTTTTGTGGGGTGGGGGTCCTTGGAGCCATGGTGTACTGGGAGGGGTTGCTTGGACAATCACTTGTGTTACCAGGCATTCAATTGTTCAAACCACTTCTGCCAGTGTGCCAAGACACCTCACTCCCCATGAGACATTCAAACTAAGAGCCAACTGCTTCCTTCTCCTCTTGCCACTGCCACTGCTGCCATCACCTCCAGAAGCCAAGAAAGTGTCAAACCAATCCTATGTCTGTCATTTAAAGAGTTTGTCCCTATAGATTTCCAGTCCCAGAACTGTAATCTGAGGCAAAGATCCAGATGAACGTTAGTGTGTTTGAAAGACCTGTGGGCATAGTTCTGCTGGATTCTTGCACTAGGAACTGCATAAGCAGGCAATGCCATCCCAAAAATGGGACACTGTTTGCACAATGCGGCAGTGAATGCCTGCGTGTTAGAGCACTGGAAAAGGTAAACCATTCACATTTTAATTTGTTGTAAGAGTTGTTTGTCCTGGCCCTCAAAAGATAACTGTTTCAAAATATTCAGATGTCAGCAGCTAGAGATTCCAGTACTGATCTGTGAAGTTACAGCTCATGCTTTCAACAGGGTCTGCATGTGTTTAAATCCTCATAAATGCAGGCAGTTGTTTTCTCATGTTGGCATTGAAATCCTGATTTGAATTCTGGAGTGCTGTAACACTCAGAATAGGAATTACAATTAAAGTCTGCTTTTTGCTGTCACCCTTCAGCCGTCATTCGCTTGTGCTTCTCTCTGTATGATTACTTACTTCTCTCATGCCTCTGCCTTGTTGGTAATATGACTTTTCTGATGGCCACAGCAGTGTGCCTTAATTAAAATGAGCTGGGTGTGAAAAGCAATACCTTGCTTGAGCTCAGTTGGCCACTGGCAGAGTCGGGTCTCAATGGATGGCAGCTGACTTTTTTTGCTCGTGGGTAGACTGATTCAACTTCATAATGAACAGAGTGTCAGCTGTATATGACACAAGTAGCTGTTCAACCAATATAGCAGAAAGTGTGTTACAAGAGAGCAGTCAGGCAGAAAAATTATTAAGACCTTCAGATAGCTCCAGTCCTGTCAGTTTACCAAAAGTATTCCTTTTTGGGGTTCCTCTCCTCAGGATATCATGCTCCCCCATTTGTCTCTATTTTTACCTTTTAGGATTCCTGTTTAACATTTTGTTCAATTTGAAATTCAAAGCAGATATGACATCAAATGTATACTCTCTAAAAATGCAAACAGGAATGCCTCCCCCCAAAATAATTATTTGGTGCCATTACCAAGGGAAAGTGTAAACCCCTCCTTCTTGATCCTGATGTTTACAAGCTTTCTTCCCTAGCTGTTAGTTGCATGTCTTTTTAAAAAATGCACACAAAACAGTCACATTCAGTGGCTCCTCTACCTTCACTTATTATTCTTCAGGCTTTTTAGCCTATGACCCAAACCTGATGGGAATTAATGACACACTCCTATATGTCAAATTTCCTGGTGTGTCAAATGGACTTACATCTTTGTAAGCATGCTTAGGAGTGAAATTTTTCAGCTGGAGACAGGGTTGAATCTAGTCTCAACCATGTCAACATGCACATGCGCAGAAACATGAGGACTCAGTGAGGTGCCCCCTCTATGATTTCCCACTCATTTTGAAAGGAATCAGCTATATTTTTCTGTATGTAATCAGCCACATACAAACAATTCCCTGGTTTCAAAAGTAGTAAAAGATGAGTTCTTGCAAAACAAATTATTGCAGTAGGCAAAGAAAAGTATTTGGTAGTGTGCAATGCAGGGTAGGGCAGAGCATCCTAAAAGCCAAGATGTGGTGTGATTATTAGAAATGTGTCCCTGTAACATTTCATCTGTGAAATATTAGAGGGCATGCAGTACACAAGCAAAGAGCAACCCAATTGTCATAGAGTAGCAACTAAAATCTGAACAATGGTTTAGGAAGTTTCTTGTTTGACTCTCACATCTGTCATCAGGGTTGTGGAGCCTTTTCACACAACATTTATGTACACTGTTATTCCGTTTTAGCTGCCATGGTTCCATTCTATGATTCGCATCTGATGGGGCATCAGAAGTACTCTCTGAGAATTCCATGTCCCTTCCCAAAACTCAGGATTCTGACATCTCTTCTTGCAATTTCATAGGCAAAGTGTAGAGTGATAAAACAAATCCTTCTTAGACCCAAGGTTTCCTTGAGTAAAGTGTTTAGCTCCAGTATTTTCAGTCAGAGTCTTGGGATATAGTAGAGGGAGAGATTTTGTGTAGGGTGCCTTTGGTATGCTATTGAGCAACAGGATCTCCAGGGGCTGTGCCACACCACATGGTTATAGTACTCTGATTCCACTTCAACTGTGAACACAGGCTGCCTTTCGGGAATGTCTACAGTTGCCATTAGTTTAAAACAACAGCAGCAACAACATTGTCTTTCAAGGAACCATATAGATCTCTGGGAAGAGCTTTCTACAAGGTTAATTTTTCCTGTGATGTTCGTGAAACAACTATTCCCATGTTGCTGCCAGCCTCTTCCTTTCTTTCTGTATATTTTGGCCTTTGCCACCACCTGCTCTTTGCTTAGCTTGAGACTAGATGCCCTATGGCTGAGAAGAAGATTTGGCTTTTGTCTGGCACAGCACACTTTGTGGAACAGCATTGGGATTCAGTGGTCCTCAGCTGTATCAACCAATGCGTCACTCCACTTGCCATTGTTTAATACTCAGTCCAGGCGAGTGAGACAAGAGGGAAGTATTACAGATTGTATCCTCATCTGCTCCAAAGAATCATTGCTCCCTTGGCTCTGCCAATCATAATTTGCAGCCCCTGGCCATACAAGCTTAGGGAGCAATCCAGCCCAAGTTGAGCACATTTAAGCTGTGTTGATTTCAGTGAGAGAGATTTAATTACCCCACTGAAATGATCTCGCTGGGTTTTAATTCAGCACTTAATTCAGATTGGATCATGCCTTCAGATTTTACTGTTGACTGACAGTGTGTATTAGCTGACAAGCTGGTACTGCAGCTCAATTCTAGACAGGAACAAAGGAAACGTCAAGCCACATGTTCTCAAATATTTAATAATATATTTTAAGTGCCTGTTTTGCTTTGCATTAGAGATTTCGCCTTCATCTTTTCACCTACTTACATACATCCTCTCTTTATGTATCTGCCTGAGGCCTGAAGTGTGGGAGTGGGGATCCTCTGTGCCCCATTGGTAAGATAAATACACTGTATGAGAATGTGGGGTAGAGCCTTCTCAGCTTTGGCACCAGAGTTGTGGAGTGCTCTCTCCTGGAAGCCCCAAATGGCACCAACATTGATTTTCATTTCAGCATCAAGTGAAAACATGGCTCTCCACCAAAGCTTTTAGGCCTCACTGATTTATCTCAAATGCTAATGCACATTATTTTAAACAGTTCTGATATGTTTTAACTTACATTTTTGTTTTATTTGAATTATTTTGATTATTTTATTTTGATTGTTTAAAACTGTTTAAGTTTACTTGTATGCTGCCATGAGATCTTTTGGTTTAGGGTGGGGTAGAAATGTATTAATAAACAAATTTAATAAATGACTTCTCCAAGTGCACAGAGAATTGAATGACTCCACTCAGCAACCTTAGATCCGTTTGTTTGACCAGCCTTCAGAAAAGCATTCCCTGCTTTTCTGTACTTTATTTTATGTTATGACATGGCCATGGTAGCAGTGTCCTAAAGGAAGAATGAAAGGTTATTCAGTGAGTCATGAGCCTGAAGTCCTGGAAAGCTTTTACAAGCACCTTTTGTAAGGCTCTGTAATTTCTTAGAGATTCTGGCTCCCAGCAGAAGTTAATGTCTGATTTTGCATCATTTTCAAATTGCTCCATTTTACAAAGTGGGTGAGATTTCCTGCTGAATATTGCTGGGGAATTCCTTTGAAACAGGGGTTCAGAGCATCAAGGAAAAGTGGCTTTAATCCTGGATTAAAATTGTCTAGTGTAGTACAATCCAGAAAAGAGCCAGCTCCAGTAAAAAGTAACAATAAAACACTGTGCTAAAACACTAGTCTAGCACTAACAGGCAGACCTTAGCTTTTAATCACATTTTTTCCTGTGGTTCTCCAATAATTACTGTTCTACATTTCCTGTAATACATTCCTTTTTTACCTTGACATTGCTTGAAAGGTAACCGAAAATTATCTCCCAAGCCTTTTGCTTGCAGCTTTTATCGCAGCACAGGAGTCTTATGCAAATTGTACTTTGAATAAAGGAAAACTAAATTCTTTCATTAATATTTGGCTTTTGCTGCCCTAGTCTGTAACCTGGGAGGACATCTGCAATTACTCTTGAGTCCTAAGCTGGGTTTCTCATTCTGGGCCACTGCAATCCTCCTGTGCCTTGCTTTTCGGGGCATTAAACTCCATCCCACAGACCTGACTCAAACTAGCGATCTCCACTGATGGAAGAAGCCTAATTAACTTCAGAGGAGCTCTTCATGTGGGCCAGAGAGCTACGCATGAGGCTCCCATACCCAAGGAACGTGCACTGCAAGGACGGTCGTACCAGCACCTGGGCAGCTTGTTTTCGAATGCATATAAGTGAGAGCATTGATTTCAAAGGAACACACTGTGTTCCTTCCAAACTGAAACGTGGCTGACTGCGGCATTGCTTCCCATCTAGAATCAATCAACAGAGCTGCTTCCTCTGTTTTCTCTGGGCCTATGTGTAAAGTGTGTGTGTGTGTGCAGGTGCTTCTAAATGTAGAAAGGGTTTTGTTTTAAATCATAAAATGAGAAAGTGCTGCACACCACAGAGATGTGTATTGATCTGAAAAAAACAGTGTCAGAAAGGAATCTTGATGAATGCATATCATGGCATGCTGCTCAGCAAAGGGAGGAGGGTGTACCTAAAGGCTGAAACTGTGCCAACTGAAATTGGAACAAAGCTTTATTTATATGCATTGCAAAGGCAAGTCCAACAAAACACAGGTATCCTTCTTAAAACAAGTGCTACTAGTTACAACACCTCTAAATTGGGAGGTATTCTCGCAAGGGCCACAACTGAGGTGGGTAGTTTTCTTTAGTCTTGTCTATTCCTTTCCTATGGAACAAACAAATGCCATTTTACTACCCGATAATTTCATATGCCTGACATATAAGTAGCACAGACTAGCCAATTAATCCTGCCTTAAGGTTGATTCACATTTATGGAAACCGTATTCTGGGGATGTTCCTGGCAAGATTTGTTCACAGGGTGTTTGCCATTAACTTCCTTTGAGGTTGAAAGAAGGTTAGTCACCCAAGGTCACCCGATTGCTTTCCATGGCTGAGTTGGAATTTGAGCCCTGGTCTCCTAGAATCCTTGTCTAAAATTCAAACCACTAAACCAGGCTGGCTCTCCCAGATTTATTATGCTTTTTACACTTATGTTGGCTCTCATGACATATTTCACTTTTAGATTCTTAAGATACCATATGACACTTTGGTTACTGCTTTTGGTAACTGGCCCATTATAAATACGGCAAGTGGGTCAGCAGAAAAAGGTGTATGTGTGTGTGTGTACATGTTTGTCGGTGTAGTATGGGGTGATGCTGTGGGAAGAAAAGATGTAAAGGGAAAAGACATAAGTGCATGCATCACCTAGTGTTGCTGGTGTACATCTAGCTAAACAGCTGGAACTGCCTCAGTACAGTTCATGATTCTCAGTGGTATGGTTTTTTGGGAGGGGGGGCAGTTCTATTCAAGTTAATTTATAATGGAAGATCTAGTGCTAAGAACCTCAGGAAAGTCAGTACTAAGGGCCCAAACATACAGGCCAAAATAAAGCTGCTTTGGGTCACTTTGGAGGTATGCTGTTTAAATGACACACGCAACTTAAGAGGCCAGAAACTGAACCAAAGCCACACTCCAGTCCTTAGGACTGGAGTGTGGCTTTGGTGCAGCTTTTGGCCTCTTAGGATGCATGCATGTGTCATTTAAACAGCATAACTCCAAATTGACCCGAAGCAGCTTTATTTTGGCCTGTCTGTTTGGGCCCATAGTGCACAATTGTAATTAGTCTGGTATTCAATCAGGGTAACTGTTTCTTTCAATAGAGAGAAATGTGGTTATAATATTCTTGGAAAACAGTGTGCCTTTCACCTTTACTGTGGCTGTAGCAGTCTACAGGATGTTAGAATCTTGTATGAAATGTTCACGGGATAGACTGGAGCTAATGGTAAAGAAAGGGCTGTGATTAGACAAGAGCAGCAAGAGACGACAAATCACTAGAACAGGGCATTAATCACTTTGTGAAAAATTGCCAGAATTAAAAAGTGCAGCTAGAACTCAGGAAAACACATGATTTTTTTCCCCTCCAGACAGAACCATCTAGGAAACCTCCTAAGCTTCGTTCTCTAATGGCTATGATCAACCATAGTAATTTATGACCACTCCGGATCACTTACCATGTCACACATTAGCAACATGAGAGGGATACTGCAAATCACTCCTGTGTTTGAAAACATAATATGGGAAGAGTATAATGGATACGTATAGCTTGAGAGAAGATGTCAGGCAAATGTGAAGAATGCATGCAGTATTAGTTTGGAGTAGTGGCAGATGGATTGGAAGGAAAAGGAACAGCAAAATGTACACATCACATAGAGAAACAGTGAGTTACAGAATGGATTGATTTTTTTCGACTCGAGTCCAGGTGAAATGTCGAACAATAGTGTTGTCTCCAGAGTGTGTCTGACATTCTCTTATCCTTTCAGTTAGTAGCATCTCTGAAAATTTCTGGTGCCTCTGGCAAATTAGTTCTTCAAAGCTCTGGTGATGGTTCCTGTCAGGCCCCACACTGTCTCTGTCAACCAAAGAGCGGTGTAAAGCTCCAAGAGCATGGGATAGATAGAAGTGATGGGAAATTGCCAGGCTGAGCTTAAGAAGGTTCCTTGGTTTGAAAATTTGAATAATCTGGTCTGTGGTCTCAAATTTCTTGAGAGAACTTTCCTGAGGCTGCGCTGAATCATACTGTGCAAGTGTATCAGGTATACAATAACACATCTCAAATGGGTGGACCCATAATCAAGTAATGCGTTTCAACAAGACACAGGTTGAAAAGCTGAGCTTCAGTGAACATTAGGCCTTAGTTTAACTGGTCAAAGCACAAAGCACAAAGTTTTATGTGCACGTTTTATGCACGCATGTTTTTGCTTAGGTACAGCAGTTTCTTTGCTTAGAAGATGCTTATTTATCTAAAAGCATATATGTATCTCTAACAAGGTTGCTTCAAGTACTTTAATCCAGACCCATAAAATAAAATGTTGCAGGTGGAGTCAGAATGACTTAGTCAAGGCTGTTCATGGCAACTTGTGACTGAACTCCATATGCTAGAAGCCCCAGCCTGGATTAGTTTGAGGGGATTATCACACTGACTCTGGTGCCTGATTTACCGCTTCCAAATTTCAAATTCAGAAATTAGGCTGATTTTATCACATGGCCTTTTTTGTCAAAACACCTTCCCGGTGCCTCCAGGGCTGAATTTGGGCCCCATAAGTCGCTTCAGTGGCCATTTTTCCAATTAGGAAGCTTCCGATTTTAGGGACAGGATTTCTGTGCATTTCATGATCTCTCAACTCTTGACCTCCCTTGTATGCATTCATAGCACTTCTTTCCCATCTTTCTAGATTCTGAGAGGTTCATTCATATTTGTATGCCTCCCTCGATACTCTTTATGTGGCAAAGTACAAAAAAGGTGATCAGTTAAAAACCAGTGGATATTCCTTATCCTTCTGGCTCTGCTTTAAAGAGGTAAGCACAGAGAATGGATCTCACTCAATATGCTGTTGGACTTCAACTCCCATCAATCCTATCATAGCCAATGGGCAGGAACAAAGAGAACTGTGATCTAACAATGTATAGAGGGTTGCAGTTTCCCCAACCTTGTTTTAAAGAGTAAGATGGATGAAAAACATTCCATGTAATCAACAATATTCCTGCACATGTCTACTCAAAACTAATTTAATGCAGTGTTGTCCAGATAAATGACATAGGATTTTGGCCTTTAAAGGGTTACAGATTCTCCTCTTCCTTCTTCCAAATTCAGCAAGATTGTTTTTATTTTGCTTTGAAATGGAAATTGTGAGAAATCAATCTTCATACCTAACACAAGCATTTGTTATTGGACAGCATCTAGAATATGGCTGCCATGAGTGAAAGACTTTGATGCTTCAGAGTTAATCAAAGATACAGTAATATTCACAATGTGATTGCAATAATGATCTCATTTCCAATGGTTTGTGGGTTTAGAAATGAGAGAGAGTATATCATTGGTTTGAAATTAATGAATGTAACAGAGACATAGACAAGGGATAGGGGGCAGGTAAGAAACTCATACAGAAAACTTTTAAGTGCTTTCTTAATGTCCATTTTGCCAAACCCACTTAACTGTCATGTTTAATTCATAGCTTTATTACACACTTTGCTCACCAAAGTCTCAATTTCATATAAAAAGGCCAGGCCATAATCCAGTACTTTACATATTAAGATTCCTCTTACATATTTTTTTTCTTTTCATTTATGGAGAAACCAACAAAGAAGAAATAACTATTAACTAAATTAAAAGCATACAGAGCTAATCTCTGCAGCTCTAGATGCATAAGAATGCTTAATGAGCCAACATCCCTTGAAGGGGAAAAGGTAAAGGTAAACTATTCATGTTACATGTTTAGAATGGAAAACCATAAATAGGCTCCTTTTACCATATTGGTCTTCTGGATCATTGACAGATGACTTTAAAAAAAGACAGCAGCATTAATAGTTGTGTCTTGGTTGGCATATGGAAAACAAATAATAAAGCTAAGAACTTTTGTCAAAGTTCAGGTGGATATGAGACTTAAACCAGGAGCTCTCAAGACTCACACCATGGTTATAGGTCAAGAAAAATACCTGTTTGATAGATTTCTTTACATTCATGGTGGTTTCCTACACTGACTGCATCTAGGTAGGAAGGCACATTTAGATCACATGGGCAACCTAGGTTCTCATCAAGATGGTGAACTTTTGCCTTCAATATATCCCTCTAGAGTTCAAGTGGGAATTTACATGCTGAATGCTTCTCCATGGACACTCTAACACCCCAAAATCCCCATACTTTACACAAGTGGAATCTTGAGGTGGACACAAGGCTACAATCTTTGTCCTCATACACTAGTGTGAGAAGGTTGCTATGTATTTTGTATGTGGAGTAACATTCAAACATTCCTCCCTGCCGCAATCCAGTTTGAGCGGTCCAGTCTAGACACAGGCACACTCCCCCAGTGACTATGCCATGACTATAAAAAAGCACATACATATACACAGGTTGTTTCACCAAGTCTGTTTTCTGCACTGAGTGTGGTTTTGAAATAGATGTCTGGCAAGGTCCCCTCTAGTTTTATGTTTCTAACCATATGTAAGAATAGCTATCCAAAGTTGGTGAATGTCAACGCTGACAAATCTAGACTTTATTTTTCTGTATGATTTCTGATATTCATAAGATTCATTTACACTCATCCCTCCATATTTGTGGCTTTGATATTTGCGGATTTGATTATTCATGGATTTGATTAATATGTTCTCTCTAGGAACATCTAGGTCCTCCAGTGCAACTCTATGGTCAACTTTAACTAAAAGTTGCACTAAAAGACCTAGAGATCCCTAGAGAGAATACTCTACTAGGCATTTGTAGCTCCTCCAGTGCAGTTCTCTGGTCAGTGTCTGTCGGACATTGACCACAGAGTTGCACTGGAGGACCTAGAGGTTCCTAGAGAGGTGTGTGCCCCTAACCCCAGTGTATATGGAGGGACAAGTGTACACTTGTCAGCATTCTCAAGTAATAGCATTCAGCAAATTTGGAGCTATTCGGTTATAATGCATATCAAGATAGGCAGACTTGTGATCAACAGTAACATTTCACTAGATGTATGTGCCATGTAGGGAACTAGGTATGCTTGTTTTGTCCATGAGGACTATATGTGGATTTTAAGAGTGGAAGTGATACCTACGGGTCACTTCCATTTATGTATCCCCCCCGCCCCAACCTATAGCACCAAAGTTTAATATCGACCAAATCTGGGATGTTTCCCACTTGCCACAGAATTTCAATAGTGCAAGGGGGAGCCATAGCAAGATTTTTGTGGGGTAGGAAGGGGGAGTAATTGTTCTCTTGGATCTACCTAATTTGGCCACCCTTATTTTAACAAATGTTCTATTTACACCTTCATCCCATCATTTACTGGTAAATTTCAGCATTTCATAAAAGAATCCTAAAATGTTCAGCACTAGGAGGGAATGGAAACAAGAAAACCCTGTCCTGTTGAGCCCTCAACTCCACTGTTTCTAACAGTGGCTATTCAAATAGTTCCAGGAAAATGACTATGAAGACAACAGTGTCTTTCCGTCAAACTACCTGCCTACCAAAAATTCAAAGTTACATAACCTCTACACTTGAATTTTCTCTTTAGTTTACCAGGCCTCATAACATTATCCTTATTCTTATCATTCATAACTTAATCTGGTATTTTATAGCTATCTTAAGGCATTGGTTATCCCCACAGCTTGGCGTAGTATGCATTCCATAACTTATTTAGGTGTTCTATGAAGACACTCTTTTCTATCTGTCCCAAACCTAGTGGTAATCAGTTTCATGGATCTTATTTCCAGGTATTTTCTTGAACATATTAAGACTTCATTCAATTTATTGTAGACGTATGAACGAATTTATTGTGCTTGTAAGGATTCACAACAAGTCATGAAAAGTGGTGTATTTACTGCAACCACAATCAATGGAGGGCAAAATAATCATCATATTTTTCTTCCACATGATGTCCCATGTCATCTTCCTCAAGCAATCAGACCTGAACATCAGTGTTTGGCATTTCTTCATGATGCTTCCATTTCTCAAGGTTACCTGAAATAAGGCACAACATCTAACCTCGTGCAAATGGATTTCCAACCTGTGGTCTTCCCGATCTTTCTTAAATGCACTCCAGAGGATTTTCAAACCTTCTGGAAAAAGATGGGAGTGGGCAGAGAGGGATCCATTCCACTGGTGCATACAACCAAATTCAGTTGACTACAACCCAAAATTATGGGGGAAATGAAGGCTGGTGGTGGCAGATTTATTCATAACATTGTTAAGCAAGGATTCAGAATGATTAATAATTGGTGGAGTAGCACTGAGAGAAGACTAATATGGATTTCATCATAGCACCATGAAAAGTATAAGATCAGAGATGATCAGTTGGTTACATTTCTTTGATTACAAGGATGAAAGACGAATGCTGTTAACTTTCCCAATCAGATGAAACAGGTAAATAAAGCACTGTAGGATTCATGTTTTCCCACTGTTTATGAATAACACATTTCAGGGAAAAAAAATCCCCAAATTTGGTTGCTTAATAATTGATCCAGGTTACATTTTTTTCTTTTCTTTTCTTTTTTTAAAAAAGCAATAGCTGACTTTTTGTTTGTTTGTTTCTAGCGGGATTTCCCCAGGGATCCAAACAACTCTTCAGAGAAATGCATCTGAAGTCTTCTCTCATCTCTTCTCCTTCCAAATTTTCTGTGTCTTCTTTATCCTGCAACAGTTGTATACAATCAAATGGCAGCTAAAACATCTCTGAAACATCTTTTCATTCTTCAAAGCTTTTAAAAGTCTTTTTGACCTAATTTCTTTGTTAACCATTCCAGAAGTAAATTTGACAGAGAAATGAAAAAGAGCTGAGATTAACCCAGCAGGGAATAAGTGGCCCTGGGATCTGGGAAATAAACAGTGCTCTGCTATGCATACTCACTCAGAAAAACATCTCTATTAACAACAATCCTATTTAAGTCATATGTCCTCCCCAAATGGAGATGTTCATATGCAACTCCAGCTACATGAACAAGTGCATATCTATTCAATTCCATTCTTGGCAATGTGGTGCCGGATTGCTATGGACACTCAATCTACAACATATTTTGTCACAAATCTGTACCTCTTGAAGAGGAAAGATATCTTCTCACCACTTTTCCAGGCCTTCCCAGGTGTACTGCTTAGAAATCAGTTGGGGGCCTTTCAGGTTGGCCATTACCCTTTTTCAGCCCAGATAAGTTTTTTCCCCCAAAACAAGAAGTGACAGTCCGGTTTCCTGTTTGGAAATAAGACCCTTCCTGGCCTGGAACAGATGAGGTGATGTCTAAAAAGGCTTGTGATGGCTGGTAGCACCTTCCTGGTCTTTGGCGGCTTTGTAGACTAAACACAGGACCTCATCACACGAGGCACTTACTGCTGCCAAAACGTTCCCCAAACGCCACAGAAGTGCCAGAGGTGGGAACATCCATCATGCTTCCCGCTTTCCTTCCGTCGCTGAAGCATTCATGGGGAAGCCTTAGAGAAGCCATTTTTTAATAATGGGATCTTCCATTATTGAAAAAATGCCTTAAGTAGGCTTCCCCACAAACGCTTCCACACGGAAGGGAAGTGGGAAGCATGATGGAAGATTCCACCTCCAGCACTTCTTCTTCTTCTTCTTCTTCTTCTTCTTCTTCTTCTTAACCTTTATTTATGAAGTGCTGTAAATTTACACAGCGCTTAGTTAGACGGTTCCCTGCCCTCGGGCTTACAATCTAAAAAGACATGACACAGAAGGAGAAGGGAGTGGTGGAGGGAAAGGGTAAGAGGTCCAGCAGTTCCTCTCTACCTCCGAGGCCTGGACCAAGGCAAAAGGACTGGAGGGAGGGCAACATTTGGGGAACGTTTGGGCAGCGGTAAGTCCTCATGTGGTAAGGTCCAATGACATCTATACCTTGGGGTGGAATGAGTGGAAAGTGGGATTTGGACCTAGAGGGTCTCACAAGAAGCTCGTGAACCCACAACTCAAGTTGCCATAAAAACATGTACAAAAATGCACACAGTACCAAAATGTGCACAAAACACATATGCTAAAATGTGCAAAAATTATACACAAATGTCTTATATTGGGAATCAAACTCTTAGAACCCAGTATAGAACTAAGAAAGAACATGGTGGAATTCTGAGAAGCACAAAGAGAAAAAAGTGATTTTTCACATCATTATTGTACACTGAACTAAAAATGAAAAAGAAAAAGAAATGGGTCATGGTATAATGCTACACTTGTAGCTTTCCACAGGTCATTGCACCCAGGCGGTTGTCGCTGTCTACATGGAAAGCTATTTGCCAGCTAATTGTAGAGTACAGGCTCTTTCCAGTACTTCTGTCTCCTGTATCTTAGCGATGCTAATGTTCACAAATCCTGAGGCAAAATTATTAAAGGCAGAAAGAGCAATTAGGCAGCCAACCCCAATTAAAATACAAATAGACACTCTAATGAGAAATTAGGAATGATGGCACATGAGTAGGCTGTATGCACTTGCCACTACTATCGGAACTTTCCAAATAGGCCCTTCTGGAGATTATGTAATTTCTTATTAAAAATCTAGGGATAAAAATATCAGCAAAGTGAGGAAGCAGTCAAAAGGTCCACTTAGATTCACTTAGATACTAGAGCTTTTCTTAGATTCGGGAAAAGGTTGGGGAAATGTCACTCACTGCAGCTGGGAATATATAGCTGATGATGAGTATCAATAGTAGTCCATGAGGTTATGATCTTTCCATCATTATCCCATGGTAAAATAATGATTAGGGGAATTGTTCCCCACTTGTGTTTTGGAAAAGCCAACTGGAATCTTTTTTTGCAGCTTGACCTGCAAGCAGACACATCCCAAACTGTGGATCCAGGGTTGCTGCTGAGAGGCTTATCTAATGAAGGCCATTCCAAGGAGAACGCCAACCATGATGTGCCCTCTACAAGAAGGAGATAAGGTGGGATTCTTTTATAACAACAAAAAGTATGTGACTAAAGCAGAATGGAGCAGCAGGGTAGTACCTGGGCCAAACAAAGTGAGTGAAGTAGGGCAGAAAATCCAGCAGTCCTGATGCAAAAGTGGCTGGGTCACATCCAGAGTGGCAAAGAACCATTCCTGGACCTAATCCAGGAAGTAGATTTAGGTCCCCCCCTCAATAGCTGGAGATGTGGACTGGAAGGCGACTGGAACCTGGAGCTTCTTTAATTTCTTTATATAACAGGTAAATGAAAATTTTTGCCTCCATATTTTAAGTTCTCCCCATGCCAGTATTAAACACTCAATTGCTTTTGGCAATTTTCTTGATTAATCTTTGGGGCATAACATATTGAAGCAGGATACTTTCAGCAACTTGTACTATGGTGCTATAGATAATATTAATGATGCAATATCACCCAAAGCAGTCAGAGCCAGCACTGGAACACTAGAACTCCACATGAAGCAAAAGGGAGGATCTGGCTTCGGTTTCTGTCATTCCCTTTGCAAAAGTGTTAGTAACAGGTGGGTAAGATGAATGCATATAACTTGGCCATCTAAATATTACTATTTTCGTTTATTGCTTCCATCTTCGGCCAGTTCTGTAGCACACAATGGCTTCTGGCAACACCCTTATCGAAGACTGATGTCACAATATCCCACCACTTGAGTGATTCCTGCCTCCACATCCTCAGGAAATCATATGGCAATGTGCATAAGTCATTCTGTTCACATCCTAAGCATCTGCTTGCCAGTGCTTGCCATTAGTGGCTTCTGTGTCATGTTTGCATTAATTCAGTAATGAACAAGAACTGTGTATTTCTAAAGTAAATGAAGAAAGACACTTTGGTAAAATGTGGATTTGCATGCAGAAGAAAAAAAGGTTATTTACTGTAATTTGTGCTTGTGTCCTCAGAGTTGAGGCTATATAAATATTTATTGCCTGTTAAGATAAATGCACATAGCAACTACTCCTGACCTTTCGCTCTTTCCTCAGGCATTGCTCCAGCTGATATCTGCAAGAGTCTCAAGTGAGCTTTGGGAGGCAGAATTGGGCACAGTATTTCAAATTCTGTATCAACTCTGATAATTTACAACTTTAATTATAGAGGGTTTACCTATGAAACATCTTTCTTCTGACTGATATTTCATTGTGAATCTATCTACTAGTCTTTGCATCAGGTGATTAATATATTGGCCAGGAAATATTTCACTGTTGCTGTGTTTCGAGTTTTATCTGTACTGCGGTCTAGCTGACTCTTTCCCAAAGACTTAATGGGAACAAACTAAGATTTAAGTTCTAAAACTGAAACCACAGAAATGCTTTTTCATTATTTATTTATTTATTTATTGGATTTCTAAGCAGTGCCTTCAGCCAAAACTGAATTTCAGGGCAGTATATGTTTTAAAAAATTGAACACAATTCCATAGGAAAACAAATAAAGCATTAAGACTAACACAGTACAACTGAGAGAAACAGGATATATGGCTCCAGATTAAAATACTGTAGAGTAATTTAAAATGCTTGGGCAAATAAAAAAGTTTTAAATTGAGTCCAGAATGAAAATCATTGCTGATCAAAGGTGTTATCTCCCATCACAGAGAAAGCTACCATTTTAGTACAGGCATAATTCTTTCCTCCTATAGAAATAATAATAATAATAATAATAATAATAATAATAATAATAATAATAATAATTTATACCCCGCTCTTCAGCCAAGGCTATCAGAGCGGCTTACAATTTGTTAATTAGACATTTCCCTGCCCCCAAGCTTACAATCTCAAATGACAAGACACAAAAAGAGAGGGAATCACAGTAGCGAAGGGGAAAAGTCCAGCAGATCTGCTCTCCCTCGGAGGCCTGTTGGAGCTGGCTTGCCTTCCTCTCCATCTTAATATGACACTTAATATGTCCTTAATATGACACTTAAAAGAGCCTTCTTTGATGATCCATGGATCAGTCAATATGGACAAAGTTTCCCATGATAATCTTGCAAACAAGCTTGTAGAATGTGGGCTAGACAAGGTAACTGTTACATGGATTTGTAACTGGTTGACCAGCCGAACTCAAAGGGTGCTCAACAACGGCTCCTTTTCATCCTGGAGAGAAGTGACCAGTGGGGTCCCACAGGGTTCTGTCCTGGGCCCAGTGCTATTCAACATCTTTATCAGTGACCTGGATGACAGAATTGGGGGCATACTTATCAAATTTGCAGATGACACCAAATTAGGAGGAGTAGCTAATACCCCTAGAGGACAGGATCAAAATTCAGAATGACCTTAAAAGATTAGAAAGCTGAGCCAAAGCTAACAAAATGAATTTCAATACGGAGAAATGTAAGGTACTGCACTTAGGGCAGAAAAATGAAATGCACAGATATAGGATGGGGGACACCTGGCTGAATGAGACATGTGAAAGGGATCTAGGAGTCCAAGTAGACCACAAATTGAACATGAGTCAACAGTGCAATGCGCCAGCTAACAAGGCCAATGCGATTTTAGGCTGCATCAATAGAAGCATAATGTCTAGATCAAGGGAAGTAATAGTGCCATTATATTCTGCTCTAGTAAGGACGCACCTGGAATATTTTGTCCAGTTCTGGGCACCACAATTTAAAAAGGTTGTTGAGAAACTGGAGCGTGTCCAAAGGAGAGTAACTAAAATGGTGAAAGGTCTGGAAACCATGCCCTATGAGGAACGCCTTAGGGAGCTGGGGATGTTTAGTCTGGAGAAGAGAAGTTTAAAAGGTGATATGATAGCCCTGTTTAAGTTCCTGAAGGGATGTCACATTGAGGAGGGAGCTAGCTTGTTTTCTGCTGCTCCAGAGAACAGGACCCAGAGCAATGGATGCAAACTGCAGGAAAAGAGATTCCATCTCAACATTAGGAGGAACTTCTGGACAGTAAGGGCTGTTCGACAGTGGAACAAACTCCCTCAAAGAGTGGTGGAGTCTCCTTCCTTGGAGGTTTTTAAGCAGAGGCTGGAAGGCCATCTGTTGGGGATGCTTTGATTGTAATTTCTTGCATGGCAGGGGGTTGGACTGGATGGCCCTTGTGGTCTCTTCCAACTCTATGATTCTATTATTTTATGATTCGATGATTCTATGAAGGTGTTCCTTTAGATATCTGGGGCTCAAGTAGGGATAGAGAAGAAAAGCATTTGGTTCACACGATAACCTAATTTTACACTTGTAAATCAACATCTAACTACCCTTCAAAATTTTCACTTCTCCAAACATGCAATTTAGCTCTCCAATTAAAAAAAAACACAAGCAAAACTACAGATATCAGAAAGATAAAGTTCAAAAAAGCATCCTATGAAAAGGATTGTTTGTAAAAATGTGCACATTGGGCAAAATTATGTAGAAAATACATGTGTAAAATTAGTGTGTAAAAAATCTATATAAATTTTCATGGAAATTTGTGAAAAAAAATGTTTTTTAACAATTTTGGTTTCATCTGGACATCCAGATTTTTTAAAAGTAAGAAAGTGAAACAAACCAACATTGATAGTTTCAGCCATCCCTGGGACCAAGATGTTTGCAAATTTGAAGACAAACATGAACATATTAGATTTGGGCTGGGCAGAAATTATTCAGCCAATATCATTCTTGCAGACCTGATAACCAGACAACATTTTAGCAGCCAAAATCTATGCCAGTTAAGGTTTCTTGGCTGTTTTCAAGGGCAGTCCTGTGTACAGTATAACACATTACAGTAATCCTGGGAAGAATGAATCACAATACCAGAATATGGATCCCAGTAGTAGTTTGCATATTACAAATCAACAAAAGCTACTCGGAGGCACTGAGGCTACTTGAATCTCTTAAGACAATGTTGGATCCAGACACCCCCCCCCCCCAAGTTACTCACTTGTTCCTTTGCAGGACTACAGTTCCCAGGTAATGATATACTAACTTCCCAGGCATCAATCAATACATAGTGCCTCCATCTTGTCAGGATTCAGTTTCATGTTATCACCTCTCATCCAGCCTATTACTGAACCAACACAGTCACAACTTTCTCTCACCAGCCTGCTTTTTTCATAACAATCACATTAGTGAATCTAACAGGAACATACCAGTTTGAAAACACGGAGTATCACATTTTTCTGTGCTGTGCTGCAAGTGTGTTGCTTTGGCAATCTATGGTCCTTTCTGCACCGACTCTGTAACCCTGCCTTCCTACTGATGAATGCTTTACTCAGTGCATGTGTGCCTTTCAATTTTTTTTATTCTTTCCACAATTATGGGAAAACGATTAAAAATATATTTTATTGTTTAGCTGTAATTGTGCACTCACAACAAAATTAATTAATAATAAAAAAATCCTGAAAGGCAGGAATAAAAATATGACCTGTTGGGCAATTGAGCAGTGGAGTCAGAGAGGAGGATGTTATGTGATTAAATTCATATCATTGCCACCCCTCATGCCATGTCATTGCCGCCATATCATTAGTGCAGCAGAAGGGACCTATCGCACCATGGGGACTAATGGAATAGCAGCAATATTGGGAGCAAAACCGAGCTCCTTCGGCACTGCTACTAACCCAATACGTTTTGTATAAGGATGTGGTTTCTCCTGGAGAAGAGATACAGAGGAAAACTTCTTTCCTGCCATTAAAATCTAATGGCCAAACACTAATATGGGAAATGGATTGACCGGTTTCCATGGCTGGTACTTTGTCGTTATTCATCAGCCTTGGGGAAACAACTCCCTCCCCAGTTTATATAAGCTGTGATTTGTACTCAGCTATAGTTACACGAGTCCCACTGAAATCAATGGTATTTAGGCAGAATGCCAAAGTACCTCCACCCATTTCTTTGGAGTGTAGCCTACACTGGCAAAGAGAAATGGAAGATAAAAGATGGAACCACCACACCATGCCAGATTGCACTCAGGAGGATTAAAGGCATCATAAAGATCAATCTCTCAATTATTCCTAAGAAGGACTTCTAAAATACACACATCCTTATATCCAGCTGACAGAAAACTGCAGCTCCAAGATGCAGTCCATCAAAATGAAGTCTGAGTTGAGAAGGGTATGTTACAGAGGCTACACTGTTTTGCAAGACAACAAAGCAAAACATTTGTTCTTAGAAAAGGAGTAGTCAGGATTTCAAATCCGTGATGTGCATCTCCAGGCTATGAGCAGATTCACCAGTGTACACCACAATAACATGCTTTGCCTGTCAGAAAGGGTTGCCGCCAGGCTCTTGCCTGGCGACACAGAACAATACTGCATTGTGTTGAAGGTGTAGGAAGTCAGTTCAAGTGAGAATTTGGCAATCCTATTTATAGATAGGAAATTCTTGGATGTGATGCGAACACCCCAGTCTCATAAGGATGTGAAGGGAACTTCAGACAACTGATACAAGGTTGTGTGAATCTACTCTGAGAAACAAGTGATCAAAAACACCAATCATACAGTAAAAGGCAAGAGAATGGACTCAGAGTCATTTGTGGACTAACAATTAAAATTAATAGGAGCTGACTTCATAGACTCTAGACTGGAAGTATATTATGTATTAAATCTGGATGCTATTTGATGGAATATTTTATAATTCTGAATTGTTGTTATTGGTTTTATATTTTATCATGCGAATGGCCTTTGGCTTAAGCATTAATAAAGATTGATTTGATTTGAATAAATCTCATCACTAAGAACTATATCCTGGACAGCTAAGTGGTTTGGAGCACTAGGAATTGGCACAGCAGAAAAACCAGAGCTTGGAGAAGTTATTTTTTTATGACAACTTCCAGAATTTTTTGGCTAGGAAATATAGTCAAAAAAGTAACTGTTCCAAATTCTTCCCACTGGAATCAATCAAATGAGGATCGTAATCGATTTCCAGTGGGAACTAGGGGCATATATATCGAATCAGGATCTGGAGCTTATCGTAGTGGGAACGACCCCTCAGTGACCAAGCAGCTAACTCTTTTGTACAACCCAGCAAGAGTTCCAATAGGAGAGGGTTGTGTTAATGGGTCAAAGTAGGTCTTGAATTAAGCCCTACTTATTAAATTAATTGAATTAAGGCTTGGATTAAGTCCAATAATCTTGTAAGGTAGGCCTTAAACTCTGACACTGACTGCCATAAAGCCACAATGTAAATTTAAGTTGTATCAAGGATGGGAACCCAAATGTTTCCACCTAAAATCCATCATGCTAATCACCATACTGGACTGTATTTTCTATGTGTGTTAGCTGATCCAAATAAGTTGGGCATTACAGTATGCAAAGGGGAGAAGAGCGTGGAGAGACACTTAGAACTTGGGAAAGTTTTGGACAATAGTTCCTATAATCCCCCATCTAGCTATGGGACCTGCAGTCCAAACAAGGCAATGTTTCCAAGCTCTGTCAGATAAGAAACAATGCAATGGAATGAATATTTGTAGTCTCTTCATGAAGTGCCACTGAGGACCACAGTATGCGTGTTTCCTGAACTATACAGAGTGCTTCTTCAACAGATCATTTGGGATGCAATGAAACACATAAGGAGTTGAAATGGAAAACTGATCCCAGCTTGTCTTTACTATATTATTAATGTATCTTCCCATATATCTTCCCGTTGACAAATTTGAATCCAGTCATTTGTAAAAGCAACAAGAACACAGAATTTCAGCATCTCATTCTCAATATGTATGCACTAGTCTGTCTTTATTATGATCAAAGATGGCCCCAAGTCATGCTCTCTCAGCCTCAGAAGAAGACAATGGCAAAGAGCCTCTGAACAAATGCTGCCAAGAATCTCCCTCCTTAGAGGTCTTTAAACAGAGGCTGGATGGCCATCTGTCGGGTATACTTTGATTTAGATTTCCTGCATGGCAGGGGATTGGACTGGATGGCCCTTGTGGTCTCTTCCAACTCTATGACTCTATGATTCTAAGAAAACCCTGTAATAGGTTTGGATTAGGACCATCAAAAGTCAGAAATTACTTGAAGGCATGCAAGAACAAAAGTCAGTTGCTACTCCCCCCCCCCACACACACTGTTTAATTGCTCAGCTTAGTACTGGGGCAATAAAGTCATCCAGGACACTGAATTTCAAATGGAAATTCCTCTCCCCCCTCCATGTGAGAAATGAAAGATTTTAATTTTCTCATAATTCACCTGCGGGGAGAACAGTTAATATATTTCCCATCTTTCTTCAGGGATGAGAAAAATTTTGACAGCTACTTCCATTCATAGTAAACAGGCTGAGAGATGTTCTCTCTGCTGAGTAGTATAGGCTGGACATTGAGCACTCAACACTTGTAAAATGAGATGAAATAGTTGGATGTAATAGAAAATTATGGCTCAACCTGGTAAAGATCTGCTAAATACAACCTTGTTCTCTCTCTCTCTCTCTCTCTCTCTCTCTCTCTCTCTCTCTCTCTCCCTCTGTGTTTCAGCTAACTTTTTGATGTTCTGTTATGCTCCCCTGGCCATTGAATGGCCAAGGGTGGATGCAAGCAGTAAGCATCCCACTGTGTTCCTGCAGATGAATGCATAAAGATAGCAGCATCTTCCAGAACCTGGGATGGCATCCTGTTAGGGACATATACACATATAGATTTCCCTGTGTGACTGTCTTTTCAGTGAGTGCTGGGGGGGGGGGGGGTGGTATTCCCTTTGTATCTTCACAGTGCCCCAGGCCTTCTTGCCTGAGTTACTGAAAAGCCTTTGAAACCCTATGCATCCAATGTTTTGTGGCAAGCAGGCAGTATCACAAAAGCATCATGGGCAGATGTGAAATGATGACATCAGCACTGAGATCTGTCAGGGTCCTCTGTGGACTTCAATGTTCTATAATCTGCTTGTGTCTAGCTATGTGACAGAATCAGATGCTTCTGTGATCCTGCCCACTCCCCACACAGCAGGGGATGGTCATGAAGGGTGGCTTCAGAGGCTGCCAAATAAGTCAGTAAATGGCTCAGCCCATATGCATGTGGATATATTATGTTACACTGATTTATAGAGGATTACAGTCTTGCTTCTTCATTTGTCTGGCTGCAGAAACACAGTTGGATATTGCCTGGCTACCTATTACCCTGCGCCAGCCACTAAATAATTGCGTGTGGGTTTGTGCCCTTGTGGCAGGGATATAGATGTGTGGCACTGGCAGGGGTTGTTGTTGTTGGAAGTGCTAGATACGTTCATTTACAGCTAACACAAAAAGACATACTTTGGCCTGAAAGTCCGGGCTGGAGACGTCCGGTTTTCCTGCAGAGGGACACCGCAGCAGCCAAACTGCATGGTGTCCCTCTGCCCCAAAAAGGACCTGAAAAAACTGGGTTCTTCTTGGGATGCTGTGCACACGTCATGAGTGCGCCAATGGCGCACTCATCATGTAAGCAATGTGCAGCGATGTCTATATGCTACGCATCATTTACGTCATGATGACGGCCCCTGTATGGATGGGAGGTCGCCATGACGCCAGCGCCCATATGTCCTAGGGTTCTGGAGCATACAGTTGCTGTGCACTCCGGAACCCTAGAATTGGCCGGAGGACGGCGCTTCCTGCCCATCTGTCCTGAGCCATAGACGTAATTTGATATTACACCAGGATATGCCACCGACAGGATTCCATGTTTTTGTATGAACATTTTTTTAAAATGAAAAAGCCCAAAGGCCCCCAAGAGGGAAAAAAAACAATTTAAAAATGTGCTGAATTTCTTGTGATCTGTTCCAGTGGGGAGAAAACTTATGGCATTATTTGCTCTTGCAGATAAAAACAAACAAAAACAAAGATTTACATGCCTAATATCTGTGAATGTAAATATCTATGAAGTAAATGAAAAAGCTGCAGATAAAACAAGTAGCAATCGATTCATGAAAAACTGCTGATGTCTTGTAATTTGGGCAGAGCTGCATGGATTTCTTTGGCTCAACATTGTAGTCAGCTTGAAAAGTAATGCTGAACTGAGCCACTAATTTTTCCTGGAACCTAAATAACTCACAGGCTCTTCCTTTGCCCCTCTGGCCTTCTCTAAGGAGGACTTTATTCTGTATGCATGGTTGTGCATTTATGTTATGAGCTTATCACATGAACTTTAAAATTGGCTCCAGCCTTCTGGGCTGGAGCTGAGACACAGGATGGAGGCAAGGACTGCTACATACTAAATCGCCACCTAATCACCGGTTGCCATCAGCCCAGGTCCCAGCCGCGTTCCACCAGCACTTTTTTGAAGCCAGAAAACTCCCAACTTCTAAAAAGTGCTGGCAGAGTGCAGCTGGAACCCGACTTGGACCCAGGCTGATGCCGGCCGATGATTAAGCAGCGATTTAGCATGTGATAACCCATCCGACGTCCTGGAGCTGGGAGGCTGGAGCCAGTTTTAAAGTTCATGCCATAAGCTCCTGCTTCTGTCTGTTAAGGATGGAAAGACTATCCAAATGTTCGTGGGGGAGGACTGAGTAAGGGGCTTTTCAAGGATCCAAATATTGCAATGGGAGAATCTTCCTGAAACCTCTTCCTCATTTCTCTATGCCCAGTCCCTGAATAGATTCACCTGGCAGTGTCATGCAATGAGCAGGCATGGGAGAGACAGGAAAGGCTGTCTTTAGGGCTACTAGCATGGACACTCTAGGCATCTTGGAAAAGCCAAGGCTCATTTTAAACTGCAGAACTGAAAAATTCCTCCCCATGAGCAAGGCAATGGGTTTAATGATGGACAGTAACCAGTGTTTAACTGTCATGCCCACCTCTGCTGAATGGAGAACCTGCCAGATAGGCTTGGACATTGTGAGGTAAATAGCTATTCTGATTGGCTTTTTGTTGGTATAAGAAACCCATTGTTCCTATTGCTCAGACCACTTAAGAACTATTATCAGAACCTTTTGTAAACATATTCTGAGGTTCAAGAAGTGTTCTCTTTAATCGTAGACGACCACCTCTGAAGTTAGAAAGACCTTAAAAAACACAGAGAGAGATTTGACCTGCCCTGTTTTGACGTGCCTTATTTATTTACCTGTGTCTCCCTAGCCTTTCCCCGTCTCCAGTCATCTTCTCCATGTTTGAGGGTAAGAAAATCTCCCACTGCATTTCTAGGGCCCAGCGAGTAATGGAACCCTGATTACAAAGCCATAATCCAATGTTCCAACCACTACATTACACTGGCTCTTCAAATATCTTCTCAGAGGGAAGTAATACAGTTATCTACAATTTCTAAAGCAATGCAGTTACTTTTCTTTTCTTTTTTTATATTGTAAAAAGATGCAGTTACTTTTCTAAAGCAATGTAGTAGAGGTGACAGCATTGCCTATTTTTATATTGTAAAGGTGTGCTATTTGATGGATAGGTGAACAGTGTACATGGTGCCACAGAGGGGTGGGAATGTGAAGAGACAAGATATATTGGAGTAGCAGCAAAACATAATTGCACAGGTTTTAGACAGCATACATCAAGAACAAATTTCCCTGATCTGGCACTTAACAGATGTTCTGGACTACAAGTCCCACCATTCCTAAATAGTGGGACCCGTGTTCATGTGGAAAGAGTTAGGCTGGGGAAGGCAACTTAAATTTCTTGAAGAGCACAACTGAAGAGCCAAAATCTTCATTGTGGACAATGATGCCAATCAAAGTATTATATACTATTTTTTTCTGTCATCTTCTACATTAACATAAGTGATTAGCATATGGTCATGGTCTTGCATTAGGGATGCAGAATGTAATGATCTATATATGCAGTTCCCTACCTTCTGCAGCAGCTGCCAAGGCCCACAGAGGGCTCCTATGGCCATTTAGTAAATGGGGGCAAAGGAGATGAACTTCAGCATCCTTTCTCCAGCTGGAAAACTGCAGCTGGGATTAGCTGCTGTCCCCATTGCTTGGTGAACAGGCCTTTATGCATTGTCCAAGACATACACACATGTAACCCTGCCATACATATGCATGTATCACCAACAATATTCCAGTCATTGTGTCAAAACATGTCTCCTATCCAACATTAACATAAATGGACTATTTTTAAAGCCACCAATAGTTAGTCACATGTCCTAAGCTTTTTCTATTTGCTTGATCCCTTTCCCCATTGTCATTTCCTTCTTATTTTGTGTCATGTCTGTTTTAAACTGTAAGCCTGCGGGCAGGGAACTGTCTAATTAACAATAGGTAAGCAGTTCTGAGAGCCTTTGGGGCAGAAGAGCGGGATATAAATACACTAAATAAATAAATTAAATTAAAATTAACCTTCTAATCTTGGGTCAATATTTGACCCCATAGACCTGGAGGGTATTCTTGTAGCCCAGCACATAAATAGCACTGCTGATCTAGGCTGGTAGGTAGCCAGCTGGCATTAGCCATTAGCCTACTGACAATCTAATTTCTGTTTCTGGTAGTGCAAAAAATCTCCATTGCCACAGTGCTGACTGAGCCATTTGTCAGCCCTCTGCTCCATCTTCTGAACATCAGAGCTCACAGGCTTGCTTGCAGATGTGAGTCATGGGGCACTTAAAGATGGCTGTTTCCCTTCCATCAGAGTTCACTGAGTCGAGAGGCTTTCCTGGCTAAGTTTAAGTGAAGCCCATGGGCAGAAGGGACAGCACAGTCGGTGGGGGTTGTGAGCTTGAGTTTAACAGCAAGAGGCACATTTTAGATCATGCGAAGGAGGGAGTTAACCACACTTGACAGACTTTTGTTTTCAAAAGTCATGATGACTAGAAATAACAACTTGGGGCAACAATTTTGTATTCTGCCAGTGCCGGGAAACTTGAAATTAAGTGACCTTTCCTCTTCAGACAGAAATGTTGCACATTACCTAGAGCCATCATCTTTAACATTTACAGTGACAAATTAGGAGAGGAGGTTGGAGAGAGAAGGCACATCTTTCCCTGCTCTCAGATTCAAGCTGCTCTGTAGATTCTGCCTACTGGACTGAAGATTCGGTGAAGCAAGCAAGTATGGCAGGCAGGAGGGCTGCAGACATTTCCCAAGCAGACGGTTGGTTTCATCTGACCAATTAGGTGAAATCCAAGGGCTAATTCACAGCACAGGATGGCTAACCAAGTGATCAAGTGATCTTATGGGAGACTTATCTGTGCAGTAGGATGCATATTTCACTGCAGACCTCCAATTTGAACTTTGTGGAGGATAGTAAAGACCAGGTGTTGGGAGGGCCAGAGCCAGATGGGCTCTCTCTCTTACAGTGCTGGGAGAATATATGGATGTAACTGAAGGAACAGGTCTCCTGTCTATAAAGAAAAGACCTAGGGCTGCATCTACACTGCTCTGGCTGCTTTTTCTCTTATAATACTGGAAGAATATGTGGGTCTAACCCAAGGAACAGGCCTTTTGTTCATAGAGAAAGAACTAAACCACCAAATTACTGCAGTTCGACACCACTTTAACTGCCATGGCTTCATGCCATGGAATTCTGGAATTTGTAGTTTCGTGGGGTATTTAGCTTTCTCTGTCAGAGAGCTCTGGTACCACAACAAATTACAAATCCCAGAATTCCAGAGGATAGAGCCATGGCTGTTAAAGCAGTGTCAAACTGATTTAATTCTGCAGTGTGGCAGCAGCCTATGTCTCAAAAGACTCTCCCAGTTCTGGCATTCACTCCAATGAATCCCAACAATCTTTCAACAGTGTCAGCTATTGTCTCCAATAAGTAGACCATGTTATTTCTATGCACACAAATGCACACACACACACACACACACACACTCCCCTCTAACTGAAGCTCCCTCATCATACCTGGTTTTTCCGGCCTTTAGTAACCTAAATCCATTTACAGGTGGACCTCTACATTTGTGACTTTGACTTTTGTGGATTTATTTGTTGTTTTGATTAATATGTTTTCTCTAGGAATCTCTAGGTCCTCCAGCACAACTCTGCCAGAAGTTGACCACAGAGTTGTACTGGAGAACCTAGAAATCCCTAGAGAAAACACTTCTCAAGGCATTTGTAGGTGCTCCAGCATTATTCAATGATCAGCTTTTGGCAGATGTTGACCATAGAATTGCACTGGAGGACCTGGAAATTCTTAGAGAGGTGTTCTCTTGGGTAAAAAGAATAGTGGTTTTTTTTATTTGCAGTTTTTCTATATTCATGGGGGTCCTTCATCCCTAAACCGAGTAAACATGGAGGCCCCCCTGTATATTGTCCACTTCGCAAACTTAACAATTTTCTTCCTGAATAGCTTTAAGGGGTATGATATTCCTTCCCTAACCATGTAAAATAATGAAGCACGGTGTCCATCACTTCACAATGGAAACAAAATAGGACACTCTCTATTGAAAAGGAGTATGTAACAATTATGTGAAAAACCCAGGAACACAAGATAAAGTTTGCTGTTAGTTTCTTCCTCTGTTTTAATTGTTGAAACTGAGAACATCAAAGATTTGAGTTTTTTTGAAGCAAACTAAGAATAAAGGCCAACTCGTCACTACAACATTTATCCTTTTCTACAACATACTAAAAATAAATATAGGGGCTGCCTCCAGCCACCCCTTTTACAGCCAGATTGGGGCCACAGCACCCGCACACTGCAGCCCCGATCTGGCCTTTGCAGGGTGCAAAAAGGAGCTGCACCACAGCGTTATGGTGCTCCTTCAGCACTGCGTCATGCTGACGCAGCCCCAGAGGAGCACAGTGACACCGTGCACCATGAGTGTGGTGTGCGGTGTTATGCTGCCCTGCGGTGGAGCCAGGGCATGCGTTGTTTAGACACTATGCCCTGACTCCATCCCCAATCCAGTCCAAACTGCCGGTCTGCACAGCCCCATAGTTCAGTGTTGGTTGGTTCTGTTTAGTACTTCAGAAAAGCACTTGTAAAATGTAATTGTCTACCTTTATAGTTATAGCTCTCCACAGTATTTATTGTTAAAACCCACAGATGTTTTTTTATAAAAGCATACTCAACTTCCCCCTTTTCAAAACTGAATAAATAAAAAACCCACACATACTCATGTCTAAATATCTCAATGAAGTCAGTTTTTACACCCTCCCCCGTCTGTGTTCTGTGTTTTCCCATATACGCTCAAAGTCAACTTGCCAGAACTAGGAAAAATTACTTTGTGTAACACCCCCTTCTAGCAACTGTAGTCTAAAAAGTAATTTTTCCAAGCTCTGTCAGCTTGGTAATTATGACCAAGATTCTAGAGCAACTAACTAAAATGATCTTCTGGCCCACCCTAATCCTAACTTTATGGTTAACGTCTACTGCCAGCAACGTCTCTCTGTGTGTGTTCTCCTGTGGATCAGGATGCATTGGGTGGCTATTTCAGGCCCCCTCTCATGAGCTATCTCCAGTGCGACAGTTAGAAACAAGATCCTTGTCACAATTCCTCCTTGCACTTGAGATCATGGCTGCTGCCCAGTAACTCAGGATTGGGAGACTTTTACAGTCTTTACATACAGTCAGTGCTCCATATCCATGATTTTTTTTATTCACAATTCAAGCATCCACAACTTGAAAATAATCTATCCATCCATCCATCCCTCATAAAGCAAATTTGATCTTGCCATTTTATATAACAGACATCATTTTACTATTCATTGTATTTAATGGGACTTTAACATCCATGGATTTTGGTATCCATGGGGGTCCTGGGAACAAATTCCAGGAGATACCAAGGGCTCACTGTGTTCCCTACACTATTGAATAAATAGGGATTGTGAATAAAAATCATGTACAGATCTGTAACTCTGGAGTATAAGTTTTAACTGTGATCATGAATCCCAGCCAACAATTGATAGGAGAGTGATGAAGAAGCCCAAACAAACAAATGAAAGGCAGGCCTGTGCAAAACATGAGGGAAGAATAAGTAGGATTCACTTCCCTTTCCAAAACAAAATGCTATCCTCTCTTCATCTGGCATCCTAGGCCGCAGGGCTGAAATTAAAGCTAACCCTGGCTCAGGTGTCCCAGTATAGCTGAAGTTACCACATGACAAACATGACTGTGAATTAGATACCAGTTTCTGGAGGAAGGCAAAAGGTGGAGAACTGCAAGCTTTCTTGCAACCCTTAGGCCAGGCATGTTAGACTCAACAGCTTCCTGCATTAACCTTAATGCTGCACAGTTTTATGCTCTTGGCAATTCATAATTAAGAAAGGCATAAAAATCAATCTAAGCATATTACAAAGAAATTATTGGCCACTTAACAGCCACAACAGTTTTCCAAGCAGGCTGGCCAACTTGCTTAGTGCAAAAAGCACAGCAAAATTTTAGCCGTAAAATTATTGCGGTTACTTTTTATTCAACTTTCTCATCAGAATGTACATCACATTTGGGGATATTTGTTGATCATATATTCTTGTTAGATAGACTAATTATGGCATAAGCAACATGTTGCTTATTCAGCCCTGCCATAAATGTATTATCAGTGTCAAAGTCCTGGCAGCACAGTGCTTAAATGCCAGTGCTGCAACCACAACATTGTGAGTTTAAACTTGCAGGGCTTCAGGTTGACTCAGCCTTCCATTCTTTCATAGGTCGGTAAAATGAATACCCAGCTTGTTGGAGGCAATTGGCTTACAGACAGGGACGTAGCTAGGATTTTAGGAAGGGGGGGTCCAGACTAAGTGCCACCATTATAATGGGGCTTGAGTGCGGCGGCGCAGCAGCACACACCATTCATTTTTCTAATGGAAGGGGGGGGGTCCGGACCCCCAGATCCCCCCCCTGGCTACATCCCTGTTACAGACTGTAAACCTCTTAGAGAGTGCTGAGTTCATGATGAAGTGATATACAAATATAAAGTGCTATCGCTATTGCTATCTCAGCTGTACAAACACTAAGATTAAAGTGTCTCTGAACATATTCAGATTGTATTTCCTTACCACCAACCTATTTTGTACATCTGTTGAAATACAGGACCTATAAGTCAGAAGTGACAAACTGAACACAGATGTATGATATCCCTAGAGCTGAAAGTGAACAACCTTACATGTTATTGTCAAAACACATCTTTCTAAAAGTTAGCTGTTGACTGCTCCTTCAAAATTTCATTTATTTTCTAGACTAAACCAACTGATCAACCAGGGCATCTACGTCTAGTCCCAAAGTTTCCAGACTCTTTGCTGGTTTTAAAAAGAGTCCTGCTGCTCAGTGATATACAGTCTGCAAACTGCTATCAACCTACTTGGCACTTAGTTAGCTCAGCAGGAGGGAGCTTGTACTCCTACTCTAGGAAAGAACAAAAAGGACAGAATAAGGACAATGGAGAAGGTGTTGCAGTCACTCATAAGTCTGCCATGATTTAACAGACAGTTTCATTTGTATGTATATGTAAACAGAAGACACACAGGGGAGTAGCCAACCTCCTTGAAGAGATCCCTCTATCTCTATTTTTCCCAAAATAGCATCGATATTGCAGATGAGCATCCTTGATATAAAGATATTATCTCTTCTCCCTTCAATTCTGATTTGTTTTCTCTGGTTTTGAGATTTGCATACACATTAAATTTAACACTTAATTTTACTGGTTTTCTTCTCTATATACCCTTTCTTTAGATTAATTCATTTTCTCTCTGTTTGTGCAGGGCTGCAGGTTGATTCAGCCTTCCATGCTTTTGTAAGTTGGTAAAATAAGTACCCAGCTTGTTGGGGACAATTGCTTTACAGATAGTAAATGACTTAGAGAGCGCTGAGTTCACTATTAAGTGGTATAGACATGTAAGTGTTATTGCTATTGCTTTGTTATGGAGTTTTTGCACAATAATATTCCGTTCACATTAACAATACAGTACATATATACATATACATATCTACTCAGAAGTAAGCCCCAGTGAGTTCAATGGTATTTATTCCTAAGTAAATGCATACAGATTTGTAGCCTTGGGCTCCATACAGGCAGGCCAAAATAAAGCTACTTCGGGTCACTTTGGAGGTATGCTATTTAAATGATGCATGAGTCCTAAGAGGCCAGAAGCTGCACCAAAGCCACGGTCCAGTCCCAAGGATTGGAGCACAACTTTGGCACAGCTTTTGGCCTCTTAAGATGTCTGTGTCATTTAAACAGCATACCTCCAAAATGACCCAAAGCAGCTTTATTTTGGCCTGTCTGTATGGGGCCTAAGTGAGACATTCTAAAAGGCATGGATTTCTCTGTGACAATTATGTTCTTTCCAACTATATCTCTAACTAATTTCATTCCATTTATTTTCCACAGCTAAAAGCATTGTATGGTATTTTTCTTCTTCCAGCTTTGTTTTTGTCCTAACAAAAAACATGTGAAGCAGATTATGCTGAAAGGCTATAATTTGCTCAAGGTAAGTGTTATGGGGAAAAGGGAATTTAAACTGATTTCTAATATGCATAGGGCATAGGGTAGGGATGGACTGGAGATTTAATGTTTTCCTGAATGCAGTTCCCAACCTCTGAAGAAATTTTTGGGGAAGTAAAACAGGACATCAAAATCGCCTTCAGATTGCATCAGTTCTTTTTGTTGTTGTTGTTGTTGTTGTTGTTCCTGGCACAAAATAAACTGCAGTTTTTGAAAACAGCCTTGACAGCTTTGCAGACAGTCAAAACCTGCATTCACTGTCTTTTTTTTTTTTTTTACTACCCACAGAAAATTGAAGAGTTTCCTATGAGGTGAGGGGGACCTTTTTCAGTATATACTTGGGAAAAGTGAAGAAAATGCAAAACTAAATGGCACACTATACTCCTATAGAAAAGTGGCTGCAGCCTTTGCCAGTATGAAAGTTGCACAACCAAAATGTTATGCAGCAGGAAAAGAAGCCCAGGCTGGTTGAAGCCACAGACACACATGATTTTCCTGTGCAATATTGCTGGATTCTGCCCATCATTTTTGTTGTGCAACATTTTGTGTTCTATAATTTTGCTATTTTTATATAGAAAGCAGAAATGTTGCACAACAAAAATGTAATACAAAAGAAATGTTGTGCAAAATCAGCAATGTTGTTGACAATTCACTGGTGCTGAGTCTCTACTCCCAGAAGCCCCAGCTAGCATGTCCCGTGGTAAGGGATTGTGGGAGTTGTAGTCCAATGATAATTGGAGGCCAAAGTAATTTAGCTAGCAAGATCCCTGTCCTGGTTCAAACTACAGTCCCACACCTGGCTGGGGTTGGGGGGGGGGTAAGATTACAGAGCACACATACTGGGATTGTGCCTGAGCTTCAGCATCCTCATGTAGAAGAGGGTTATCCAAAGAGTGGTGCAAGGACTACACTGTTCTTTCACTGCCAGGACTGGAGGAAACCTCCTTCAGTTGTGCCCTCTCAGTCAAGCTTCAGTGCCGTGCAGTTTCCCTGCAGCCTTGAAAGACAGCCTTTGGGTGCCTTCCCACTGCTTTGCCTGTGTACTTGTGATTAACATCCAGAATTCAGATGAAAGGCAGAGAGAAGCTGTCAGCTTTTGTCAGATTTGCTCAGAAGATTTTTCCCTTGTGAAACAGGCACATTGTGAAATAAAACATCAAAACTCACAAAATGCCCTCGCTGCTAGAAATGATAGCTGTGGTGCACTCCTTGATGAGCATGACATTATGCGCTCCATGGACATAGTCCTCATTCATTTGTTGTGGGGGAATCTGGAGCCAGACAGCATCATTTCTGGAGCAGGAAATCTGTATTTTTTTCCCCAGCCAAAATTTACAACGTCTTGTTGTAGGAAAAATGTGCCTCTAGCCAGGTGAGTGATTGTGACAAGCGAGTGCAGGTCGGATAGTGGTTATGCTAGTGTGTCATGACAACACTTCAGCAAGGGATACAAGTCCTCTGTCTCACCTATAGTGTCTTCTTTTTTTTTAACTTTATAAAAATTGTTTTGGCAACACTCCCAAACACATGTACTATCGAGCAAATCCCACTGAACAAAGTGGGATTTATTTTTGAGTGCAATAGGATTGTGTTGTTTCTGCTTAAAGCCCTAAAGCACAATGTTCTTTTGGAGATGTTTAAACAAAGAAAAAGACAAGCAAATGAGGATGATTAAAAGCTACTTTCACCCCTTCTTGCTAGCTCATATGTTTGCTCACTCCTCTAGAGCTAAAGTGCATCATTCACAATGTTCAAGAAGAAAACTCACTGCTTTCTGCACATTGGCCACACAACCCAAACATATTTTGGTTTTCTAGGAGGAAGCACAGTACTCCTGGTACAAAAGCAAAGGTTGTTGCATAACATCTCAAACCCACAAACAGGCAATATGTTTATTAGGAGGAACTACAATACCATCATAGTGTGCCAAGCTTTTGAGTTCTCCAGAACTCTCCACTAGGGCAAGGATTAATAAAAATTTGATGGGACGAGAGATGAAGCATGAAGATCCCAAAATGTGGCTGAATGTTTCATGCCATGAGACCTGCCTTAACTCATTCCCAAGACGGACAGTGCAGTCTTGATGTGTTACAGGTAGGTGTGCAGGTATCCTATGACATATAGCAATGCCTGGCAATAGGATGAAGATAAAATCATGGGTCCCCATCTCTAAAAATAAACCTGATAGCAGCTGAAAGATCTGTCTGTCACAGGTCTCAAGCATAGCTAGTAGGAGCTAATGCAACTCCGTGAATGAGTTGCTTTAGCCCAGGGGTAGGCAATCTTTTTGAGCCGGGGGCCGGGTTGTTGTCCCTCAGACAACTGGGGGGCCGAAGCAAAAAAATAAATAATTAAATAATTAAAAAAAAATTAACTATATAAACAAACCAGGACAAATGTAGGATAAAATTTTCAAATGGAAGACACTTTTTAAAAAAAATGGAGGACATGCGAAAAAAAATGCTGATTTTTTTTAAAAATGTTAATATAAATGCATGTTTCTGAGGCTTCTATAGACAATTGCCCCCCAAAGGCCCCGGCGGCAATCGGCGGCAGCACCGGGCTGGGGCCGGCCCCAAGGCCTCGCCGGGCCACATCCGGCCCTCGGGCCGCAGGTTGCCTACCCCTGCTTTAGCCCCACAGGCTTAACATCATCCTTGGGGAAACACATTTTTCATCTTCACAGGCAAGAACAAAAAGTCTGTGCAGTTTTCTCTTCGCTGAAGATTTCTGCATAGTTCTCAAGAGGCATTTGGACTTTAGCAAGTCTTTTGGGAATTTCACTATGCAGAAATACATGCAGTTTGTGTGTGTATGTGTGTTTGTTAAGCCCACTTTTTGTGTGCTGGGAGCAGGATTTGTATAACTTTTTTTTAAAATGTCTATTTCTGCATGGAATAATTCCCCAAGGAACTTCACAATGTGTGATGAATCTCAGCACCGCACTATTCTTCTTGGCAGGGGTTTCCTGAGTGTCAGGAACACTGTTCTTTTGCCTGGAAACAAATAATTATGGATATTCTTCTCCTCCCTGAGCCATCACTCAAGAAAGGGAAGAGAAAAAGAGCTGGAGTTCTGTTGGGTAGCTGAGTAATACTAATGGTCTCTTATCACTTTCTGCACAATATATTTGACTGATATATGTGCATAGCTGATTTAACAAGGGGACTGAGAATTATTTTTTGCGTATGTGTGTGTGTGTCTGGTATTGCTTATATTTGCATAGTTGCCACAGGCCACTGCCCTTCAAGCTGCAATTATATGTTCGCCATTTGCTGTGGATGTTCTGTTGCTCAAGCTGTTTGCAGAGAAGGAATGTCGGAGCATCCAGTCCTTTGTTGGATAAAAGGGATATTCAGACTGTCTGAATACAAAGTTTGCAAGCCAGACCGCTCCAGTTTTCTCTTTGGATTCAAAGAGAGTAATGATTGCATTATTTATGCCCTTAGCTCTCATGGGTAATTACTATAGTATTCTGTATAATTGCCATTCCAAGTAAAGACGTTTTTGTTCACTTTAAGTCTTGGAAAGTGTATTTCCACTATATAGGACTCACATGGGCAGAGGTTACACCATCAATGGCAGGCTGGTAGGAAGATTGGTTCTTCAAATAGAAAGGTCCAAGGAATCTGCATATCTTTTAATGAATCATTGTTGAAGTTATTTCTTGGAAATCCTCTCCTAGATCTGCAAACCTTGTTCTTATAAGAAAACATGATATCATATAACATCCAACATTGGGGAGGAGGCAATGGTAAGGACCAGTGTTTATGTAAAAGCAGAAGGTTATGCTTCAATTAATTCTATTGATGCATGTGGATAATGTAGGTAAGAAATCAAAGGCCCCGTACAGACAGGCCATAATAAAGTGCTGCTTAAATGATGCATGCGTCCTAAGAGTCTGGAAGCTGCACCAAAGCTGTGCTCCAGCTGTTAGGACTGGATTGTGAGTTTGGCATGGCACCCGGACTCTTAGAACGCATGCATAATTTAAACAGCATACACCCAAAGTGGCCTGAAGCCGCTTTATTTTGGCCTATCTGTATGGGGCCATAGATTCATAATGCTAGGAAGATCAGATATTAATTAGGACCTAGGGACATCCAACCTACTACTGTCTCAGTTTAAGGAAGGATCGTAGACCTAAAACATCTCCAGCAGACACTAGTAATGCTCTAGATGTAATTCATATTGAGAATATAAGTACTGTAGAAAAGTCATGCAGACTGCGGGACTTCCGGCCAAGATGGCGAGAATAGCAGAGCGGGATCCGTGAGCGGGATCTCAGCCGAACCAGCTGTGGAAGGGTAGGACAGAGGAAACTTCTCTAGACTCCTACAAAAACCCCCGTCGTTACTCGGGGCATAGACGGGTCCCCAGAGATCTGCAAACAAGCCTGTTTTCTTGAGGTGGTGGTAGTGGAGAGAAGGGAAGCGGCTTGAGATCGCGGACGGGCTGCAGTCACAGCTGGCGCTCCAAGAACGGAGCAAATTCCTGCCTTGCCGGATTTTAGAGGACATTTAAAGAGTAAGTGTTGTAAGAAGACCAGAAGAAGCTTGACAAACACTTTTATTTTCATCTTTGTGGACCTGTGTTGGTCTCTGCTGTTTTTTTTCTCCCCGCTGGAGCCTCTAAAACAGGCTCCGCGGCAGAGATCCTCTTTTGTTTGGAGGACTGGCAAAGGACCATGCCGGCTGATCATAAATAAAGGATATCCTCTTAAGGCAAGAGAACTCAGCTTGGTAAAAGGGTAGTTAACCTAAGAGGATTGTTTCCTTTAAGAGCATGAACTTGAAGGAGTATTATTAATGTTAGATTGGATGTGAAATAAATTTAAAACCGGTGGCTACAGAGACAATAGAGTTGGAAACAGCTGGAGGACAAAGCAAGTATGGACTAAAGACTAAAGACTAAGGACAAAGTTCTAAGGAGTATATAAGATTGAACTAAGGTTTGAATTTAGTAGTAATACAGAATAAATAAGTAAGGAAGACAAACCAGGAGATCTGAATTTTTGTCTCTTGTTGGATTTACAAGAATTAGCCGCGACTTAAAGGTTTGGGGCTCAAAGGACTGGGGTTATGGTGGTTGTTGTTATTGCTGGAGCTTATTTTCTCCTTCTACCTTCCTCATCTTTTCACCTCTGAGAACTGGTTGGAAGTTATATCTACAAGCAATCTGTTCTTCTCACAAAGAGGGAAAAATACAAACAATAAGCAGAAGTATAATATAAACAACTATAACAAAACAAAGAAGTTGTAGTACAAGAAAGAATTCGTCGGATCTGAGGACAGGGGACGAGACTACGTTGATACTGCTGATTTTTGAGTTTTTTTGAGACTTCTGAGGAATAAGAATTAACAATTCTTCAATAGTTTTATGCAACAATAACCAATTGAAACAAGTAACATTTTGCTATTTCTAAGTGGCTTTCATCTCTTTGAATTTTTCTTTTTCTCACCCCTCTCATGGTCAGGGCTAGGTTTGATACATATTGTTTAAATAACAATTACATGATATGAGGAATAGTTACATTAAGTGGACATGGTAAAAGAGTATAGGGGGCTTGAATTGATCTAAATTATAGGTTCAAAACACTTGAACTACTGATGTTGATGTTTAGATACTGTGTAAATTTTGGTTCAAATAGCAAAGATATTTTATTGTAATGAAACTGAGTATGGCAAATGGTCTCTAACTGGTTACAGGGGAGTTATTAGAGAGTGATAACCTTGTGAAGTTATTGGTAACAGCTGGCCAAACTGGTGCATTGGCAGATTGCATCATTCTAATCAGACACCTGGCTTGAAATCCTTCAACTTGCCTTTTCTATCTCCTTTTATTTTTTTCTCTTTCTTTTTTTTCTTTTTCTTCTCTCTTTTCTTCTTCTCCTTTTTCTTCTTCCTCCTTTTTTCCTTTTCGCCTATTTCTTTCTTTTTTCTATTTCTTGATCCCCTCTGTTTGTTCTCTCCTCTTTCTCTTTTTTTTCCTCTATTCCTTTTCTCCCACTTTCATCTTTTCTTTCCTTTTTCCTTCTTCCCCTTTCTCATATATATATATATATATATATATATATATATAATTCCTTTTTTTTTCTTCCTTTTTTTAATTCTCATTCCTATTTCATATTGGCCTGGAGTGGAAAGTACAGGACCTCTTTAGTTTATCTTTCCAGAATTGTATAGTGTTAATATTTTATAATGACCATAGATATCTGGAACAAGATAAGGGGCAAAGGATAAGAATCAAAGACAAGAGGGTTTGGAGATAGATAAAATTGAAGTAATATTGTTTGTATAATTAGCATTAATTTCTTTCTCCCTCTAATTGATGGTTTCTCTATTTCTAAAAAAAAAATATCTAACATAGTCAAGATGTCAGTAGTAACCAGGAATGCAGCTCAAAGGCTACAAATAACAAGTCAGACTATGAACAGAAGAGCATCTATAGAAATGAAAACATCAGACTCTAACTCCAAAATATTGGAAGCAATAGAAAGAATGGAGAAGAATTTCAAACAAGAATTAGTAAGATCTAGAGAAGATATTAGAAAAGATTTCAAAAGAGAGATAGATGAACTAAAATCAACGATACAAACACTGAGGGATGATTTGAAGGAAGCTCATAGCAAGATTGGGACGTTAGAAAATAGAACTGAAGATCTAGAAAGAAGAACCAAAATAATAGAGATAATACAGAAAAATGACGGAGAGGAGGATTTAAGGAGAGAATCTAAAGCCAGGAAAAAGTGCCTTAAAATCAGAGGATTGGAAGAGAATGCTAACGAGGATATTTATGAGATCGTGATACAATTTTTGACAGAACTAACGGGTATCCCGTTGGAAGTGATAGACCTAGAGACGGACAAGATTTTTCGTGTGAATTCGGCCATTGCAAGGAAAAAACATCTGCCCAGAGACATTGTGGTTTATATGACTCGTGAAAGAATGTGTGAAAGAATCATGGAAGCGAGTTACGGAAAACAACTAAAGATAAATGACTCTGTAATAAAAATATTTAAAGATGTCCCGGCTATTGTTCTTAGGAGGAGAAAAGAATATCAATTTTTGGCACGTTATCTGCAAACAAGGAACATAAGATTTCGTTGGGACTCAACGGAGGGTATGACTGTCACATGGAATGAAAAAACATTTAAGATAGACTCAGTAGATAAAGCAAAGAGATTGTTGGACAATATGAAAAGGCATGAGGAAGAAGACGAGAGTGGACGGAGTAAAGAGCAAAAAAATCCAAAGAATAATGCAAACAAACAGGATGAAGAAAACAAGACAGATGTGACAGAAGATAAGAGGAACACAGACGAGGTGGATGAAGAGGAGGGGGAACTTCAGAGCAGTGCAGCGGGAGGGTTAAGTATTTCGGTTGAAGAAGATTTGGAATTAATTGGAGTGAATAAATTTTGGGAACCATCAATTGGCTTATACTCTGAAGAATTGTACATAGGTTAAATAACTATGACCACAATATTATCTTGGAATGTACGCGGACTAAACTCATCTCATAAAAGAAGGCAGATTTTTCACATACTGGAAAAAGAGAAAGTGCAAATATGTGGTATTCAGGAAACACATATTAGAAGAAAGGATGTGAAATACTTGATTAATCATAAGTTAGGCCAATTGTTTGCTTCTGCTAAAACTAAAAAAAAAGTGGTGTAGCAATCTATATTTCCAACCAGATTCAAGCTAAAGAAATAATCAATGACGAGGGAGGAAGATATATAGGGGTTGAAATTCAATTAGATGGGAAATGTTTTTTTTTACTGAACGTTTATGGACCTCTTGAAAATAAAGCCAACTTTTATAAGGAACTCACAAACAAATTAATTCAATTGGAATATGAAAATTATATATGTTTTGGGGACTGGAACGGGGTAATAAATCCATCTGTGGACAGGGAATCAATCAAAAAGAAATCAATAAAGAAAAATCAGGGTAAATTACCTCTTTCCTTCTTTAAGATGTCTGAACTACTGACTTTAATTGACCCATGGAGATTACTGAATGGAACATCTAGGGAATATACGTATTTTTCAGAAGTACACAAATCCAACTCTAGAATCGACTTTTTTTTGGTATCATCAGGAGTAATGAGTGATGTACTAGAGACAGAGATAAGAGCAAAAAAATTTTCGGATCATAATCCAATAATATTGAAACTTAAGAGGGAAAAGAAAAAAAGATCCTGGAGACTTAATGAATTTTTATTAAGCAACGAAAAAACTGTCTCTCAAGCAAAGGAGTATTTAAGAAATTACTGTGCAGAGAATCTAGATAAGGGTACCAATATTCAAATAGTTTGGGAAGCATCTAAGGCTGTGATGCGTGGGTTTTTTATTCAAAAAAATGCAGAATGGAATAAGGAAAAAAGACAAAAATATGAATTTATAAACCAACAAATTCGAATGAAAGAAATAGAATTGAGTAAGGATCTCACAAACAGCAAAATTCTAGAACAAATTAAATTATTGAGGGACCAGTTGGGGGAAGTAATAACAGAGCAAATTGGGAAAAAATTACAAAGATTGAAACAAAAAGAATTTGAAGGGGGAAATAAATCTGGGAAATTACTAGCATATAAATTGAGGAAGGAACGAGAAAAAAAAGTGATTTTGAAAATGAAAGATGGTAAAGAAATAGTAACAAATTCAAAGAGGATTCAAAAAATATTTATAAATTTCTTTAATAAACTATATCATGAGAAGGAAGCCAATAAAAATTGGGAAAGAAAGTGTGAAAATTATTTGCATAATCATGGTTTAAACATACTAACTAATCAGCAGAAAGAATATTTAAACTCTAATATTACAATGATGGAGATATTGGAAGGAATCAAGGAAATGAAACAAGGGAAAGCCCCGGGACCAGATGGATTCACAGCAGTTTATTATAAAAAATTACAGGAAGAATTATCTAATTTGATCTATGTAACTTTTAATGATATTAAGAATAATGGAATCCCGGAGTCGTGGTCAAATGCTTTCATAACACTACTTCCCAAACCGGATAAAGATTTAACGGAACCTCAAAATTATAGGCCCATATCTTTGCTGAACTTAGATTATAAACTATTCTCATCAATATTGGCAAAACGATTAAGAAAAATATTACAGGATTTTATAAAAGACGACCAAACCGGATTTTTACCTAATAGGCACATGAGACAAAATTTAAGAACAATGATAGACATGGTGGAATATTATGAAAAAAACCCTAGTACAAAAGCAGCAATTTTATTTCTGGACATCGAGAAAGCATTTGATTCAATCAATTGGAATTTTATGTTTAAGATATTGGAAATTATAGATGTGGGCCCAATTTTTGTAAAATGGATCAAAACAATATATTCAAAGCAATCAGCTCAAATTATAGTTAATGGGGAATTATCGGATCATTGTAAAATTATGAAAGGAACGAGACAGGGATGTCCTCTCTCTCCTTTATTATTTATTTTATGTATGGAAGTACTTCTTAACAAAATTCGTAACAACAAAGAAATTCGAGGAACAAAGATTAGAAATATAGAATACAAAGTACGAGCGTATGCTGATGATTTGGCTTTAATAGTAGAAGAACCCAGAGAAAGTATACAGAAAATAATGATGGAGATGGAAGAATTTGGGAAGTTCGCGGGACTAAAGGTAAATAAAATAAAATCCAACTTTTTGCCAATAAATATGTCCAAAATAGAAATAGAAAAAATACAGAAGGATATAGGATGTTTACCCAATAAAAAGGTTAAATATTTAGGAATAATATTATCAGGGAAGAATTCAGAATTATTTGATAACAACTACGAAACAACATGGAAAAGAATAAGGGAAGATTTACAAAGGTGGAAAACTCTTAATTTATCTTTGATGGGTAGGATTTCGGCAATTAAAATGTCTATATTACCCAAATTAAATTTTTTATTTCAAAATATTCCAATCATACAGAATGATAGAATATTCAAACCATGGGAAACAGAACTTTCGAAATTCATATGGGGAGGGAAGAAACCAAGAATAAAATGGAAAGTGATGAAGGATTCGAAAAATAGAGGTGGTTTTGGTGTTCCAGATCTTAAATTATATTATTTTGCGTGTGCCTTTATATGGGTTATAGATTGGATTTCTCTAACAGATAAAAAAATGTTGAATTTGGAAGGTTTCAACAAAATATTCGGATGGCACGGGTATTTAGCTTATAACAGAGTAAGTGCAAATAAACAATTTGAAAATCATATTATTAGGAAATCATTATTGTTAGTATGGGAAAAAGTAAAGGCAAAATTTTACACTAAGATTCCAATTTGGATATCACCCCAAGAAGCATGGAAAATTGAGATAGTCTCAAAGGAAGATAATTCATTAAGATATTCGGACTTATTAAAATGGGATGATCAAGAACCTGAGATACGATCAGTTGAAGAACTACGGGAAAAGAATTATATGTATTCTTGGTTCCCTTACAGACAACTTAAGGAGAGGTTTAAAATAGACTTTAAAGACAAAGGGATCGCAAAATTGGAAAATGAATTAGATAAAATTATTTTCAAAACAAATAAATCGAAAATATCTAAATTATACTCACTACTTCTAGAAAGAGAATTAGAGGAGGAGGTTATAAAAGAATCCACGTTAAAATGGGCAAGAAATATAGGGCATTCTCTGAACCTGGAAAATTGGGACAGGCTTTGGTGCAATGATATCAAATTTACCGCCTCAATGGATATAAAAGAAAATATATTTAAAATGACACATCGTTGGTACTTTTCACCCAGTAAATTGGCTAAAATGAATAAAAAAGGGAAGGGAAACTGTTGGAAATGTAATAAAAGGATTGGTTCATTATATCACATGTGGTGGACATGTACCAAAGTAAATAAATACTGGAAGGCAGTACATAATTTTATGCAGAAAATTCTCGGCATCCAAATTCAATTTAAACCAGAAATATTTTTATTAAGTATTTTGGAAAGCAAAGAAGAAAGAAAACATTTGAAGATTCTATTGTATCTAATAACAGCTGCAAGAATCGTTTATGCAAAAAGGTGGAAAAATAAAGAAACCCCTTCAATAGATGATTGGTTGAAAAAATCTATAGAAATGATGGAATTAGATAGGTTAACAAATATTATAAGGGGAAATGACATTGAAAAAATAAATAATGATTGGAATAATTTTAAACTTTTTTGTGAAAAATATTGGTCATAAATGCAGACATCTTAATGAAGTAAAGAGTTATAAAATATAAACAAATTATGAATTGATAAGAAGAATATGAATGGTACAGCAATTCTTTAAATCAGAAAGAATGGGGGGTTATAAATATAAAATGTATATATATATATACATATATACAGTATTACTTTATTTTCAGATTTATTATCTTTATAAAGAATATTCTCCTCTGAGGATCATACGGTTTACGGCCGGGGCTTTAAATATTATATGTAATATTTTACATCCCAACTAATACAAGTTCATATATTGTGCGAGTTAGATCAACTAGAATGAACAATAGAAGAAATTAAGCATGGGTTCATAGTGAATAATTATATACATTGTGTCTAATAATGAAACATAGGTTGGTAATGTGAAGAAGCAGACGAAAATTCTGCTATAGGCAAAGAAATGCTTTGAAGAAAAAGCTCGAATGAATGTCAAGCGAAAATATTATAATTGGGATAGGGGGAAGGAGGGTCTTTTTTTTTATTATTATTATTATATTGGTTGTCTGGGAGTATTACTTCTTTTTGTTTGTTTGTTTCTGTGTTTTTCTTTTGTATATAAGATGATATATAAGATCGGTGATGATAAATAATGACAAAGAACGTGTTTGTAAATTTTCATCTACACTCAATAAAAATATTTTAAAAAAAAAAAGAGAATATAAGTACTGTAATATGTAAGTATAGGTAGATTTCCCAAGCAGAGATGGAGCTGGATTTCATAGTTCACAATAGCCCAAAAGAACAGACTAAGAGCAAGGTTCATATATTTCCATGGCCTTCAGCTTGACAAATGATAGGGCCACATATTGCCTGCAACACCCACACAGTCACTGCAGCTTCACTCAACCTGGGCAAGTCACAGTTGTCTGAGAGTCACCTGCAATGTTTCTCTCCTATAATGTTTAGTGAGGCAAAACGTGTAATATAGTTTTTCTTAGCAGCCTTAGTTTGCTGAATGACGCTGTACCACAAATTGTATTCCTTGGCTTGAAATATGACACTGCTTAGCACCTGACACTTTGTCCTGCTATGACCACACCATAGTTGTGGGGGAGAGAAGGTAGTTTCCTCAATGTATCTGGTGGACATAAAGGAGAGCTTAGGAAAAGAGGTTGGGACCCATTAAGCTCCTGCTAATGTCACTGGGGTTATGATAGGCCAGTACATCATAAATGGGATTAAAATAAATAGAAGTGTTTTCTTTGCTGCAGGAAAACACCTCAGTTTCTTGTGTAGCCACGTCAAGGCTAATATGTTTTATTTGGTAAGTGTTTTATGGATTCCAGCCCACTTTTCTCCAGTTGCGAAATGAGCCAGGGTATGTTCCATAACTCTTCCCAAACAAGAATTAAAATTACCTCAAAGATGGAAACTTTAGGCACAGAATATAATTAAACTATGATAAAAAATGATATGATATGATATGATAAAATATGATAAAATGCCCTTGTGGCAGATCTCAGGAAAATATTCAAACTTTAAAGTTGCCCCAACTAATAGAGAGGAGCAGGATTGATAATCTGTGTCTTCATTGCTATCTGTTTCTGTTATAGGTTCCTCAAGCCATCCACCAAGCCCATAAAACCTCAAAAGTCCCAGATACCCTGCACAACCACTCAGTTGCTGGTTCCCTCACTTATTTACCTCCGAGACCATTTCAGGGATTCCATGTATTGGAGCAGAGGTAGGCATCCCAAATAGTAGTAATAATAATAATAATAATAATAATAATAATAATAATACTACCAACCACAGGATAATTTAATCCCCAAAAGCTTGTACACTGGAGTGTGTATCAGACCGGCATCAGGACTTATAACTCTGTCATCACCTATATCCCCAAATCATACTGCTTATGGAGCCGTGCCACCACTTTGTACACTGTGTATGAAGCTACACTTCCAAATTTGAGCTTTCCCTAATGAAATTAGGCTTCTAAGTCCTCATATATAAGGTTTTTAAAATAATAATAATAATAATAATAATAATAATAATAATAATTGTTATGACATTTTGCTTTTTAATATATTGAATGCTTACCATTTTTGCAGACTGGACAACACTGTTCCGGTTCATAGACTGGATTGACACATTCAGGGACAGCACAGTCTGCTACAACACAGTGAACTTCATTGCTGGGCTCACAGCGACACCATTCACATGGAGAGGGCTAGGAACAAAGCTCAGGTTAGCCCATTTTAACCTTTCTAGCAGCTCAATTTATTAAGATATTTTATTTTGAAGATACAATTTCTAGTTAATTCATTCATTGTACATAAGAGATTGATGTGGGACGTGCACATTATGTTATAAATCCACGAGCTTCAATTTATCAATCAACAACTGCCTGTGTGGTATTCCATGCCTCCTTTGAAACATCCAACAAAGATTCAACAGCAGGGAAGGGTAGCATCCATGCCCTCCCTGCCAAGAGGGATGGGAGCTACTGCTGATGTGATGAGGGATTTTAGGGTAGGATTTCTCTAAAGTAGCTTGGCATTACTGACACTTTTCAGGTGGACAGGCATGTATGTGGCCTGCACATATCCTGAACTGGGAGGACAAGTGGACATTATGGAGGAAAGGCCAAAGACAGACAGTGTAAATTCAACAAGGCATCATTTCAAAGCTTCTCCCACTGTTTTTACAGTGGCATTTTAGATCTGAACTAAAACTGCTGAGTGCTGATACCATTTGATGAGTGGACCCACTGTTAGGTTGACTCAACTTTACTTTGTAATAGAGTGTTATGAGCAGCCCACCATTTTGAATTCCACATAATAGCCTAGATATAGCCACAGATGATGGATTTTGGGAAGCCCTAAATGTCAATCAGCTTGCACAAAAGTCAGGGGTCAAGAGGCAGCACTTTGCCACCACTCCCTAAAACAAGAGCTAGTCTTTTTTTATTATTATTATTTTTTTGGTCTTATTTTTGTGTTCATCATTGTACCCCCAAATACCTCTTCAAAAATATATTTACCTTCCAAGTCTTGGATAATGGAAGACTTGTTTGTGTGCTTCCTGGGAATTTTTCAGCCCCTGAATTTTGCTAACAAGGTGATTGGAATTGCTAATAAATGAAAGAAACTCCCACATTAAAACTGCATATTCCTAGATAAAAACAGAAATACAGCAAATTGGCTTAGCTCTACTTGCTGTTCTTCTTCTTGTTGTGTTCCTTCAAATTGTTTTCCAACTAATGATGATGCTAAGATGAACCTATTGCAGGCTTTTCTCAGGCTGAGAGTATGTGACTCATCCAAGGTCACCCAGTGGGTTTCCATGGCCAAGCTGGGAACCAAATCCTGGTCTCCAGAGCTCCAGTGCTCAAACCACTACACCACATTGGCAATCTCTACTTTTGTTTACCTCTTGCTATTCAGGGCAATAGCTAGGCAAAAATAGAACTGTACTAAAAGTAAACATATTTAAGACTAGAATGTCTTGAACATTGTTTTGTTTTGTTTGGTTAGATCATGTCAGTATTGAAATGTGCCACTGGATTTTGGAAGATTTCCCTAATTCTTCCATTGATAATATATGGGTAATAATAAAGTTTATTTGGTCTTTGACCAGTATAATATATGGGTATTCTTCTGTTTATAGCAGTGACTTTGTAGAAGGATGAGTAATTTGCAGTTTATCCAGACAGGCTTTTAAACTTCAAGCACTCAGGAAGGAAGCAGGCTACCTGCAATGGACCAACCTGCAGCATGCAATCATCTCATTCTAGACAGAAGATTTGCACATGCTTTCACAAATGTGGATCACATCTGTCAGCTGGCATTCTTCATCTCTAATTTGTTGTTTTCTCTACACATAAGCCTGAATCATGTTGGTTAGTCAGAACTAGAGGAGACTCAGTGAGTCAGTTGTTGAATGGTGAATCAGCACTTGTACACAGTGTATTAATTCAGTGGGTCTTCTCTGCTCAGTGCTAGCAATACAATTCAGCACATTTCTTTGGTGCCAGAGCTGACCGCACACACAGCATAAGCTGCTTCATTCAAACAGGTGCTCATTACATTGCTTTGCCTCACTTTTAGAGTGCACCAGATGGCATTAAATCTGTTGGTTTTGGATTCCAGGGAGAGTCAATCTAAGACCTTTACTTTTGTGTGTGCATATGAACAAGGATGCTAAAAAGCAGAGGAATTACAAAGGCCACAAGGAGCAAAAGCAGGTAAGTGAAGGTGTTAGAAAACAAATGAATGAGAAACATCCATGCATTTCTTTTTCTAGTGGTCCAACCTGAATTTTGATTTCTTTACTTCTTGGGTAATACACATGACTGTCCTTTATTTATGGCACACATCTTTCTCTAGTATTTGCTCCCACTGATAAAGATGGTTTATCATAACCATAGATGGTTATGTATCATGATCTTGTGTTCACTACAGACAGCCTCCTGGTGGTTATCTGAAAATCACCACCCTTTTATTGTACCTATAAGCCCAATAGGACACAGATAGGGAGAGGGGTGGTTTTTTTTACCAACTTTCTGTTTGAGTTAACCCCAAACGTCATCTGAAAAATGATTCACAAATGTGGGTTGTTTTCAATCTAAATTTAGTTTCTGCATGGGATTTATCCCGTGTGATAAACTCCTATGTAAACATAGCTATGAATGACCTGAGGAATCAGCTCCTCAATCCCACCAGGGAGACACTCCATGTAGTGGAGGGCTTGATTCTCATTGCACAGTTTAGGCACGGGACACTCAACTGCACTGCAGACCTCAATCATGTTGAATGTCTCCCTGAGATTTAAGGCAGAATTAGGGAGGGGGCATTTATGATCTTGGCAATATTGCCACAGTTGTAAAAAAACATAGCCTAGGTGAATATGAACAGTTATGAATCTGTAATTCCAGATTACAAATCTGTCACTCCACTGCAGCCTCAATTACAGAAATCCAATTTAATTGTCATTGGACTAAAAGCAAAGGAAAGGTGCCAATGTATCCTTGAATTACAAATCTGCTTTGGTTTTACTGTCCTTGCAGGACCTGCAGGCGTAAAGCTCGTTGCAGGTCACCTCAGAGAGATTCTGTATGACTTGAATCAAAACATCAGTACCCAGAAAATTCATGTCTGCCCTGAAACGGTCTAATTAAAGCTTCCTTTCCTTTGTCTCAGTGTCTGCAGTCTGTAATCCTTATCAGTGCTCTGTTCCTTGTGACTCTGGCAATTTAGATAAAAATCAGCAGTCCTTAAGCTAAAGGAGCAGCCTAGGAATTAGATCACCCTGTCTGATTATTGTTGCGTTTCCACGTTCCTCTGGATTTTTCCTTCATTTTGCATTCCACAGCACTGAGAAGGAACAAAATAGATGGTTATGGAGGGACCATGAGAAAATTCTCCCCACCACACACACAATTTAGTGACTAAGACCCTTTCAGTTGCTTTGGGGCCTATAACAAGACTTTACTTTATCAGCATGTCCCCAAGGATTTCTTCTCCCCCCCACTGCAATCTAACATTCATTCTGGAGATGTCAGGAAACGTAACTGTGAGTTTCCAGTGCTGCTACACACTCGCTGCAGAGGCAGGGCATGGGGGAGCAGCCGTAGTTGTAGAAAATGCCCCTGAATGACTTTGCTCTGAGTAAATGAGACGTGACAGATGTATCTTTTTTGGCTTCTCTGTTGTTAGTGTTATCTGAAAATGACACTGGAGAGAAATAGGATGTTGTATGACATTAGAATTAACTGTCAGGATGAGGGGAGAAAAATCCCACCAGTGGATAGGGTAAAGGACCTTTTTCAAATCTCCAGAGTATTTTCAGAACTACGGTATCTTGGCAGCCTTTCTTGCCCTTTATTTCCCACCCCATCTAATTCAGGGGTTTTGTTTGAGTTTTCAGTACTATGGGGCCAAATATAACTCCCTCTGCTGTTCTATTCTCTCCGTCTAGCATATTTTCCCATCATCCATTCCCAGTATCATTGCTAGGAATGAAAAGCTTTTGTGCAAGAATCGATACAAGCAGTTATAATTTGCCTCCCTAGGGCCCAGGGAGCACAGGAATGTGTTCATCACAACAAGCTTACCCAGGAAGAAACCCATCAAGGCAGCAATTCTGCAAACATGTATGTGTGTGTGTATGTATATACATGCCTTCCAGTTTTGTTTCGACTCATGGCGAAATTCTCTCCCATGAATTTCATAAAGTTTTCTTAGGCAAGGAATGCTCAGAGGTGGTTTTGCCAGCTCCTTCCTCTGAAATATAGCCCACAGCACCTGGAAACACTTACTTGGGAGTAAATTCCATTGAACTCAATGGAGCCTACATCTGCTATTGTGCAATGGAATATTGGGCTTGCTTGGGTCCTATTCACATCCACTCACAGAATCTAGGGACCAATCGGATGGGAAAGACTGAGAAGCAACATTTTCAAAGTACTTACATTGCACAGGACAGAAACACTACATAAAGCTCTATCAGGTCACCTCGAGCCTTCACATTTAAGAAAATAAAACCATCTTCTTAACATTGCAGTACTTCAGCCAACAGAACTCTGAATGATATGACTTCTTCTGCTCTAGATTTGAATGCATCTGAACTGGGGAAGTTAGGATGGATTGCAGTGGCAGAAAAAATAAATATAGGTATTTGAAAGTCGCACCTACAAGAAACTTTCCACCTCACTTTCTTCAGCAAGCCTCTTTTTGAGAGGAGGATTTCCAGCATGAGGCAAATCTTATATCATGTTGGTGTAGTGTAAAGCCCTCATAATTCCACTCCTTCCCCTCTCCTCATGCTCTTTACTCATGATCCTGGAGACGGGTCAGATATCCACCCCCAGGCCATTTAGTGGCTAGGGAAGGATGCAGGACAGGATGCATTGTCTGGCTATGTTCCTGCAGCTGGATGCGTGAGGATGATATCATTCTCCAGGGCCTCCTGAAAGTCTTCTAAGAGCCCTAGGAGGTCCAGGAGCATGCCTTCTTGTCAACTGGTTGAGGAACATGCCAGATTTGACCTGGATGCCCTTGCACCTTCCCCTGGCAACTAAATGGCCAGGGTTGGGGGGGGGTGACCTGGCTTCAGAGTCATAAGCAAATCCCTTCATTGTCAGTGCTCCAAAAAAGTCTATAAATAGGTATAGCTCTCATTTGTCTTTAGGGTTGTTGGGGGGGGGGGAAGAAGGAACAAAACACTTGCCCCTTTAAGGGTTGTGTACAACCCTTAATAACAGCTGAAATCTATTGTTGCCTCAAGGTCTGGCCCTCTGCACCTCTCATCTTTCTCAATATCAAGTTGATATCAAAAGGGATGTTTGAAGCGTGTAGTCAAGAAGGCACTCCCAGTGCAGGAAACTAGCCATGGCATATAAGATCTGTGATAATATTTGTTCCATAATCTGGGAGCAGCCCAGAGTTTGAGTTCATACAGACTTTCTGTCAGTATCTTGCTTGAGTTCTCAGCATTGCTGGCCACTTGATGATCAATAGGCAGCTTCTGACCCATTTCACTTCACGGTATCCCCCAACTAGAGCCTTTGTGTAAAAGAAGGAATTTCAGCACAAGTTTGTGTGACAAATAACCGGTGCTGAAATTATCTCTTCTGCACAACCGTTAATTGGATAGGGGTCTGTCCCTTATTTTCTCTGCCAACTCTAGTTGTTGTGAATAAGTATGTACATGATCCCATTTACAACACTCCTTTAGGTTGAAGGGCTTTCCATATTCACTCAAACTCCCAAGTGCTAGATACTTGAACCTGTTAAGAGCCCTGTAGTGATGGCCCTTCCTACCCTGAACAGCAACATCATTTGAGCAGTATGACTAGGATATGGGATCCAATGCTGTGGTTTATTCCAGTTTCACTCTTACCTTGGAGCTGGATGACTGTCAGTGATAGACTGGAGGCCTAAATCCTAGATATTTCTGCACAAAGTTTTATGTACTCCCCACTTCTTGTGACAGATACTCATCTGGCAACTCATACCATCTTATGCAGCAACTAGTTTCCATACTAGGAAATAGATGGTACAAATGTCTTACTTGTTAGCTTCTGTTCCAGGTTCTGGTAATGTAAAATATAGGTTTTTGCATAGACTAAGGTGAACTGTTCTGGATTTACTGACATAGGAATAAGCCCTACTGAGTTTAATCAGTAAAAATGCATAAAATTATATAGTTACTTTTAAAAACAGGCAGTGAGTTATTAGGTGTCATCCAGAAATATGTCCAAATTATTTCCATGAGTCATATAACACAACCACCTTTTCCCTTCTTAAAAGAAAAAATTTGTGATGTTTAGAAGCCTGTCATGTCAGTCCTTGTTTTCCCTCTATTGAGCCGAAGAGCTCTTGTATTTTTAGGCTCTGCCTCTGAGGAAATAGTCCCATACTTCTTCCATTCTTATTTCCACCCCCACTTTTAATTCAGAAAAAAAAATGCCAGGTACATGTATGCCATTTTTCAGATGGGCAACCAAAAACAGATGTAGTTTGTTAAAGGAAGGCTCCTTTGGTGTAAAACATCACCTAGATATGGCCCCATGGTATTTTCCATATCATGAATCTAACTGTGTACCAACTGTACAGTAGTTATTAATTGTACAGATGCAGCTGCTTCCAAATTATTCTTCATTGACAACTGCAACATGCTGCAAAATTGTTTACCTAAACCTTCTGCTCAAATCTGTACTGCTTGCCATGTCACATCCCTTTGGTTAGAAACCACTGGCTCATGTCTTTGTCTCCTAAAGCTATACTACAGAGATTATTAGAGAAACCATACTGGAATGCTATGCATGTCTACTTAAAAATAAACCCTACTGAATTCAGTGGAATGAACGCTGCAGTCCTATGATTGAAAGCAAGCCCTGTTGAAAGCAGTGGAACTTACTTTTGAGCAAACACATCTAGGATTATGTTGTAGCCATCTCAGGTAGGTGCAGATAGGGTTGTGATGTGAGCCAGTTACTTCATTAATTATCCAAACAATAAACTATTCCTCTCAATGGTTGGAAGAAAGTGACTGTCACTAGACAGCTGAAAAACAGAACAGGAACTGGAGAGGGGCACCTCTGGCCCTTTTTCCTGATTCTCTTGTCAACTCCATCTGTTTTAATTCCCCTAGGCTTCTCTTACTCAGCTATGATTCACTCCAGCTGCTGTGGTTTTGTTTGCTTACCATTCTGAGGCAAATGTTGCGCACGATATGTGCTCTGGAGTGCACATCGGCCAACATTGTCATGTTTCAGGAGCGACTAGGGTCAAGATTTAAAGGTGTCTCAATTATGGAACAAGCCCCTGCCAGAAACTGTTTTCCAATTTGCATTAAGTGAAGCTCAATTGAATTAATGTGCAGCCTCTCAAGCATATAAAGAAATTAGAAGAAAAAAAGAATTCTTTTTTTTAATAAACCACACTCAAATAGTCAACAACAACAAAAAATGCATTCATCATATATGGCAGTGTGTGTGTGTGTGTGGGGGGGGGATGAAGTTCCACCATGAAAATAGTATACTCAGACAGTGAGTAAGACCTAAGAAACAAGAGAAAGCAATGCTGCCTTGTTCCTGCAGGACACTGGGAGGTAACTAACAGGGTGGGGAGTTCCTGATGAAGGGGAGATGAATTTACCTTTCTCCAGCCAGTCCCCAATCCCATGCATCAGGACTTAGTTAGTTGCTTCAGAAAGAAGCCCACTTTGCCCCCTGACATACCCCAAACAGTCTGAGATGGCCTGATTTGGCCAAGCCTTCATCCGAACATGATCAGAGGCTGAACAACCCTGGTCCAAAACATCAGAAGGACCCTGGTCCAAAACTCCAAAGGACATCAGCACTGGCAGTCTGGGGAACTAATGCCTGGCTTCAGCAGCAACCATGTCTTCCAAGGAATGCCAAAGCTTCAGAAGCAGACTGGCATCTAGAACATCTGGAGGTAGTGAAGGGACTGTATATATCTTGCACATACAGAAGCAACTCCTTTTTGTTAAATATAAACCACCTTGAGAACTTGGCTTAATAGGTGGAAGAGACAGAAAGACATGATGCTGTTGTTACTATTTCAGTGAGGCTGTGAATCCATTGTGAGTTTGAGTGTGAACTAGCAAAGTTGCTGATTCCTATCTCTCAGATTAAAAAAAACCCACACAGAGTTGTATGAGACCCCCAGAGTCACCCAGCCCAACCCCATGCCGTGCAGGAATGCACAGTCAAAGCACTCCTAACAGATAATTCATAACACAAGTCTTAAAGGAGATGCACTGAAAGCCAATATGCTTCCATTCTGAATTCAAGGTGCTGGGGATGACATTTAAAGTCCTAATTGGCTCAGAACATCAATAACTGAAGGAAAACTTGTCTGAGGTCTGCAGGAGGGCCTTCCTCTGTGTAAATAAACTGGTATAAAGCTGATATAAGTTAGTCATAGAGATGGAACCATTTTCAAAAATATTTGAAAAAAGATTTAAAATCCAGGTTTCTTGAGTGCTGGGGAACTCTACCATGAAGGATCCTGAACTGATGAGAGTCTTCACAGGCTGGGACTGTGCAACATTCACTCATGGTTTTGTGCAGAAAACAACATTGTCTGTATAGACATGGTATTGCTTACACAGAAAGCAATATCTTTCTGTGCACAATTCTGTGAATTTTGTACAGAATAAGTCCTTCCACTACAGCATATTCTGCACAGGACACAGCATTTTCTATGCAGAAAATAATATTCTGCTATGCAGAAAATAATATTCTGCACTCATTCTTCACAAAATTTATGTGTCGTATTTCTGAGTGTGCAGAAAACAGCATTTCCTGTGGAGAAAAAGGAGATGCTGTTTTCTGCACAAAACACTACATGCAAATTTGGTGTGGAATAAGTTCCGAATTGTTCCAAATGTTCAAATGCTTTTTTACATAATTGTGCAGTTTTTGAAGATTTTCTTTGACTTGGAAGAAAATTGCTAAAAATTTCCCACTCCTCACCATTGGCTAGGCTGGCAAGGGCTGCTGGGTACTGCAGTCCAACCACATCTGGAGCTGGAACTTACCTATCCCTGCTCTGAGTACTTTCAGCTGAATGCCCATAAAAGCCACACTGTGCTCAGAGAATGTGCCCTGTTTTATCAGGGCCCCAGTTATGTAGAAGAGGAGCCTACAGCCATTGATCTTGGATGTGTGCTTTCCAGTTCTCCCCCACTTGCAATTCCACATGGATTCTATGGAAAGTCTAAGCAGGGCTTTGGTTGCCTTATCCTAGAAGCAGCTTTTTGTTTTGATTCCCCACTCCATTTTCTTTCCCCCCTCCATCTCAAAGTAGAAACCACTTCTCCATTGATCAGTTGTGCTGGAGCATGATGACTGAGCATTTATCTTCTGCCTATGCGCCTCCAATGTTCTCAGAGAAAGGCAAGGAGAAGGAAGAGAGAGATGTAATTTATATCAGGCTGTTGATTCCTTCTCCATCTCGCCCCAAGTCTGCCAAAATTGTCCTAACGCACCAGATTCTGCATGAAACACAGGGCTGACTGCATTCTGGCAGGAGCTGACAAAACAGATTTGGCTTGCTGAGGTGACTACGGATTGATCTTCCCGAGAGACCCCCTGCAGCATGCTTCAATAAATGAAGGAAGGTGTTAACCTGGTATTTGCTGGATGGGGAGCTGGATAGATATATAGTGTGACTCTTCAAACAGTCATGCATCCAATATATCTTACCATTATATGCTTCCCAATCTCTGCTGCTGCAGTGGCTTCTCAGTTTTTCCCCTCTCTGTATTCCTCTCCTTTTTGCCTGTTTTCCCTTCCTTTTCTTCTCTCCATCACACAGCTCTTCCTGACTGGAAGCTAGTTCCCACTTTCTCTCTTATCTATACTTTGGGGTGGTTTGGAGGGCAGATGAATGGGATTTGGGGGAATAAGAGTTTAATGATTGTTAAAAAGAAGTAGCAATGGGGGGGGGGCAGAAAGCATTGGCTGCTATTATGGGATCATTAGCCTGGTGAATATGATTGGTCAGTGCCCCTCCCTGCCACCACTACTCCTGGCACTGATGCCCACCTAAGTATGATAGCATAGCTTGGCACTGAACAGGATCTTGGCCCAAACACCCACTGGCTGCCCCAGGGTAACATAAATATCAGTAGGTGAAGCAGTGTTGCACCAGCACTATGTAACCCCCATGCAAAATGGCAAGGTTGCACAAGACATGTCAGAATGACTGGGAGCCATTGTACCATATGCTAGGTGCAACCCCATATGCACCTGAAATGCACAATGTGCAGTGTACAGTGTTGCTGACATTCAATGAAATACCTCTCTTGTGCTACCTGAAATAATTTGCCCTGTATGAATAGCATGATTTATGCATCAGCTTCTCACTCAGAGAATGCCAGCCACTGTCTTCGCTAAGCACACGTGGAGCACAGGTTATGTGATGGGTTTTATGACCTCCACCTTACCTTTGACTTAACGTTATCCTTAATCCCTCCCCCAACTTCCTCTGCTATTGCATTTTGCCTTGGGCCATTCTTCTTCTAAATGATATTTTTGCCATTTGCAGCTGCAAAGGAAGAATGGCAAAGGGAACAAAATGTGTGATCACATATTAGAAATTCTTTGAGGTTTTGTAGAAAGGGCTCTTTAGGGAAGCACATGGTGCTGATTAAAGCATTTTATATAAATTGTTAACCACCACCCCCTCCAAAAAAGCTGACCTCATCCATCAGGCATGCTGAATGCAATGCTCTGCATGTGCAGTTCCATGCCCTCCACCCCAGTGCCCTATGAGACACTGCTACAGGGAAGGAGGGGGCAACAAAGAAGCAGTGTGCACTCTCTGCAATTCACCAGACAGAGAAAATCAAGCAAGATGTCTCTTTCTTCCTCTGGCTGGGGAGAGCTGAACCTGGGATGAAATGCAATCTCCTCAACTTCGTTGCCCTTCCCTTCCCTCAGCCATTAAATGACTATAAGAGATTAACAGATACCTTTGAGGGATGTTTCGGGTGGTGCACAAATAGCCCCTTAGTAAGATTGCTACAGAGATGGCTTGTCATTTTTTTCCTCTGTGGGTGAGAAAGTGTAACTTGTCCAAGGTCATCCAGTGGGTTTCCATGGCTGAGCAGAGATTTGAACCTGGTCTCCCAGTGTCTTGTTCCATCACTCAAACAACTACACCAGGCTGGCACTATCCTGCCCACTTATGCAAGTGGTTCCACCTGTCCTGAACGGGGTCACGCTCCCTGTGAAGGACTCCGTGCGCAGTCTGGGGGTGCTTCTTGACTCGTCGCTTCACCTGACTGCTCAGGTGAATGCGACGGTCAAGAGCACCTGTCATCAGCTTCGGCTTATTCGCCAGCTGCGCCCATACCTGGCCCAGAGGGACCTAGAAACCGTTGTACATGCTCTGGTAACTTCGAGACTGGATTTCTGCAATGCACTCTACATGGGGCAACCCTTATACCAAACCCGGAAGCTTCAAATGGTGCAGAACATGGCAGCCAGGCTGGTCACTGGCGTTTCCAGGGCCAGCCATATAACACCTGTGCTGAAAGATCTCCATTGGCTGCCCATCCGCTTCCGGGCTCAATATAAGGTGTTGGTAATTACCTATAAAGCCCTAAATGGCTTGGGCCCAGGATTCCTGAAGGACCGTCTCTCCCCGTACATTCCGCCTCGCACCCTCAGAATGTCTGGGCAGCAATTACTGAAGGTGCCTGGGGCTAGGTTAGCCTCCACCACTCGGAGGACATTTTCCACGGCTGCCCCAGCCCTTTGGAATACGCTGCCCACCGAGCTCCGCTCGACTACCACCCTGGCCCAATTCAGGAAGGACTTAAAAACCTTCCTGTTCCAACAGGCATTCCCCGATTAAAAATCCTGTGGGCCTCCCTCCTCTTCCGTGGCCAAGAGGTTGGGCTAAGGGTTTTTTTTTTATCCTGTTGACTTTGTCTTGTTTTTATTGTTAGTATGGTTTGCCTGTAGAAGTGTTTTTATATTGTTATGGCACCATTGTTTTTAATCTCTGTTGTAAGCCGCCCTGATCCTGGGAAGGGCGGGATATAAATAAAATTTTTATTTATTATTTATTTATGCGGATCCCACTGTATGAGAATGGTGCTGTGCTTACATACAGGCTGATTGAACTATAATTTACAACCCCAGTTTTGAGGGGGCCCTAAACATTTTTTTAAAATACAAAAATGTTTTGGTACTCCTATAGGACCCCTTGAGCGTAACATAATTTAGAGCCTTAGGCTGTCTTAATTTAGCCCTTCATGGGGGGTGGGTAAAAATAAGGATTCACAGAAAATTGGTAATGCCTTTCTTAGCCTTCTGTAATGTTAAGAAGGAATCTCTTTGCTGCCCAAAATGGCTAATGTACACAGAGGTGAAACAGGGACTCTGACAGAACTAACCATTTCTACAGTACAGGAAAACAACTTGTGGTTCTTCAGATGTTTTTGACCGATGTTTCCCATCAGATCTAATCATTAAACCTAGGTCATGGGAATGGCAATCCGATATCTTGAAGACCACAAATATTTACTCCTCTTCTACAGACTAGGGTTGCCATCAGCTGGTGTGGTGTCACCTCCCGCCCCCACTGGCCTACTCCCACCAGACAGTATCCTTAGTGGTGTTTTTTATACTAATTTTACTTGTAAATCATAATTTCTGTATATTGCTGAATGTGATGGCAGTAGTTGTGAGATAAACAACTAGCAATCCTACAATTACATGTTGTTGGCGTGGTACTGACCACCCAAAAGGGGCGGTCTGCCATCACCTACTTTCGTGCCGGAAGGAAGCTGCAGCAGACAAACCACGTGGCTTCCCGCTGGCTGGAAAATAACCTGCAAAAAGCGGGTTCTTTCTATGCCGCAACTGTGGCGTAACCAGTGCGCCACTGGCGCCCTGGTTATGCAAGTGCAACACGGCGCTGTGGGAATGCTGTGCAGTGCTTACGCAACAATGGGATGCCCATGTAAACAGGGCAACACCATTGTTACACCCTCATCATGTGCAAGGGTTGCGGGGCATGTGTGCACTCTGCCCCCTGGCAACCCTAGCATGTGACGAGGGCATCACGTAAAGCCGGTATGTACAGGGCCTAAATTACATTATCACAAGCACAGCCTAAATGTTTTACGTAGTTTCATGTGATTAAAGTGAAAATTTGGTAAGATGTGATGTTTTTGAAGAAAATTTAAAAAGAGAAAGTCTCCTTTCTCCAACCACTGAGCCTCACACCACTCACACCTTCTCTTCTGCTGAGCTCCAGGGTTTTAAAGGGAAGTGGGTGAAGCCCAGAGTCCATTTCTGCCATAAGGTAGATATTTGGGGGCAACTGGTGTCACTCCCCAGGGTGTCACCCAGTGCAGGCCATGCTCCCCACATCCTCCTAGTAATGCCCTTCTTTACAGGGTCAAAAGTTCCTCACTATGTAGAAAAGGAAGGGGTGAAGATGTTGGACTCCACTAAGTATGCTAGCTAGGGCTGATGGGATTTGCAGTCCAACAATTTCTGTAGGGCTTCACTTTGCCCAACCTTGACATAGTAGCACTTAGTAGAGCCTCCAAATTGCATTGGGTCAGATTTAAAACATTCACCTTCTATTATTATTGATATACACAAGCTTCTACTTAACTGTCGTCCATAGACAGTAATGGGCATTTTGAGTGCTCAGCTTTGGCTGTAGCGTGATCTGTATTCCTAACTGTTTCACATTTTACGGTGAGTGTTCTGGGGGGTCACTATTAGCTAACTTCAGAATGGAAAAAGGCATGCATGATATGGCTACTAATGCCTGTTTTAATGTGACTAACACTGTAATTAAAGCAGCTTGAACATTAGGACAACATTCTGTGGTAGCACCTCTCTAATTATGGCTAACAGCAACAGTTCAAGTCTGAAGAGAATTCATAAATCTTAGTTCCACGAAAAAGGCAGCGGGCAAATTTAGCTTATCAACAGAAAGTCACCTCTAGCTTTCTCCTTTTCAGTTACAAGCCCACACTTTTTTCCAGTGCACATGGCACACCGCATATGCCCCGTAATACATGTATGGCTAGGGGAAAAGAAATGTTCTCATAGCCTTCCTGTTGTATTAGATTAGCTGGGATGGCTTAGGGATGACATGGTCAAGTATCTCAAATATTTATCCATTATTCGGTGTGGCAGCTGGTGGCTTCCATGTCGGGGGGGGGGGGCAGTGGATTTGCTCTGTGTTTTAATCTAATAGGTTCAGCACCTTGGATATCTCCTTTAGAGTCAGACTAAAATCCAGAATGACCACCCCACTATTAGGGAAGCCGCTATCCACTCATATGACTTATTGCTAATCTGTCGCAGATAGAGTGGGCTACAGAATGATAAGCAGTGAATTGAAAACAATGAAATAAAAACTTGTATACATGACCTGGACATTCCCTTGCATTTTAATTGAGTCTATCTAAAAAGCAAAGTACAGTTTTCTGCATTGTCTCTTGACTATTCCACACAGTAAATTACTTTGTAAATTAAGATAAAGAATCAGTTGTAGAATATAAATTTAAAAAGTGGCCTGATAAAGTCCAGTGTTCAGTCATTTTTCAAACTTAATGTTTATTGTTGTTCTGTCCCTTCAAGTCATTTCTGACTCATGGTGACCCTATCATGGCTTTTTCTTGGCAAGTTTCTTCAGAAGCTGTTGGCCATTGCCTTCCTCTGAGGCTGAGAAAGTGTGACCCGCTGAAGGTCACCCCATGGGTTTAACATGGCTGAGACAGGATTTGAACCCTGGTCTCCAGAGTCATAATACAATGCTCAGACCACTAGGCCTAGACCACACTGCCTCATGAACTTAATGTAGTGGGTGTGATATGAATAACAAGGAAGCAAAAGGAAGATGCATTGGGTGTCTGAGGAAACTGACCTGTTTAGGACCTTGAATAACAGACATTGTCATAGAGGCAGGGCTGGGGCAGAAGGATGTGTGTCATGAGCTTAAAGGCCTTCTTGAACTGCACAATGCAAAAGGGGGTTATTCTTCAAAAACCTGCTCCACCTCACCACCATGGCAGGCTAATTTTCTATATGACTACAGCAGCTAGATTGTTATATGCAGCGAAATGGAAAGAAAAAACACACACCAATGTCTGATATAAAAGAGTGGCTATGGAAAGTATATGATTTAATGGAAACCAATAAGATAACACAGATATTACAAAAAAGGTCTCTTGATAATTTTAAGAGAGATTGGAACCCTCTGATTATTTAACCCTTGGCTATTTAAAAATTGAATGGGGTCAAAATTGGGTTATAGGTCTGGAATGAACTAAAATAAATTGATTAAGATAAAATAAAAGGAGGGTAATCACTAAATTACTCTTTTCTGGAAGACTAGATCTTCTTTGGGCAGTTAAAATTATGTGGTAAACTGTTTAAGCATTTCCTTTTTTCAGGGGGAAAACCCTACGTTATTAAATATCAGAAGAAATTGTAAAAGTTAGGAAGATTTGTAGTTTGTTGTAATGTTGTGTTTATAGTTCTGTATGTCTTATTTGTAAGAGTTCACGTTTTGTGTTACTGTCATGTTTTAATGTATGTTTTATATTCATTAAAATGTATTAAAAAAAACCAAAAACCTCCTCCACCTCAATACTTATATAGCAATTCAAACACATTGCTTGGTTCCTGTGCTGACACCCAACCCTGCATCTAAGTAAGGGAGCTGGAAATGTCAAGCTGGAAGGAAATGGAAGAAATGCCTGTTTTCCTTGACTCTGCTAAAATAAACACAAACAACAACTCACACCATCACCAAATCTACAAGCCCAAACAAACCTATGAATCGTCTTGAATGCATTGGCAGGTCCTTACTTGTATGCCTATTCCAAGTGCAAAAAAGATATATTTTTTCAAAGGTCATGGGGTGAAGCTCTGAGGTCCTGGAAAAGCAATGTACTTCTAAACCCCCAGCCTTTATCAGAACATCCACCGTTCTCTACAGCATTAAGGATGCAATTTTTCACTAAGTTTATTTTTGAAGGAAGCAACAAATAGTATCAGCAATTTTCTTCCTGCTGAGAAATATTATTTCCTGTGCAGTGTATACCTTTTCCCAAGCAGAGAATTCTGTATTCCATGGAAAACAACCACGTGCAAATTTTGCACAGAATAACTCCTGAACTATAAAGATTTTCTTCAGTTCAAAACTCTTCTTATCAGGGCTTCTCAACACAGAGACAGAGACACAGAGAGAGCTAACATGTTTTTCAACTGTTTTCAAAATAATTTCCAGTCTAGTCATCCCCAGGAGGGCTACTATTGCCCAGAGTTCCTTCTCCGATTGAGCCCCACTTTCATTCTCCCTACACAGTTTGGTCTGATTGTAGCAAAAGAATTATTTGTGAAGCACTTTTAACATTATTTACATGCTTTCAGAGTATCTTAGATCTCTGGCAACTTTTGTAATGAGCACATTGAGACCGATGGCAGGTCTCCATCGGGACTCTTTCAGGGCAGAGTTGCCATGAAAATACAAAAGCAGAAGCAGAACCAAACAAATGAAGCCTAACCCAACCCAACACTGATTGAACTCAGTATTAAAGTTCACATTGGGGCTCAATCGGAGAAGGAACTTGGGGCAATAGTAGCCTTCCTGGGGATGACTAGACTTTGCTGTGGTAAGTATGTCAGTATTACACAGTCAGACAATAGAAGAACAAGTAGACAAATGTACTCTATCAACAGCATTGTCAGGTTTTTGAAAAAGCAATAAGGGATAGTCAAAATTCATGGCATGCAGGATTAACAATCAGGAAGTAGCTATTCACAACTTTGTGCTTGACCTAAATGCCAAATGAAAGTATTGGTTTCACTTAATTTATCAGTGCGTTTATCTGGATAAATTAATATATCATCTACATTCACGAATCACATGATGCACACTTATCTTCTTTATGAAGGACCCACACCCTGAAATATGGGATTTATTTATTTATTTATTTGGGCATCATGTTCAGTCAATGGAAAAGGAAAGCATCAAATAGGGGACATCCCTTATAACAAGGGACACCTGTCAGTCTGATAAGCTTTCCAACCCTTAAATAAGGAACAGCTCTTATAATAAGGGGCAGCTGGCAACCAGAGCCACTAAGTTTCATAACAATATCTGTTGCATGGTTCCATTGCATTGGCTGTGTGTGTGTGTGTGTGTGTGTGTGTGTGTGTGTGTGCTTAGCTGTCAGGATGTCTCTATGTTGCAATACTTTGTGAAATAAATACGAGGACAAGAAACTTGCTTAAAAAAACAAAACCAGAAGCTTTAGATTCTGTTCTTCATCAGCAAAATGGACGCCTATGAAGTTGTAGTGCTCTCACTATCTTAGCTCTACTAATGAACAAGAGAAAGAGGTGGAACAATCTGAATTTGCAGCAGTTAAATTGTATTTTGAATTTTGCATGTGGTGCTCTTTGGGGCTGATCACACAATATATCTTCCTCCTTTTCCTCTTCCTCTTCCTCTTCCTTGCTTTGATAGAATTACGTTTTATGCAGATACACCAGCAGGAAATTGAGGAAAGAATGAGGCCTATCACATTGTACATTTATACCTGTAGAGCAGTTGTAAATATTAATGATTCTGAGGGCAACGGCAATTCTTAAGGGAGTGTTTATTGTAATGGTAATTCCGGCTGGTGAATGTATAGAGGAAAAAGAGAGGAGAACAAGGAAATGAGTTTGAAAGAAAACAAGTAAAAGAAATCAAGGGCAAAAGGGGCTTTAAAATTAGAGCCAAGAGAAGCATATAAATCGGAACAGATAGCCAAGGGGGGGGGGGGGACATCTCCTCAAGATGACACTTAACAGAAAGATATTTAGGGAATACAAAAGGAGATTACTTTGATCTCCGCTTTATACTGTCTCTGATCTTGCATAGAATAGTTGGAGAGTGAAGAACCAACCAATCCGAAATTAGACATTTAGTAGGTGTTAAAACAATCCAAAAATAGATGAGGTTGTTTCACCTTCAGAGGAGGCCAGACAGTTAAATCTATTATTAGGGGAGAAATGGTTATGGGTTTGCTTGTAAATGGTAAATGCTTGGTAAACACCACAAACGCTTATGCTCATGAATCAGAGAAACTGCTAGTTATTTCAACCGGCTACATATGTTTGTTTGCTTATTTATTTATTTATTTGTTGTTGTTATGTGCCGTAAAGTTAGCTTTGACTTACTTATTTAATGCATATCAATTACACGGTGTCCTCTGTGCTCTGAGAGGGTTCCAGCAATTTCCCCAGCCACATCCATTTCTATTCCCAAGGAGCACACAGTGCAAGGAATTAGTAGACTTGAGGGACAAAAGAGGCCAGCTAAATTAAGAATGATGCTTTACGGGCATAAAATTAATAGTGATAAAGGAGCCTAGGTCTGCCCACTCCCCCTTGCTGATTAAAACCAAAAACAAAGGCAGAGAAGGAACAAAGATTTATCTATTTTAAACAGTGCTCCAGAGCATAGATGATGCCCAAGATGGTCCTGTTTGCAAGATAGTCATGCCAGCGGCAGTGATGATGGTGGAGGCAGCAGAGAAAAAGGGGCTGCGGGCACTCAAATGCCGGGGCAGATGGCAGCTGCAACCATTCCTTTCGGGAGATAAAGTTGCCTTGCTGGGTCTCAAGCTGTTTTATATGCCAGCAGGGCATGTTTTCCCCTGCCAGGCAAGGATTTTGCTCTGCTGCTACCATTGTGAGTCTCCTGTCAAAAAGTGATTTACACCAATATAAATTATCCTTTTGCTGGTATTAAGTCCAACAGGATTCCAGATAATGAGTGGGAAACATTGCTGGTAAGATCCATAGATATCAGGGCCACCCTCTTCTTCTCCCGCTCTCAAGGTGAGAGAGAGGAATCTCAGGGCAAGAGAAATGTGATGAAAAATGTGTGTATATGTGCATGTGTGTTGTTCATTATTTAGACTTCATGGATGGTAACCCAAATCAGCTACTAAGGCCCTGTACTGACAGGCCTGAAAAGCTGGCCTGGGGGCAGACTCAGGGTGTCGCATCCAAATGACACTTGCCCCAACTCCGCCCCCAGGGTGCCATGACACCGCACCACTCCACATGGTGCTGCTCCGGTGCTGCTCTGGTGCTGCATCCATACAATGCAGTGCCAAAGGAGCACCACCAAGCCCTGCCGTCGTGGCTATGGCACCCTTTCGAGGGTGCCACTTTTTGAGGCTCCTTTTTGTGCCCTCAAAAGGACGGATTGGGGCCACGATATGTGGTTGGCGCAGCCTCAATCTGGCGCAAAAATGGGCGGCTGAAGGCCAACCCTTAGGGCTGGTTTGTAGAGCCCTTTAGTTAAGTATACTAAGTAAATGCAACTTAATTAAGTAACTTCCCATGGCCTGACCTCACCAGACCGGATGGAAATATCATTCATTTGTACTCTACTTTCTAGCAAATGGATCTCCTTCTCCTCATGCAGCTGCTGCCTGGTAAAGTAGATGGGAGGAATTACAATCATAAGTTAGCTAGATTTACTCATCTGTAACTGTTTTGTATTCATGAATGTTATTTAGTCATGATGGCAACACTATTGCCCTTCCCCCCAGCTTACTTTCACTGCATGTGGAGAAGGTGATTCGTTCTGGCAGTGACTGAAGCATGGGTGAATGATGTTTCCATTGAATTTAGAGGGAGCAGGGGCAGGCCAGAGGTTAGTTAAATATACCGAACCAAGTAGTTTATATGATTTCGGCTGTTGGTTGTTTTTCAAATTTTTATTTGAATAGTATATTCAATGTTTGTGTTTGTTAGTACTGTGCAGAGGGAGGCACAGTAAACACCCTTTTGAAAATCTTTTACCATGGGAAATCTATGATGAGCCTACTTATATATAAAACAAGCGGCAGTGCCAGGATAAAATCAATGAGATACCAGGGCAGAGCAAAGGACAATTATGAGTAGTGCTGGGGTTAGCAAAGCTACTGGACCCAAGCCGAAAAGATGTTCAATTGCTGATGTTCTCAGAGGTAAAAGAAAAGTCTGAAGCTGCACAACAAATATCATAGGAACTTGAAATGTGAGATGCATGCATTAAGTGAAGCTAGACATAGTGGATCAAGAAATGGAATGTATAAACATTGCAATACTTGGGATGAGTGAGCTAAAATGGACAGGAGTGGGACATTTTGAGTCAGGTAAATTGCACACTGTTTTACTCATCTAAGGAGAAATGGGGTGGAATTAATAGTGAGGAGAGATGTAGCAAAAGCTGTCAAAGGATATACAGTATGCAAAGCCTGACCACGCTTTTCCATGCTAGGCTCAGTCATTAATCAGAATGGAGACTGCAGTCAAGAAATTAGAAGATTTTTAAATATGTAATTGGATTTAAAGAACTAGACTGCAGGTGTATTTCTTCACAAGGTCTTTTCTTTTTTTAAATGCATAAGGACAGAGGGCTTCCATCATAAATAAATTTGCTTCTTATGTATGCTTTGCATAGGAATGTGATCTTGAGCTTCTTCTGCCTTGAGACCCAGATGAGAAGTGACCCAAGAAGGATAGCGAATAGTCTTTCTTCAGTCTCGGGATTCTGCAAATTTCCATATTGTTGCATTTCTCCTAAATCCAATCCCAGTCCTCTTTCTATCCTTTGTTTGGATCAAGTTGCATGACTTTGTTCTTTTTCTTGGAAGTGAATGCGTGCAATTCTTACATGTTTAAAAACAATTTGTTTTTACCCATTTTAAAAATATATATTTATGTGTTTTTGTACAGACTTATCCCATTGACTTATATGTATTCATGCTCAATTTTCAACTGAATGAATTATTTGGATTCTCATCCTTAAAATATATGCATGATTTTGAGTGTACTTTATTTATTTGAAAGGCACTGCATGTATATTTTTGAGGCAAGGTACATTTAATCATGCATCAATTCTCAGGTAGTATAACAGAATTTCCATAGAAAATCTCCAGTCTAGACAAATAATGAATGCCCATTACTAATCTAGCCTGGCAATGTTTTGTCTTTCAAAGGTCTCCCTGAATTTGGCACATGGAAAGCAAGTGAGGTTTATTTATGAACATGGAAGCCTGGTTTCTGATGATACTAAGTGCCTAGAAAATGCAAGTCTGGTGCCTGAGAACAGAGCAAGTCTGAGCAATACATGGCTGAGGTCTAAAAGAACTTATCACCAGGCATTGGGCAGCATTCCTTTTACTAACTTGCAACATTGGTCACCTATCTGACTACCATCTGTTCTGACTTGTACATTTCCAGTAGGGCCAATTCCTGTTTTGCTTTCAGATATCCTTTTCATTGAAGATGACAGGACTTGCATTTTCTGCATGGAAAGCATGTACTCTACCACTGCTTTACAGCTCTCCTGCACAACTGCCTAAAGCACTGAAACCTTCTTTGTAGTGAGTTAGTTCTCCAGAGTCTTGAGCAAGAGCTCTAATCCCACCATCTATTACCTGAAGTCTATTTAAATGGAGATATCAGAGACTGAATCAGGTCTGTGCAAAGTGTCTCTGAGCTGTGGATTGGTCTGTGGCATGCCTTCTACTGCAACAGAGAGACATTTATTGCTGAGCAAATAGTGTATTTATTGACCTATTTTTCATTTTATTTATGACCTATATATAAACATTGTGTGTGTGTGTGTGTGTATTTGTTGTTGTGTGCCATCAAGTCCTCTCCATTGACGCCCCCTTGTCGTGGGGGAGAGGCTTGCGTACCCGAATGAAGCTGTGAGCTATGCTGGCAGTGGTATAATAGCCACCGGCAGGGCCCCCCATGCCATCAAGTTGTTTAAAACCTATAGTGACCCTAAAGCATTTCTGGGGCTGAGAGTGTGTGACTCTCCTGAGGTCACCTAGTGGATTTCCATGGGGAAATCAAACTCCCCATCAAACTCGGGGAATTGAACTCTCATTTCCAGCATTGTAGTCCAGTGCTCAAACCTAGCCAATTGGACAACTGCATGAAGAAGGCCCCAGTTAACAAAATAATGGAGAATAATGTGATGGTCAGCAAGCAAACATGAACAAATAGGTGGTGTAACCTGTTACACATGCAAAGCAATGGGGAGCAGCATGCAGTCTGATAAATAAATACTGTTGATGCACTTGAAATGAAAAGAGGACTAGGCAATTGGGGTGGGGGGGAGCAGAGCATCGCCTAACTTGATGTTAAACATAATGGGGCTGGGGATGCAACCTATTTAAAAGTGAATTAAATATGGAATAGGATTTCACAATGGAAAATGGTTCTGTTCCATTTGACAAAAAACGGTTGTGATCCATAGAGCAGCATTACCATTTTTACAGGTGTAATTTATCTGGAGGATTTCACATATGCATACAAATGGTTGCCACCTTCCCCTGGCCCCACCATCTATTCATAAAATGCCCACTTTTCTTCCATTTTAATACATTTATTTATTTATTTATTTAGGTATTTATATCCCGCCCTTCAGCCCTAATGGCTCTCAGGGCAGCTATACATACATACTTCTTTTACTTAAGAATGAACATAAAGCAGATGTTCTGTCTTGGACTAGCTTTGTAGCCATAGCTTTGTTCCTCTCTGCCTGTTCACCATTTAGATACTTATTTACCCCAGCCTATCAATTGTCTTGCCCGATGGATTAATGCTCCACTTAGAAATAATGGGCAATATTATCATCTTCACTGCAAGGCCATAAATAAGATTATGGTTTTAAGTGTGAAGAACACTTAAAAACACTTTGCACCATATCCAACTGAAGGGATGCACTTATAGCTGCAGTTATGTTCACTTTCAAAGAGAGGGTTGTGTCAGGCTAGAATCTTGTTGGTGGCTTCTAGAGCAAGGTCATAGCCTGGATATAGCTCCAGAAGAGAATTCACCTGGCCTAACTTTTGGGCAAACACTTCTTCTTTCTAGGGCATTGTGACACCTATCAACCAATTAATTATTGTGCAACAGAAGTGCACAATGGCACTATGAAAGGCGCACAATCAGTTGTGCAATGGTGTCTTCCAGTATATGGGTGGTTGCAGTACATCTGACTTTAACAGGTGAATTGCTGGTCCTGAAGGCATCCAGAAACAGCAATTCATCCCATTTTTGACTAGAAGAATGGTGGTCCAGACCATCTGGAGATACCAACAGGGTTGCAAAAACAACTTAGGGCTTCACTTTGCCCACCCTGGTTTTAGATTGTATGGTTTTCCATTCTCATTGGTTGTTGCTCCTCAGACCCCATCCTACTCTGCTTGCCTTCTTCTGCACTAGATTGAACCAGCTTCACCAGCTTGTAAGTATCCCTGTCCCTCATCACCAGTTAGCAGGTTTCAAGTCCTGATTTCCTCTACCCTAGCCTTTTCTCATCGGTTCTTTTCCCTCTAAAGTTTAGACACAACCCTCTCCTTGAAAGTGAACATAACAGCAGCTATAGGTACCTCCCTTCATTTGGACATGGTGCAAAGTGTTTAGAGTCTAAACTGTCTCTTTCTACCCCTCTTCTCTTCTTCAGGAGATCCTCTCCTTTCCTCCTAATGCTGTTTCTCGCCTGCATCCCTAGAAGAAGGTTTTGAGGTGCTGTGTGCCTGAAATTGCTAACCAAGCTCATATCCACAGAACAGTCTATCTTCTTATGGCAGCAGATGCCTCATGGTAAACCTTTCAAATCCTGTGAGAGCGGGGCAATCTGTTTCTGGAGAACATGTGCTGCTTAAGCAAAACTTGCATGGTTCTGAGTGCATCATACAGCTTGAATTTCATGAAAACTTTCCACAATTGTTTTGTGAGCTGATGGCCTGTTCTCTCACTCCAAAACAACAGATACAGGTTTTGCATCATAGATTGCACCCATTGGCTGCTGCGGAAAGGATCAAAATGTTTGAACAGGAGAGCCTTTAGAAGATTTTGATAGTTCCCTTGTGGATCAGAACAGTTTAAGGACATGATTTAGTTTCCCAACCCATCTCATTGCTTCTTCCAGTTATAGAAAAGTGGGGTTCAAAAGCCACAGTGACACACAACTGCACTGGCCTGGTTTTATCTCTACTTTATTCTTCCCTTGCATTAACATGGGGGCATCTCCACAGAAACAGCTAAGGAACTCTGGGTTGGTTTCTTGCTTTTGTAACAGCTGTTAAGATCTTTTTATTTGATTTCATTTTTGTTGAAGAAACAAGCTGGAAATTCACATTTTTGAGACTGACATTCTCCTGAAATTTACTTCAAAATATTCATCTTAAATGTCAAATTCCAGTAAATTGCAGCTTGAATTAAGCTGAATTCTTTTAGCAACTGCCTTGTGCTGGTTCTCATGCATCTCCGCAGATGGAGATTTCATAGCCACATAGGTCTCTATCTAAAAATGCTTAGAAAAGCAGAATTTAACTGAATGTTTAAGAATTTAAAAAGGTAAACAAAATTGTGACTATTTATTGTCCTTATATAAAAGGTTTATCGCTTTCCTTTCTATGCATATGAATTACTGTGTGGGGCTGAGTAATTCTGAAAGGATAAGTTTCTCTTTTACTAGATTTCTCTTCTGAAACTAAGGCCAGTAAATTTGGCCATAATTTTAAAAAGGTATGATTTTATTGTGGTGTTTTATTTTTTAATGTGAACATAAAACAAATCAAAAACGAACCTCAGCCTGTAGGTTGTTGTTGTTGTTATTATTATTATTATTAGCCAGAATCTTGTATAGCAGTTATGAATGAGTAACTCAGAGTTAGCTACAATGTTTTTGCATCTGTAAATCTGGCTGGTGATGATGATGATGATGATGATGATGATGATGAATATTTATATACTGCCCTTCTGTCATTCAAGCTGAGAAAGTTTCCCAATCTCTATTTACTGGGAAGCAGCCACTGTGATCAATGGAGATCTGTTCCCCCAGCGCAAGAGAATTTCAATACAAAGGGGAATTATGACAGGAACCCCACCTTTAGCTGTCACACTGGAAATAATTCATGAGTGGAAATGGGAACATCAGTCAACTGCTTTGGAAGTGACAGGGGAACAGACCCCTGTTGTTGCAGCAGCTGTTTTCCAGTAAGTGTGGATTGAGAGGATCAGGCTGGGAGTCACTGTTAGCTCTAAGACTAGAGGCCCAAACAGACAGACCAAAATAAAGCTGCTTTGGGTCACTTTGGAGGTATGACACACACATCGTAAGAGGCCAGAAGCTGTGCCAAAGCTGCGTTCTAGTTCTTAGGATTGGAGTGTGGCTTTGGCACGGCTTCCAGCCTCTTAGGATGCATGCAGCATTTAAACAGCATGCCTCCAAAGTGACCTGAAGCAGCTTTATTTTGGCCTGTCAATTCAGGCCCTAAGGTAGTTACACATTTGTAACTTCCCAACAGGATAACAGCCATCTTAAGCTTTTTATGATAGAGTTGCCAGGTCAGAATTGTCCTAGGACTGTCCCAGGTTAGGATTATCCAAGGACCTGAAATTTCAGGCTCAAAAAACCTGAGACCTAGGGATGACCCCTTCTGATGGATAAGGCCTTGGTGAGTACTTGAACACAATGCCTTAAGCATCAATCCCATTTGTATGTCTTTCAGATTAAAAATACTAAGTTTAAGAAATGGTATTTCACACACAGAGACACTTTTAAGGGCAATACGCGCAGTCCAAAATTCCTCCCTCTTGCTCTGAGGATTAGAGATGATGTGCTAGATCCTGAGATATGGAAACTTTACTTAATGTCCAGGACTGTATTCAGTATCACCCTTTCCTTAGCAAGTTCAAGAAGGTTTTAGAATAATCTAAAAAGGATCCATGTCTCTTTCCTTGATTTTCTTTTAATTCCTTTCTTGTCCTGTGGATGTATCTATGACATTGTCAATATCTATGCTGCATGAATGAGAGGAAAAATTGGAGCCACAAGCTCCTAAATGGATATAAATGGCTTTTAAATTATCTTTCCGGAAGCACCCCACAAGGCTTTGTGTGGAGATCTCTTCCATTTCATTTAAATGATTTGGACAAAGGGCTAAACTACTGTCTCCAAAGATATGAAAATTGCATCATGATCAGAAAGGTTAATGATACCATGGCAGATGTCAGAGAGATCTGAGAGGATTTTCGAAACCTTGGGCAATATGTAAAACAGTGGCATGAGGGAAGTTGGTGTCAGTAGCTGTAAAGTCACTATCCAGGAGGAAGCAACACAAGCGGCACGCGCAATTTTGGAGTGTCTCTTAAACTGTGGAAAGAATGAAAAGGCAAGGACTGAAAGGCAGGATGAACAGAGACGAAGCAAAGCGTTTGGGGCCAGGTTTTGACACCACTGGAAATATGCCACTGCGTCCTGGAAAGAGCCATGTACAGTGATAGTACTATATAAAGAAACAAAAGGATCGTACCAGAAAGGAATTGCTGGAAAATAGGCTCAGATGCCTCTGATCACAGTAAAGTAATAACATAAAAGAGCAGAAGAAAAATAACTCTGAGCTACAAGTCCCTGTAAATATTCTGCAGGAAGATGAATTGGTCTCAGAGAACTGTTTTTCTGGTAACCCTTCAGATCATAGTGACCTGCTGTAAAAAAAAATTCCAGTCCCACAAACTCTAACCATAAAGTCAGGGTGGACAAATTGTAGCCCTCATGAGCACAGCCATTGGTGGGGAATGCTGGGAGTTGTGGTCCATCAGTGTCTGGAGGGCCACTAAGTATGAGGTTGTAGGAAACCCTTGTGCTTTCACAACCTTCCCTTTCTGAGGGCAAACTAGGTTTACACACATGCATTACCACTACAATCCTTATGGTCCAAAGTAGTATAGTAGTTCCATATGCAGAACTACCACGAGCCATTCACTGACCACCAGAACTACTGTAGAGTTACTACACCTGCCCTCCCACCATTTTGTATTTGGTGAGCAAGGTGAGGGTTGGAGAAGTCATTTCTGACATATGGTGGCTCTAATGTGAACCTATCATGGGGTTTTCTTGGCAAGGTTTATTCAGAGGAAGGTTGCCACTGCCTTCCACTTAGCCTGAGAGCATATGACTTGACTAAGGTCACTCGGTGGGTTTCATGGCTGAGCGGGGAATAAATAATAATAAATAAAATATTTATTTATAGCCCGCCTTTCCTTGGATCAAGGCGGGTTACAGAAAGTGCCATTACAGGATAAAAACACAGCAAATATACAATAAAATAACAAAACACCAATTACAATCAAATACAATCAACAATATAACAATATCCAACTAGCTTAGAATGTACAACAACAGTAACAGTGAGGGGGAAGAGGGGAGACTACCAAGGGAACAATTAGGGGAAGGTTTGTTGGAACAGGAAAGTTTTTAGCTCCTTCCTGAACCAATCAAGGGAGGTGGCCGAGCGGAGCTCACCGGGAAGCGAGTTCCAGAGCTGAGGGGCCGAGATGGAAAAGGCCCTACGCGTTGTTGTGGCATATTTCGAGTCTGGAACTCTCTGCAAATGCTTCCCGGCCGATCTGAGTGTGCAGGGCGAATTATATGGGGAGAGGCGGTTCTCCAAGTACCCTGGGCCCAAGCCATTTAGGGCTTTATAGGTAATAACCAACACCTTGTATTGCGCTCGGAAGCGGATAGGCAGCCAGTGTAGATCTTTTAATACTGGTGTTATATGGGTGGCCCTGGAAGATCCAGTGACCAATCTAGCTGCCATATTTTGAACCAACTGTAGCTTCCGAGTATGGTACAAGAGTATGGTAGAGCGCATTACAGAAATCCAAACAAGAGATTACCAGAGCATGTACCACCGTTTCAAGGTCCCTCCGGCCCAGGAAGGGTCGCAGCTGGCGTATCAACCGAAGCTGATAACAGGTGCTCCGGACTGTCGCATCCACCTGAGATGTAAGGTGGAGCGACGAGTCCAGGAGCACCCCCAGGCTGCGGACAGAGTCCTTCAAGGGGAGCGTGACCCCGTTCAGGACAGGTGGACAAACCTCCAATCCCGGAACTGAACCCTGGTTTCCAGAATTGTAGTTCAACATTAAAACCATTACACTATGAGCTGGATATGACATGATTATATTCTCTGCTGACATTTGTAAGGGCCTTAATGGGTCTCAGCAGATTATGCAGTCATTTCACATATGGCTACAAAGACATAGATGGGTTTTTCTCTGATTCCCCTACCATTTTCACCAGGCACAGAATTGTTGTGGGAGAAGGCTGCTGTGACTCTACAGTAAGTCCAGGTGGAGTGTGTGATTAGTGCAAAGGGAGGAAGATCAATTATGCTATTAGAATTGTGTATGTAAGAACACCCAAATAGGGCCAAAGCATCTTCTATGCATAACAGGAAAATAGGCACACACATTTTTGCAATAGAAGGCAAAATTAGATGTGATACTAATTGTGTGACTTCACTTAGTGCACATATATATATAGAAAGAGGAGGTGGGATTAAATAGCAGCAAGTGGGGAGGAAGAGCCTAAAACCAAGAACCTAATCTCCACTGGGCCATGATATCAATGAAAATAATACTTTGGAACCTGCTGTTCATATTTAAAAAAAACCCAGTAGTGCAAATAGCAGTTGGACATGCATTCTCAGGAGTGTGGTGTGTGAATGGAAAAGACATACTTTCCCTCTCCATCTCTATAGGAAAAGAACAACTTTCCTTTTCCATCTCTATAGTTCCCTCCCTATTCCATGGCTTCTTTTCACTTTTTTAAAAAATGGTCACGTTAATTGAATCCACCCAATTAATAACATGTCTTCTTTAGCTTACTAAAAGGCAACACATATGAACCTTCATATGGCAGCTGCATGTACATCATCCCAAAACTACATGGAATAGGAACTGCTACAAAAACCCCATTGAATGGCTTGATAAATCTACCTGGAATAGAAAATAAATTCCTCCTCCTTCTCTTCCTCCTTTTCTGGAAGGGCTCTGATCTTAGAATCTCTGGAGTCTTTATAAGATCCAGGAGATCAAGAAGAACTCTATGAAGCGGCTCAACAGAGATATGCCTGCTCAGCTCTTGGTCGGTTTGTATTTACCTCTTATGTCTGTGATGTCAGGAGACTGGGGAAAGAAAATGGACTACAGGACTGAAGTGCTGAGATTTCTTCCCCGGTATTTCTTCCCATCTTCTACTACTTTGTCTTTCAGCACAGGGAATTTATCCAGGCTCATATTTTGCCTTCCTCATATCGTTCTAAATTTTAACCGATTTACACTTGGATTGATACATTCTGAGTTGTGCTCTGACTTTTGCTATTGCTTTAGAGCCCGATATGGTTATTTTTAGCTAATGAGATTAAAATCCATCACCGAATAACTTAATATTTCATAGCCCTTTAAACAATTACTAGTATAATTATCTACTTTGTCATCATGCTTTGCACTTATTAACGCACGCGTGCATGCGCGCACATACACACACTTTCTCCAATCTAGAGATCTGCACTTTCTTGTCACTTTTTATTAATGCCTACATTAAACTTCCCACTTATTTCTGTAGCAATGTTGTTCACAGGCCAATGGCAGCATGGTACTTCGGGAACAGAACATTGAATTGTGGTTGTATTTTTCAGCATCTGTAGGTACAAAGCTGGCGTAACATCATGCATCCAGGCTTGGTGACACCCATTGCCAAGTGGAGGCTGTCAAGGAGGAGCAGTGGCAGAGGCCTGCCCCCCTGCTGCTCAATCCTCATGGCTTCATTGCCAGCCCAGCTTGCTCCCATCATAAGAGAGGTGGGCCAGCGACAAGGCTACAAGAGGTATACTTGGCCCTCCATTGCCCTCACCCCTGCCTCAGCTCCTTTCTCGGGGACAGAGCTGGGGGTGCAGTGAGGCCACAAGGGACACACTCACCCCTCCATCACAGTGGAGGAGAACCCCACCAGGGTATCTCTTCTCCTATTGGGTCACCTGGTGCAATCTGCACCCCCTGCACCCAGCCAGTGACACCACTGGCATCATGTCATATAATACTGCAATTGTTCAAGCCCATTCTAAGGCAGGCATTTCTCAGCACTTGATGCCACCTGTGGGTACTTTCTCCAGTCCACTTACCAGAACTGCATACGTGAAGCTCTCTTTTTAAAGCCACAATCATATCTGTAGTTAAAGAACCACTGAGTTGAGTCCCTTCCTTTCTCTGAAGAAGCTGCACACAATTACTGTGTCTTGAAAATAAATCAATCTTTGCTGAGTCTGCTCACGGATGCATCTGGCCTACAGATTGGTGGACAGCATTACTGAGCTAAAAATGGCATCCAAAGGGGACAAGTGAGAGCTTCCTCTCGTTGGACATTTGTAATTCAATTTAGCTGCCATATAGTAAAACCATCAGTCCAGCAATCTGAAGCAGGTCCTGCCAATACACACAATTGTGCCAAACCACTTTTCTGACTCAGTTTCCACTGAAAAATATTAGTATGCACAAGTGAGTTATAATTTAAAGACTCCTGAAAACTCAATTTGTATTGGGATGTGCCTCCCACTGAAAGAGTAGCATCTTCATTTGGACTGGGGATCTGCTGGATTGCTTTCAGTTCATCAAGGCAAGGTTACCAGAGGGTCACACTACATCCTCCACCCCACCCCCAGTTAGATGTGGCTGACTGATGTTTTTGCACACACAACCTCACATGAATGATCTCCAGCATGAGAGGAAATTGCGACAAAGCTCCTGTTTCTGCCTGTCACACCAGAGATCACTCACAACAAGGCATGGAACTATCAGTCAGTTGTTTCCTAAGGGATAGGGCAACAGACCTGTCAATTGCCATAGCTGTTTCCCAGTAAATGGGGTGTGTGTGTGTGTGTGAGGCTGAGCCAGAATTCATTGCATAGCACCATAACTACAATGCGTTTGCATCTGTAAATTCAGACAATGATGATGATAACAATAGACATAGTGAGTACATTTCTATACGTCTTATCAGTGCACGTAAACAGGGAGCTAACAATGTGTAAGCTAATTGCCTCCAACAAACTGGGTATTCATTTTAGTGACCTTGGAAGGATGCAAGCCTGAGTCGAGCTTGAGCCCTTGGCTGGTATTCAACTCGCAACCTTGCGGTTTGTGAGTGAGTGGCTGCAGGACAGGTATTTAACCACTGTGCCACCAGAGCTCCCTGATGATGATGGTGATGACAGTAGTAATAGTAGTAGTAGTAGTAGCAGAAGCAGCAAATATTTATATAATGCCCTTCTGTCAAACAAACCGTGAGAGTCCCCCAATCCCCCCACCCTGGGAAGCTGCTATAATGGGGATTCCACTGCCTCATCCAGTTAGATGAGGAACACTTCATTCATGTGACAGCATTATTGGCCTTCTCTGTAACACCCCTGTTGTTCTTTCCTTGCTATTTTCTTTAAGTTAGTACAGTAGATGGAAATCCAAAGAGCCTACTTCCCCACATGGTTTATGCCTAAATTCAACCAATAGGTCTAACTATTTTGAATCATGGTGCATCATCACAAGTCGTAGTGATCAGTTGGCCTGTTCAAGTTATAACTAACCATTGGATTCATTGGACTGCATAGTTTGCGATAACTGTTGGTTTATTTATTTAAAAAATAGCACTATGTACACACATACACACACACACACACACACACACACCAGTTTCAATAGGCATGCAACCTATTTAGATACTATTATCTACATAGCAACCCCAGTGAAAATGGTAATTATGGATTTTTTCTAAACTAAATGGGATTATTATTGCTGGCAGCCCAGCTAGGGAGGCTATGGACTGTGGTCCCAATAAAAATTGGAGGTGTAGCCTACTATTATGCTTTAAAAAAATAAATCCCCTGGCATACTTGCTAATTATGCTTGTGGGTATTATCTAGTTTGATCATCAGATAATTTATGGAATTACCATGGATATCCAAGTCCATGGACTAGTAAAAACCTGAAACAACCACACATCATTAATAAGTCCTATGGCCTGCAACAGAATCATAGGCGGGTTACAAACTGCCATGAAGGTACGAGCGGAGCGCGTACTAGGGTTAGGGAGGTGCGGTGCTTCCGCACCTCCCTAACCCTAATACGCACTCTGCGTGTAAAAAATGACGGCGGCCGTTCCAGACGGCCGCCGTCATGAGGACGTCACGGCCGCGCCGCCTCTACACGGTGCCCTTTCCGTGGACCAGGAAGGAGCTCCGTTTCGGAGCTCCTTCTTGGTTTGTGGCGGCGCTTTGTTTCGCTGGGCGCAGCCTTCAGATGGCTGCGCCCAGTGAAGCAATGGAGAAAGGGGCCAAGAGGCCCCTTTCTCCTTCTCCCCGCCGCCGCGGGGTGTCCTTGGGGCTTGAAGCCCCAAGGACACCCCTTTTCAGGCTGCGGGGAAGCGGCGTTTTGTTGCTTCCCCGCAGCCTGAAAAGCGGCAGATCGGGGCCTCAGCGGCTGCCGTTCTGACCACTGAGGCCCCGATACACCGGGGAAAGGGGCGGGTGCAGCCCGCCCCAAATGGGCGGTCTATAACCCGCCAACGTATTACTGGTGAGGAAGAATTAATGGGATGCAAATGTGCAGTTTATGGTTTGGGAAGGTGTCACTTTTCAAAGGCTTCAGGCTCTGCTCCTTCCTCATTACTTCCAGGCCACAGAAAGGTTTTCATCCCCCAGGCAAGACACCTCAACTGAACACCCATAATTATAATGCAGGATTTCTGGGTACTCTGGCACAATGTAAAGACAGGCAACTAACAATGAAAATGACAGTATCTAAATAAATAGTTTACTTTTAATATAGGTGTTTTTTGTAGTTCATTGTCTGGCATGCCCTTCTCCTTGAATACGTATTGCTTTTATCAGCCATGACAGAAATATAGTAAGTCAGTAATTTCAGTTACTGTTGCATAGGCAGTGTCACTGTAATTTTGCCAGGAGGGAGATAATAAATCATACTTTTCCATTTGACTGATGTTCTGTTTCTCTTGTCTGGTTTCAGCAGCTGAGTTCTATCTGGCAAGCTAGCATTGTTCGCAGTTGCTCTTATTAAAGGATAAGGCACATTATTGAAAACACTTTTGTGTGCTAAGATTTCCAAACAGTACATGAAATTATAGAACCCATAATAAAAAGGGCCTCATTGATCTTGGTGGGGGGAAAAAAAGAAAAAAGGGCAGGACTATGGGTTCCTTTCATGTGGGGGAAAAAGGGTTGGTCTGAAAAGGCAAAAGGGTCTGAAAACTGCTCTCCCTGGTTAGTGGTTTTGTTAGTCATCTGACATTTGTTCATTCATCTTTTTATATATATTTTTGTAAATTATGAACAGCTCAACATTACTTGTGACGTGCATCACTGGCCAGTCTACCTCTGTGCCAGGAGGTTTTCATAATGTTTGCGTAAGCCTTTATTAGCTTGCTTTGAGCTGAACGCTTTCCAAGGAACGGAGCTGAGCATTTCTGCCACTTGAAACGTGAATGGGGGAAAGGTCTCTGTGTGCCTCTCTGTGTGTAACTGATCAAAGCCCTGACAGTCTTTAAAAAAAAAAAGCTTTCTACTTGTGAGATTTATTTAGTCTCTCTCTCTTCTTTACAAAACTATTGTTAGAAAATAAAAGACATCTGGCAACTCAAATTGGACAATTAGGTAGGTCTCCGTTTGGGGTAAATACTGCACAGACAGAACTCAGAGATACTCAAGACTTCATTTCCAGCAATCAGACGCCACTATCTTTCCAACCTATAAGACAGAGTTGTTTGCCATAGATGTTGAGAAAATTAGTAGACATTAGTATGCACATTTAGTTGTTACCCCATGGCATGAAGATCATTTGATATGAGCACCTCCAGCATGGAAATGTCCAATGAGCATTCATTTCTGTTTGATTGGATGGTGTTTCTAATTTTGTAACTAATGGAGTGTAATGAATCGCTGTGTTATACTGAACCTGGCTACTAATCCATGCAGCTGTGAGGTTATAGCCATAAGCTACACATAGAATCATAGAATCATAGAATCATAGAGTTGGAACCAAATTTGGGCAGCTTGCTGTAGACTTTGGGCAGCATGGCATCCAAAATAAACACTGAGGCGGGTTATAAACCGCCGCTTTGAGGCGGTCTGCCGCCGCCGCCACCATTTGCTCCGTGCAGGAGCCGCAGCAGCCACACTGCGCAGCTCCCGCACGGACCGAAAAAGAAGCTCCAAAATGGAGCTTCTTTAAGCGGCACCTCTATGACGTTGCGAGGCGCCAGGGGCGGACTCGCGACGTCATAGACGCCGCAACACGTGTGGACACACAGTGTCCGATACGTAAACATGGCAGCCCCCATGTGGATGGGGTGCCGCCATGTTGTACGTATGGAATACGTACTAGGGTTAAGGGGATGCGGAAGCACCACCCCTTCCTAACCCTAGTACGTATTCATTACGTACTAAATGGCGGTCTGTAACCCGCCTGAGTTTTGCACCCTCAGAAGGCAACCACCTTTTCAGAAACCTCCACAGTGGGTAATGCTCTCTAAAATGATGTGCATATACTCCATGTGCTTTTTTCTAATGCAAAATCAGACTTTCCCCCCAGCCATAAGCAGAAACAATCCAATTTTCTTCTCTGAAGATGCCAGACACAGATGGAGGTGAAACATCAGGAATAAACTCTTCCAGAACATGGCCACACAGCCTAAAAAACCCACAAAAAACTATGGATGCCAGCCATGAAAGCCTTCAACTTCACAATCCACTTCAGATTGCTATCACACTCACGCGTTTCAGCAATGGGAAGGGATTCAGCTCACAGTCAGATCTGAGGGGCTGAAATCTGTCCCCAGAGCCTGCCTTAGTCTGCACGAACAGGCAGCACATCTCCAGGGACTCTAGAATCCATGGTTTGGAAATATTTTAAAAATATATACATTTCATAAAGCAAACCTTGATTTTGCCATTTTATACAATGGGCACCATCTTACTGTGTTATTGTATTTAATGGGACTAGGTTATCCATGGATTCTGGTATCCATGAAGTGTCCTGGAACCAAACCCCAGCAGATACAAAGGGTCCCATGTATGCTGGAAGTTTTAAATAGTTTGCTGTTGCACAGTGTTTTTAAATGGCTTTAATGAATGATATAATTACTTTAATTTTAATTTAATTTAATTTTAACAGGCATAAATTATTGTGTTTTTATTGGAAACTTTTAAAATTATCTTGTAAGCCACCTCACACCTCAACCCTGTAAGATAAGTAGGAAATTAGTAA